>NW_026057576.1:7715147-7797591 GCF_023721935.1 Panthera uncia | reverse complement strand
AGGGGGAGCTGGGTGGAATAACTCAATGACGATGTCAGGGTGAAGCCAGGGATTGTCTGGAAGCAGGCAGGAAAGAAAGATAGTCATTTCCACGCGTAACTAAAGCCGGCTTATAGTAACTAGTTCTCCATCGAGAAATCTCACCTATTACAAAACTCTTCACAAAACCTCTGGAAAAATGCACAAGCACAGGAAGAGTGGCTGCCTGCAGAGGGGAAACGTGAAGCTAGGGAGGAGAACTCGTCCTACGCCCTGTCATATCATGATCATATCTTTTTTCTCCAAAAAGGTAAATACAGGGTTTAAAGCAATCTATTCTTTAGCACTGATAACTACTTTCTATTGTCCCTTCTCTGGGACAGGTGCTGTGTCGGGCGTGTTTATGTTTTCCCATTAGCTTTATTCCTGCATTTACCTTGTAATAATAATTGTACAAATAAACAGATAGTTCCTGACCTCTGGAAGCTTACTGATAAATCCACCCACAGCGATTCGGAGGAACCCAAGGACAAACAGCAGACAATTCACTCGATGTCAGCCACAAGGCAGGTGTATTTGAGGGAACAGGTCGTGGGAGGAACATACTTGGACAGGGCGGGGTGAAAGGGAAAGAACCTTTCCCACAGAAGAGATTCCGGGAAGGAAGGAAGATTTCCAAGATTGTTTCAATGATAGAAGAGACGTTTGTGCAGCGTGGGGGAGGAAGCATGTTCCAGACACAGGGGCAGCCTGAGAGGTAACCTCACCAGAGCAATACCACAACTGATGAGAGGGGCCATTTGTATTGGGGTCCCGTGACTGGCAGAACGTTGTCAGAGACGGTAGACCTTTAATGGATGGATATTCCACCTTTCAAGGTGGATAAATAGCTGACTGCATTTATCTGACCCCAGGAGAGGGACGCCCCCTCATTTTGGAGGGCCCTCTACCCTGCAATGCACAATCTGCGAAGATAGCACACTTATGCCTACTGTCGTAAGTGAACTAAAGGCAAAGGAACAGAGAAGTGACATTGAAAAGTAGGCTGGGACGGTTTAGGCAGCCCAGGGCTGCGAGGTGAAGGCCCTGGAGACAGAAGGGGAGGCTCTCGGAACCTCTCAGAAGGAGAATGGTCAGTGATTACATGGAGGGGAGGAGAAGATTTAGAATAAAGTGGATGTCCCCCCCCCCTCCCGCCAAAGAACCTACCAATGACAATTCTCCGGTCAGAGAATTCAAATCCTCACTGAAGTATTTCTAGGTAATTATCATCAGCACCAGGGACGAAGATGAGAGGCACAACCTTGACCATTTTCATGGCACCCTTGACCAACCTTCACTACACATCGGTCATCTTTTTTTCAAATTTACTTTAAATTTATTTTTATTTTAGAGGGAGAGAAAGAGAGAGCATGAGTGAGGTAGAGGGACAAAGGGGGAGAGAGAGAGAGAGAGACAGAGAGAGAGAGAGAGACAGAGAGAGAGAGAGAAAGGGAATCTTAAGCATGCCGAACATGGGACTTGATCCCACAACCCTGGGATCATGACCTGAGCGGAAATCAAGAGTCAGATGCTAAAGTGACTGAGCCACCCAAGCGCCCCTACACCTTGTCATCTTTAATTAAGTCAACTTTGCACTGGACTCATGTCATTTTGCTGTAGGTAGGTGCCCTCAGTCTTCAGATTTTATTACAACTTGTGGTGATTTTGTCACTTTGTCTGTTTTCTTTGTTTTGTTTTTTTTTTCTTCTTTCCTTCTTTTACACCCTGGACAATAAGCTCTGTGAGGGTGGGGTGTGGGTCGTATGTCCAGGTTAATTACCCCTTGAACTATACAGTGCCTGTCACATAGTAGGCATTTAATAAGTATTTGATGAATTCAAAGAACAAATGGACGTTAAAGAAGAAATAAATAAATGGAGTTTATTAGCTTAGTCTAACACAACATTAAACTACTAATCATTCTCCTGATTTCTCCCCTTTCATTCCATTCTAGCATATACCCATGGTTTCTATGCTCATCCCAACACTTCGTGTCACTACTTGGTTATTTACCTGCTTCAACTGCCTCAAGAGGGAGTGATTTGGCCGGTAAGGGCCCAGGACCAGAAAGCTTGCCCCTCCAGCCCCGAGTGATCTGGTCCCTTCCGCTTTATTTCACATCCCTTCGTGACATGTTCCAACCAACCTGAAGACCTTTCATACCCTTGAGTGCGCTCCGTTCACTCTCTTTTGCCTCCAGGTCTTGCACATCTGTTCCTTCTGGCTTCCTTCCTGTCCCTGCCATTGACCCCCACATCTGAGTTCAGCACCCTTCACCTGGGATATCTCCAATTCCACACTTAGTTCGTTAGCCTGCAATTGCATTTTAAGTATTTGTTGTCATTTACTCATTCACCAATAAATATTTCTTGCACATCCGCGATATCTCAGGCACTGCTTTAGGTACAAGGGAACCCAGTAGTGAACAAAATAGGCAAAATCCCTGTCCTCTGGTGCATACATTTTGGTGAAAGAGATAGCCAATTAACAAGTAGAGACACATCTATAGAATACGTCATGCACTGAGTGCTATAAAGATAAATGAAGCAGGGAAGACAGACATAGGGGTAGAAAGGTTATTTTAGATGAGGTGATCTTGAAGGGCATCCTGATGAGGGAACGTTTTATCATCTGCTCAAAGGAATCAGGGGAACAAGCCATGACAATTTCCTGGGGACACATGTTCCAGAAACAGATAGTGCAAAGGCGCTGAGGCAAGATTGTGCTTGACACATTGAGGACACTGAAGAAGCGGGAGGTGATGTGGCTAGAGCAGAGTGACCATATCACCGTTTAAGCCAAGCTGCAAGCTCCATAAGGGGAGAGACCACATCCACCTGACTCAGTGCCGTACTCCCCAGTATCTAGCATGGAAGCTGGCACATCCTCTCAAGGTACTGAGTGAACTCACGTCTCGGAAGAGCTTCCCCACTTGTCTAGCTTTACCCATCAGGTCCTGAGTGGATAGACAGGGAGGAAGTCATTGAGTTTGGACAAGGGCAGGTTGGGCAGTAAAGGAGCTAGGTAAATAAAACAAGAACAGAAAAGACTTGAGGGATTGAGAATCAATCTGAGGGTCCTGCTTTGTGTTCCAGTGACGAAAGCTGACTGTGGACCGGTGCTTTGGAAATGGCCTCTTGTACCACATCACGCCGTGAAAGCGGCACTCTTTAAGCCACCCGTAACTTTATACCAGATACATCCAGTATTCTCTCCTTACTACACGTTTAATACTGCGCTGAATGTTTTCTGTGGATTAGTTTAGCATGATTGTCGTGGAGATTATTTGAGAGGACATCTCCATTTTCCAGATGAACAAACTGGCATTTGGAGAGTCAAGTGACCTGCCCACGATCCCACAACTGATGGCAGAGACAAGCAGCGAACTTGAGCGATGGGATCTGAAAGGCTTCGCTCTTGAACCCTGGACTGTAAATGCCTCCCTCCTCCTCCTGCCCCCTCATGGTGAGATGATCTTCCTGTGCTATATACACATGCAGCTAAATGGAGGTACAGAGAGCAGATCTCAGAGTTGAGTTAGTGTATTTTCAGTGTATTTCAGAGTCAGCGTATTTTCAACTCAAATGGCAGAAATTGCCCCACGGTTTTGTTTGGTTTAGTTTTGGTTCATTCTGGGTTGGAGTCAAGCCTATAGTGATGAGTGCAAGAGCCAACCTCAGTGAAAGAGAAGTCTTTGACAAGGACTCTGTATCCCATGAGGCTTCAAATTGACTTGAGGACAGTACACCTCACTAGGAGGGAGCCTGGTTGGCAAAAGGAGGTTTCTCCTAACAAGGGGACGTCTGGAAATTGTCATGAGAGATGGCCGCGCAGTTCTGGAAAAACCCTGTCACGCTCTATCTCTCCAGGACGTAGATGAGATGTGAGGTGCTCCTACTGGGACAAGAACTGACAGGAATCCCGGTGCTAGGGAGGACAGCAGCACCCACCGTAGGGATCAAGACATGCCTCCAAAAACAACAGCTAATGATTCATTCACTTACAATGTAAAGGACACAATGGAGATGTTGTGGCTGTTGAAGCTGAGCCTCACACGCAGGTCCCCCAACGTGAATTAGGAAGGAAATTGTTGAGTGGAATTTCATTAGGTTTCTCCGAGGAGCCTCGAACACCACCACGACCCAACTCAAAGGGAATATGGATTCGGAACACCAGATTAAATATCCTTCCTGCCTGTTAACTTGCTTTCTGGGTCTTCTGTGAGAACGTGGATGTCTTTATCAAGAAAGAGGGGTGCATGAGCACTCATTCCTCAGAAAAGAGAGAGCCGATTAAAACCCATCAAGATTAAAACAGAACACACCGGGACAGGCTACGATGGGGAAAATGACAACATCGGCCTCTATCTGGTCTAAAGGCAGCGAGGTTAGTGCAGCGCGTGGCTCTGTAATTTGGAGCTGATTGCCAGGAATCCAGTCCCTGGTCTCCACAAACCACAGCACGCATTCTGTATACTTGAGAGCACGAGGTCGGTTTTTCGAGTTGCAAACGTGTTGTGAGAAATTGAGAGACAGCAGTTAACGTTGCGAAGCCAGATCTCGTTTCCAAACACAACACAGTGTTTTGTTTTGCTTTGTTTTTAATGTGGTTCCCCTGCCCCTCGGCAGGAGAAAGAGTGTCTGGCAGAGAGTTAGGGAACCTGGGGCTGGTTGTGGTCTTGCCACGAACTGGATGGCGGCTGGCGTTTCAAACCATTCGGGCTTCTAGAGCCTACGCTGTGGGCTAACCACAACGAAAGATAGAAAGCTGAACAACCCAGAGCATCGGTCCTGCAGGAACTTGCCTCCAAATCGAGGAGATAAAAAAACCCGAGAGCGTAAGGGGAGGCATGATGGTTGCCACGATAAGAGTACAACACGTTGAGATGTACAAAGGAGGAGATCGGTTTCAACCAGGCAAGACGATGGACACAGAGGGAGGCCATTCTAGGTAGAGGAAAGAGCGCAAGAAAAACCCCACCATGAGATAGCACCTCACACCGAATACAATGGCAACTATAAGGAAAAAAAAAAAACTCCAGAAAATAACAAGCGATGGTGAGGCTGTGGAAAATTGGAAGGCACCCTCAGTACACTCTTGCTGGAAATAGAAAGTGGTACAGCTGCTTTGGAAAACAGTATGGCAGCCGCTCGAAAAATTAACATAGAATTACCGCGTGACCCAGCAATTCCACTTCCGGGATATATACCTGAAAGCATTTATTTTTTTTATTTTTATTTTTTTTAACGTTTTTATTTTTGAGAGAGAGAGAGACAAAGCATGAATGGGGGAGGGTCAGAGAGAGGGAGACACAGAATCCGAAACAGGCTCCGGGCTCTGAGCCATCGGCCCAGAGGCCGACGCGGGGCCCGAACTCACGGACCGCGAGATCGGGACCTGAGCCGAAGTCGGCCGCTTAACCGACTGAGCCACCCAGGCGCCCCTATACCTGAAAGCATTTAAAGCAACAACCTGAACAGATATTTGTACATCTTTGTTCACAGCAGCATCACTCATGATAGTCAGAAGGCGGAAGCGAACCAACCATCCACTGACGGATGAATGGATAAATAAAATGTGGTATATCCATACGATGACAATTTATGTAGCCTAAAGAAGGAAGGAAATCCTGACACAAGCTGCAAGACGGATAAATCTTGAGGACGTTATGCTAAGGGAAACAAGCCGATCATAAAAAGACAAATTCTGCATGATTCAACTTATGTGAGATACATAGAGCGGTCAGATTCAGAGACACATTAAGCAGAATGGTGGCTGTCAGGGGCTAGAGGACAGGGGCGGGGGGTTATTATGTAGTGGGGACAGAGTTCCAGCTTTATGAGATAAAAAAAAAAAAAAAAAGAGCTCTGGAGATGGATGGCGGTGATGGTCCCACAACAACGTGAATGGATTTGACACCGCTGAATGGTATGCTTAAAAACGCTTATAAGGTGTTGAGTTTTATGTTGCATGTATTTTATCACAGAAAAAGCTGTCGCCCCAGCCAAAAAAAAAAAGGCAGAGTGGATTTAAAAGAAATAAAGAGTCTGTGAGCAAAGGGCTTAGAAGATGGATCAGCAGACAGAGGCAGATCAGGTCTTGAGTCAAGCCCAGCCAAATCTCGTGCTTCGTGTTGTATGAGATGAGCAGGGAGAGGATAGAAAGGTAGGTGGTCGATGGGGAGAAATAAACTTTGTCTTGAAAATCACGACATCATGGTCATGTTGGGTGTAAAGAAATAGCCTGCTCTTTTGCTGTAAATATAATATTTGGAACTACCCAGCATCATTCATGCTACTGAAGTGGAAGGGTCGGGGGGAGATAGATTCTTATCCCACGTTTGCAAAGTCCCATAGAGCCGTGCAGCACTCCTTACTCCTCGTCAGACAACCACCTTTCTGTCTGTGGCAGGCGAGTATCTCAGGAGGCAGGTCTAATTTAGGGTAATTGGAGGAGGGCCCAACAAAGCGACCCTTTACAAAGATGTGGGTGGGGAATCTCCAAAACTAGAGCAGAATCTGGAGCGAGTAGTTGTCCGGACTGTTATCATCCCTAGACCTCCAGGGGGAGGGCAGGGATCAGTTACTGGCCCCAGAAGGAATGAGTCACGTGACTCACGGGCTCTCCACCCCCCCCCCCCCCCCACACACACACACCGAGAGCTGCAGTGACCTTGGATGCACAGATGGAGATGGTCCTAGACAATCCCAACAGGGAGAGGACCTGGTTGGGGGTAAAATGCCGTCACTCCCTCCTCTTCTGTCTGGGATCTCCTGCCGGGATTCCCCGCTGGCCAAGGCCCAAATGGAAACCAGAGGTTTAAGGAACCAGCCGGATGTTATCCAGTGTCTCTAATGAACATCAGCCTCACCTGGAAGACTTGGTAAAACACAGAGCTCTGGACCCTGCATCAACGTTTCTGATTCAGTAGGTCTGAGGTGGGGGCAGCGAATTTGCATGTTTAACAAGGTCCCAGGTGATGGGGGCAGCGAATTTGCATGTTTAACAAGGTCCCAGGTGATGCTGATGTTGCTGGTCCGAGGACCGCATTTTGTGATGCAGCTCATATTAGGTCAGCCTCTCACAACAAAGAGAAGAAGACAGATGGGGAGTCCATCTGGAAAGGCAAACAGCCTGTTTAATTTAATGAAAGGTGTTGCCGAACTCATATTAACGTCACAGCGTTTGCAGGCCCCAGATTTTCAATTATGAAGCAAGAGAGATCTGTGAGGTCCCTTCTAGCTCATTCTGTGATCCCATGGACCCCGGGGTGCCATATCTTTGAGTGACCGCCAAGGGGACACTTCTGACAGGTAAGGCAATTCTTACTACGATTGACTGTCTAGGGGTGGTCAGTAGTTCATGGAATTGGGCACAGAGTTATGTGGATTGATTCGTATCTCTGTTTTCTAATTGTTTTTCCTACTGGATTTAGAGCTATTTGGGAAAGGATGTAAACAGTTGACTTTCCTAGATTATTTCCCTACAGATGAAAGGAGGCGTTCACTGCATCGCATAAGCTATGTTCCAAACTAGGGAGGCCCCCTTTGGTTTGTGTAAAATCAGTCATCAAGGAGATCATTTTAAGTACCACAGGAGAATGTACCTAATTAACAAAAGCCCGATCGGTTTATACTAATTATGCCTGTAGAATCACTATGCGGTGTAACCTACGACATGCTCTTCTCTTTTTAAAAGCTCGTTTGTTAAAATCAAAAGACACCCCCGTCGTCCGCCCGGCAGTCGGGGGCTGTGCTCGTCTGTGAACACGTGCTTGGGCACGGAGTTTCTGTGCATCTCTTCCGGGTGTTTGTTTTTGTATGCTGTGTATTTACAGCAATGCAGATGATATATAGGCATGGCTGAAAGCTTTAAGAAAATTGCCATCTGTTCCTTGGTTCCTCTTTTGTCTTCGTTCAGTTCTGTAAAACAAAACAAAACAAACCAAAAAACCCAAACATGTCTTACATTTTTATGCAGTGGCTGGTTAAAAATAGACTCCTTCCCAGCAGTCATAATGTGCAACCTCCAGGAATCTTAAAACATCCTTTGAACAATCATTCTGCTTTCTCTTCAGGGTATCTCTGCCCCAGAAACTGAAGCCGCTCGTAAATTACCGATTTATGTATTCATTCATTCAGTTGTGACTACGAAGGCAATTCGTGGCTGAGGGACACATTAGTCAGTCAGAGGGAAAATGGCAGTTGGGAATCTGTGTCCCAGTTCTGAAAGACCGAAGAGCTTCCACTTTCTTGAGGGTCGATTTTCATTAGAAGGGTTCAGAGGCCTGGGCGCGTGGAATCGTCTGGGCTCTACCGACCTGTTTCATTTATTTGACAAGTTTTATTGAGTATCTACCGTGTCTGAGAACCAGTGTTAGTGTCCTGTGTGGGCTTCTTGCGTACCGGACCCAGACACATGCACGAGGGGCCATAATACAAGGTGATCAATTCTTCCGACAGATTTCTAAGGACCCTGTGGACAGAGGCTGCGTTGGTCGTTTCATGACTCTGGCTCCAGTTGCCTAGCACATACTGGGTGCTCAATAGAGACTTGCTGGGGCACCTGGTGGCTCAGTTAAGCGTCCGACTTCGGCTCAGGTCATGATCTCGCGGTCCGTGAGTTCGAGCCCCATGTCGGGCTCTGTGCTGACGGCTCAGAGCCTGGAGCCTGCTTCCGATTCTGTGTCTCCCTCCCTCTCTCTCTCTCTCTCTCTCTCTCTCTCTTTCTCAAAAATAAAAATCAAAAAAAATTTTTTGATTAAAATAAAAAAGACTTGCTGACTGGTTGCAGTACTAGAAATAAAAACAAAAGGCTGTGGAAGCTGCATGGGGTGGGGGGAAGGTCCAGGATGAGTCCCAGCTCGCTGGGAGAAGAGGGGACCCTCCTAGGAGGCCCTGGAGAGCCCACTCTGTATCTTTAAAGTTTCCTTTCGTTTTGACAAACAAACAAGCCTGGATTCTGTTCTAAACATATTACCTCAAGCTGTCAGGGCCAATGGCCTGAAAATGTCTGTAGCATTTTCCACGTGAATTCCATTCTGACGTGCTTGCGTGGACTCCAGGGTGGCCGTGGTAGGTTCGAGCCAAATCTCCGATGACTTAGAGATCCACTAATGGTGAACGGAAGAATGTCCCTAGAGCCTTACCTTTTCCCGAGAGTGTAGAGAAGGCATTAAACCGCCTGCTGTCCCCACCTGCCCTCTTGTCCCCTTGTTACTTCTTCGCGAGCATGGGCAGCATGTTGGGGGGGGGAGGGGGAGGTAAATCTGGTAAACGCTGGACGTTTTATTTAAACCGGAAGAAAAAGAAAACTCCCGCTAATTATGCAAGCTTACAATGAAATAAACCGTGTAAAAAAAAGGTATTAAATGATCAAAACTCATCACGCCCTAATTCTTTTACATGCTGCTATTTGGCATGCTTTCAAGGTTATTTACATCTATCGTATTGGAATTATGGAAATACTCTATGACGATATATGACCACCTTTCTCTTCTCCACTTTATCCTCAGTGCTACCGCGTTGGGAGCTTGAGATTGTCCATCGTGGCAATGTTCCCAGCAGGGAAACTGGCTGTGCTAGAAGTTTCTTCCCACCAGAGAGTCAGTGAGTTACTGAACATGTACTAGCACACCAGCATCAGGAACCGTCCGAAATTTCTTAGGAGTAGACTCACTTAAGTTTCCACAGGCCTTGGGGGTGCTGTGTGCGACCCAGCTTAGTGATCTCTGAGGATAAGACAGATAGCCTGAGCAAGGTTTGCTGGACCATAATATTGGGTCTATTCCTGGCAGCCCAATTGTTCTGTCCTGGGGGACAACATCATTCTGTAGCTGGAAATGTACAATTACGTGATAGAATATAATTCATATGCCGTATGACTCACCCACTTAAGTGTGCGGTTCAATGAGTTTTAGTATTTCACAGAGTTGTGCAACTGGCACCACAATCAATTTTAGAACACACTCATCATGGGGTGCCTGGGTGGCTCCGTCAGTTAAGCGTCCGACTTTAGCCCAGGTCATGATCTTGTGGTCTGTGGGTTTTATCTCCGCATCAGGCTCTGGGCTGACGGCTCAGATCCTGGAGCCTGCTTTGGATTCTATGTCTCCCTCTCTCTCTGCCCCTCCCCCGCTCTCTCTCGCGCTCTCTCTCTCTCTCTCTCTCTCTCTCAAAAATAAATAAATATTTAAAAAAAAGAACACATTCATCACTCTCAAAAAAACCATGTGCCCACTTGAAGTCAGTCTTTACTTCCCCCAGTCTTCTCTTTCCCCTCCAAACTCTAGGCAACCACCAATTTCCTTTCTGTCTCAATAGACTTATTTATCTGGACATTTCATATAAATGGCGCCATACAATAGGTAGTCTGTTTTGACTGGCTTCTTCCACATAGCATAACGGTCTCAAGGTTTATCCATGCTGTGCCGCGTATCACCACTTCATCCCTAAGTAATATTCCATTGTGTGGATATTCTACATTCATTTGTCCTTTCATTAATCGATAGATATTTGGATCATTTCCATTTTTTGCCTATGGTAAACAATCCTGCCATGTACATTCATGTACAAGCTTTTCTGTGGACAAAAGTTTTCATTTCTCTTGGGTATACACATACCTAGGAGTAGAATTGCTGAGTCCTATGGAGACTCCGTGTTTAACCATTCGAGGAACTGCTGAAATGTTTGGCAAAGAGGCTGCACAATTTTACATTCACAGCAGCCATGTGGGAGGGTTCTACTCTCTCCATATCTTGCTAACATGCTATTGTCTGTCTTTTTTATTTTAGTCACCCTAGTGGATGTGAAATGGTATCTCATTGTGGTCTTGATTTGTATTTCCCTTATGACTAATGATTTGAACATCTCTTCATTGCTTATTGGCCGCTTGGGTACCTTCTTCAGAGAAGTTTCTATTCAGGAGTCTTTTAAAAAGTGAAGAGAATTTAAGTCTCTCCTAAGCCATCCGCTGTCCAAGTGAACCGGTCCCCAATCCCTTTGGTTTTTCCTCGTGAGAGCTTCAACACAGACAGCTCCCTTTAGAATGACTCCAAGTCCCTGCACCTGACTCTAGTTGGGCCAACACCCATGGAAACATTCTTGTGCATTTCTGAAAGACTCACTTTTGCTTCCAGCTTTTCAGAAGCCTCACCCACTGATCCCACCTGCCTCTTGTTATAGGTCAGCGACTTACTCCTTCCCTACTGATTTTGAATAATGTTGATTGTAATCGGGTATCTCCTCTCCTTTACAGCAAGATCCTCTCTGTCTGTCCTTTGAACTGTCTCCCAAGCCACACCCCGTCCCAGAAACACCCCTTCATGCCCAGCTCAAAAGCCGCCCTCCTTCCAATATTCAAATAATCCTAAAATCAGATTTCTCCAACAAAGCCTTTCCCAATAAGCTGGACCAAGATGGTGACTTCCTGCCCTTTTCCACCCCCCCACCAAAACCCATCCTGTCTGGACTTGCCATTCACACAACCACACCGAAACCTCTTGCACCACTGCTTTATTCACTTCATTTCACTAATTAACACATTGGTTATTTGTCTCAAGCTGGTTTGCCCGGTCATAGCTGTAAGTCTGAATCAGTGAGTTGCACCTTACGTTGCAAACTTCTAGAAGAAAGGCTCTTTTTGTTCTTGGTTGTGGTGAGAATAATAACATTCTGCTTTCAGACTAGAGAGATTTAATTCAGGTTCTTGCCTGTGGTCACTCGAAACATCAGAACTGAAGTGATGCCGTTAGCTCCCAGAGCACACGTCTTAAGTAGAGGAAGGGAAAGGAAAGCTGAATGAGACCAACATTCATCGAGACCCTTTATCATGTGCCCTGCCCTGTGTTTGATGCTTTAAACATGGCACCCTAGAGATTCTCACCTGAACCCGATGAGAAAAATATCCTTGTTGTCATTTTCTAGATAAGGCTCAAAGAGGTTAAATGGTGCACCCAAAATCAAGTCATAAATTCCGGAACCAACATGCAAATTCCTTTCTGTACAAAATTCTCTGCTGCTGTGGCCTCCCTAAGCATACATGGCAAGTATCATTATTCATCATACTTGTTTAGAACACAGAGTCTCAGAGATTTCTTGGTGCATATGTTGATCACAAGGGAGGGAGGACGGCAGTGAAAACCCATCTATTCTCTAAAATGTATTCAATATATGTACTGTACTGCTGATGGGTGAATAGTTTCATTTAGGTGTAAGAAAGAAAATACAATGAAGTGTGCATACATATTCCATCCCCCCCCCCCCATGCTGCACCCCCATGACAGTTCTAAGTAGTATTTTCATAGAGAAAAGCCATATGGATCATAAGTTTGCAACCCAATTCTTTCCTGCATGAATGTAAGAATGGATTGCTCTGGGGAAGGATAACAGGCTACTATGTATGAACAAAAATCCTTTACAGGGTCCCTTTCTCTGCACATTTCTGGGCTTGTCAAGTTTATTGCAGCCTATAGCAATGGATCCGGGTAGTATTCAGCTGAGTAGAAAGGGTTTTAGGAAGGATTCCATCAAGGACACAGCGAAAGGCTTTTGGCCTCCTGATTATGAAAGCACCATCAGGACATGTAGGTGGAGTATAGTCTATTCCACATAAGACTATGTCTATCATCTGTCTCGTCTTTTCCTCCCAGGCCTATTTCCCTCTCAACCACTACTTGGGGCATAGAGAGGTAGGAGAGAGGACATGGCGAGGAAAAGAAAACAACTCTTTTGACTTATTCCTGATGATTTCACCCTTGGATCTTCAAATCTTTACGCATCTACTTTCTATTGTAAAATGAAAATCATAGGAAACCTTTAAACTACCATTGAATTTTACAAGTAGCGTGAACGAATTTAGACCTTTTCTCCAGAGGCTGTTTTGATAGGAAAACAGCAGAATGGGGGCCAAGGACAGGATTATATAGTACGTGTATGTGGGTGGGGGGTGGGGGGGGTGGTGGAGTTGGGATTTAGAAAGTGGCCTTGAGGTCTGGAGCTTCTGTTTCCCTTGATTTGTGGGAACAGAGCTTGGCACAGAACAATGGTCGTGGTTGAAAGTTCTCCTGGTAGCCAGGAAGGACACAGTCCGATGGGCATATAATATGAGCCATAAACATGAGCCATATATGTAATTTCAAGTTTTCTAGGAGCCATATTTTTAAATTGTGTGTTTATATTTTATTCCCATTTTTATTATCGTTATTATTTGTTTTATTTTAGAGAGAGAGAGTGAGAGTGCACGCGTGAGTGGGGGAGAGGGTCAGGGGCTCTAGCTCAGCGTGAGCCCCATGTGGGGCTCGATCCCCAGGGATCATGACCTGAGCTGAAATCAAGAGTTAGATCCTCAACGAACTGAGCCACCCAGGCACCCCTAGGAGCCATATTTTTGAAACATTTTTAACATTGTTAAAAAGAAACAGATGAAACTAATTTTAATAATATACTTGACTTAATCTCCTATAACCCCAAATAATATCATTTCGACATGTACTCAATTTTTTACATTAATGAGATATTTTACGTTTCCTTTTTCCATGTGAAGTCTTCAAAACCCAGTGTGTGTTTTACAGTTATAGCACATCTTAATTCAGATTAGCCACACTCCGAGAGCTCGAGAGCTACCCGTGACTAGTGGTTACCTTATTACCACAGTTCTGAAGAGTTATTTCTTCTGTGGCTTTATGACTTGTGTGCTTTCTCCCAAGCCAAAATTGGAAGGATCATTGCATTCCAAATGTGTCAGATATATATTGCTGCATAATAAACTACTCAGAACTTAGTCGCTTAAAAACAACTATCTATTCACTATTTATAGGTTGGTAATTTGGGCTGCGCTCAGCCGGGAGACCTCGTCTATGCTCTGAGGGCCATTGGTAGTGTTTATTCATGTCAATGGGCCTTGGCCAAGATGGCTGATCTGGCTGGTCTCTCTCCATGTGTTCTTTCGCCCCCAGAGGGCTAGCTTGGGCTTGTTAACGTGGTGAAGGAAGAATCTCCAGTGGCATAAAAGGGCAAGTCCAAATGTACGTTTGCTTTTCGTACCATTGTTTGCATTACATTGCCAATATCCCATTGGCCAAAGCAAGTTGTATGGCCAGTCCCAGAGTCGTATGAGAGAGAACTATGCAAGAACATGGATGTAGGGAGACGTGATTCTTTGGGGGCTATTTCTGTAGCAATGTACCATACCATACTTTATAGAATATGTGCTACATCGTGTTTCATGCTCCCCATATGAGCGACTTTTTATTTTGGAGCTATGGGTTCCCGATGTGCTTTGATTACTGTCTTAGCCAGCCTGGAAAATGGTCTCCAGGGATTCTTGCTACCTGTTTTTTATGTCCCTATGTACTCCCCTCCTGCTGAATAGGGTGACCCATGTAACCGATAGGTTATTGTGAAAATGACAGTGTGTAACTTTGGAGGCAAGGTCATACAGGACATTAGGGCTTTTGTCTTGCTTACTTGGACCACTTGCTTTGGGAAAGTCAGCCACTGTGTGAGGACACTCCGTCAGCTGTATAAAGGGGGACATGATGAGCGATTGAGGTGTCCTACCAACAGCCAATATTGACTTACCAGTCACATGAGTGAATCATCCTAGAAGCAGACCCTCCAGCCCCACTCAAGTCTTCAGGTGTAACTGCAGTCCCCGCCACCCTCTTCACTTCAACCTGTAGAGAGACCCTGAACCAGAACTACCACCTAAGCCTTTGCCAAATTTCTGACCCTCATCAAGTCTGAGCTAATATTTATTGTTGGTTTAAGCCACTGAGCTTTGAGATAATATGTAATGTAACAGTAAGTGACTGATACAATTACCTACCAACTTTACTTAGGAAAGAGAAAAAAGGCCTGAATTAATCTCTGTCATATTTTGGTTACATAGAAAAATTAAATACATTTGTCTTAGATACCAAACCTAATTTTTCCCTAAAGATGAAATTTAATTTGCCTTCAACATAAACAATTTTTATTTTCTTCAACGTTTTTTTTTTTTTTTGGGACAGAGAGAGACAGAGCATGAACCGGGGAGGGGCAGAGAGAGAGGGAGACACAGAATCGGAAACAGGCTCCAGGCTCCGAGCCATCAGCCCAGAGCCTGACGCGGGGCTCGAACTCACGGACCGCGAGATCGTGACCTGGCTGAAGTCGGACGCTTAACCGACTGCGCCACCCAGGCGCCCCAAACATAAACAATTTTTAAATAAGAAATAAATAACCAACTTTTATATCTTGAGCCAAATATAGGCCGGCATTATGAAGTGTCCCTATAGCGGATGAAACCAGCAAATCTTTACTTTGATTTTTATGCAAGAGAGATATAGTTCTAAATATTGTAAAGTATAGTGAGCTAAGGGATTTAGCTGAACAGCATGTCCAAGGGGACTTCTAAATTTTCTTCAAACAAATCCTAGATATAAAAATGACTCTTGGAGATTCCCTTGGGAATTCCCCTAAATCCTACTTACTGCTTGGTACATGATGTGCTCTGATTAAATAGCATTGAGTCATTTGAGATTTAAGCAAACAGTGTTGTGTTGTTTTTCCTTCCACCTCTGTCTGCCTTCTTTCATAAGGTCAAGAAACGCATACAAATGCAATGGTCTTCACAATGATAATATCTGTGCACATATTAAAAATTTAGGCTTTCAAAGCTAATTATCATAGCTATTGAAACATAGCCTAACTTCACATACCCTCACCCTGACTTTAACCCTTGACCTAGGAGGGTTGGGTTCCTAAAAACACAATAAGAATGTTGAGGAACAGCCTAGTGATTCTGGAGAAGACACCAAATATTTAAGAAGTGGTGATATCTCAACAAGGGGGTGTGAAGGTAGAGATAAAAAAAAGGAACAACTGAATATCTATTTAAACGGTATTTAGAGCCGCAAATCTCCTCTTTATGTCTACATGGTAGATGGCAGCCATGTTAATTCTCACCCCAGCAGAACTCTGGGGTCTTATTCTCTGGAGATATTTCTGAACGGCAGGCACATACCCTCACCCTAACCCTAACCCCTAACCCTAACTCTCACCTAACCCTAACCCCTAACCCTAACCCTCACCCGAGCCCTAGATATGAGAAAGAAAAAAAAAAGATGTGACATATATATATATATATATATATATATATATATATATATATGATTATTAGCCATAAAGAAGAATGAAATCTTGCCACTTGCCATTTGTAACAACATATAAGACTGTTAAGTGAAATAAGTCAGTCTGAGAAAGACCAATTCCATATGACTTCACTCATATGTGAAATTTTAAAAAAAATGAGCAAAGGTAAAGAGAGAGACAGAGGCAAAACAGGAAGCTGACTCTTAACGGTAGAGAACAATCTTGGGGCGCCTGGGTGGCTCAGTCGGTTGGGCGTCCGACTTCGGCTCAGGTCACGATCTCGTGGTTTGTGGGTTCCAGCCCCGAGTCGGGCTCTGTGCCAACAGCTTGGAGCCTGGAGCCTGTTTCAGATTCTGTGTCTCCCCCTCTCTCTGCCCCTCCCTTATTCATGCTCTGTCTCTGTCTCTCAAAAATAAGTAAAAGTTTAAAAAAAACTTTAACTATAGAAAACAATCTGATGGTTACCAGATGGGGGATGGTTTAAAATAGGTGGTGAGGGTTAAGGGTTGCACTTGTGATGAACACAGGGTGATGTGTGAAAGTGTTGAATCACTGTATTTTACACCTGAAACTAATATTACACTGTATGTTAACTAACTGGAACTTAAGTAAAAACTTAAAAAAGAACCATAGTTTAACCTTGGAGTTTATATCAATTGCCAGCAATAGAATTTATACCATAGGCTTCCTTTGAAGGTACTATTAATTGTATAACCTATTCTTTTCACTTCGTGTCCCTTTTTTTTCTTCATGCTTCCTTTTAGCTTGTAAGAGGGATCCATGTTTTATATGTCCCGTATCCTGTTTCCTCTTTAGTAAAGACTTCTAAATCTTGAGAAATTAAAAATCGGGTGAAAACGTTTGTGGCTATGTAATGAATGGAATGTAACTTTATCCATTCCTAACCTGAAAGTAGTCCTACCTTCATTTTCTCTGGGGCATTTCTGACGCTTCTTTTTAAAATGTTGTTTTTCTGGGGGGCACCTGGGTGGCTCGGTTGGTTAAGCGTCCGACTTCGGCACAGGTCATGATCTCACGGGTCATGGGTTCGAGCCCCGGGTGGGGCTCTGAGCTGATGACTCAGAGCCTGGAGCCCGCCTCAGATTCTGTGCCTCCCTCTCTCTTTTGGCCCCTCCCCCGCCCATGCTCTGTTTCTTTCTGTCTCAAAAATAAATAAATATAAAGAAAAAAATTTTAATGTTTTTCTGGACCATTTTCTTTATTTTTGACTGGGAGGGGGCATTCTGCATCTGCAAAGGTATTTCTCTTCTTCCCTTTCCATTCTGACTTCAGGTAAGCTGGCTACTTGAACTCTTTCCCATTTTTGTTTTTGCTTTTTGCTTTGAGGATGTCTTTACAGGAGCTCTGGCTGCTTGTGTCCTTTTTCAACTCTGGCCCCAACATATTCATCGTTCATTCATATCCCCCTTCATTCAGGCTTTCTTCTTCTTTTTCTTTTCTCCTGCAAGAGTGCCATCACGAGTTTCATTTCACTCCAGCTACATCTACTTAAATGTCAAGCAAATAACTCACTAGTTCCTTTCAGGGCATGAAAGGGTTTATTTTTACTGTCTTCGGGGATACATCAAGTTTTCTTGGTGCCTCTGACGGTGGATGAAGTAACTGAAATGGTTACCAAAAAGTTTCTTACTATTTAGAACATTCGCTAATTTTTTTCCTCTTTTTAGAATCCGGGCTTACCTCAATAGGTTTCGCTTCTTGTTCTTTTGTTTCAGATTCCACGAAGGCAGATCCCACTGGGTCTCCGGTAGACTTACCACATGGAACACCTCTACAAACAACATTGGCACATTTCCCAAATGCTCTTCCAGTTCAGCTGAGATTAACATTTTTTGGCAACTAGTTTCTATGATAATTTAGAAGCAGTGTTAAATATGTAAGGATTTAATGACTATACAGATTAAACTTTTCACAAGCCCTGTATCTCAGAAGGTCAATGAATTTTAACTTGAAAATTAAATATATATAATCTATATCTACCTATATGATATCTATATCTACATCTATATCTATCTATCTATCTATCTATCTATCTATCTATCATCTCCTAACCAGGTAAATGTTTTTAGTGTTTTATTACAGGTAGTACATGGAGATTAAGAACTCAGCTCCTAGGGGTGCCTGGGTGGCTCAGTCAGTTGAGCATCGGACTCTTGATTTTGGCTTGGGTCATGATCCCAGAGTTGTGAGATTGAGTCCCGCATTAGACTCCACACTCAGCATGGAGCCTTCTTAAGATTTTCTCTCTCTCTCCCTCTCTGCCCCTCTCCCTGACTTGTGCTCTCTCTCTCTCTCTCTCTCTCTCTCTCTCTCTCTCAAATTAAAAAAGAAAAACAAAAAACACAGAGTCATTTTAAAAAATCAACAAGCTTAGGGGCGCCTGGGTGGCTTAGTCATTAAGCGCTCGGCTTTGGCTCAGGTCATGATCTCACAGTTCGTGGGTTCGAGCCCCGCGTCCGGCTCTGTGGAGCCTGGAGCCTGGAGCCTGCTTCGGATTCTGTGTCTCCCCCTCTCTCCGCCCCTCCCCAGCTTGCACTGTGTCTCCCTCTCTCTCAAATATGAACAAACATCAAAGAAACATTTTAAAAAAATCAACAAGCTTATTCCAGTTGCCAATTCTATATTTCACACGAAATTCAGACCTTTCCCTATTTGGAATACTTGAGCTAGTAGAACTTACCTTGCAGGCTCAGCCTGGCCATGGGAGCTTCTCGTCAAGGAGAAAGGCCCCCAAGGAATCAGTTGTAAAGGGTGAATGGGCCCAACTCGACCCCCATCCCAGCCCCAGTTCTGTCTGTTACCTACAAGTTGCCAGACATTGTCCGATGCCGCCCGGATGTGGGAACCGTAGCGGAAGAGACGGACACGTGGATTTCCTACGCGTTTTGTACACGGCTCGGAAAATGGCTGGGCTTGAGCTATATTCAAGTACCCCGCCCAGAGTTGCGTCCTCCAGGCAGGGGCAACCCGAGGAGCTGTGCTGGGACCTGAGGGTGGGACGAGCTGAAGCTTGAGGCGGGGTCAGACCTCCACGCCAGGGGACTGCAGAGCAAAGATGGCCATCCGAAGACTCATCCAGAACCCCCGGACATGCTGCGGGAGACACCCGGCATGCGGACCCTGCCACACGCAAGTCAGAGTGGGTGAGAGGCTCTGGCAGTCCAGAGAGAGGGGACCGGCTCTCATCTGGACAGCTCAACGAGAAGGTGCCGCCACCCGCTCTACCCCACCTCTTGTCGGCTGGGTAGGCCAAGTCACTGGGCGAGGGAGAGTGACCGTTTTTGCAGACCGTGCTCCCATCCCCTTTGCTGAACATTCTATGAAGAGAACGTTGAACTGTGCAGGATAAGAGGCAAAAAGGTAGAACAAAAAGAGCGTAGTGGCTTCTACCAATCGGCCTCAGTAATGATGACTCACAGCCAAGCACATTGCATCAATTTCCTCCAACTTTCCCAACCCCAATTCTTATGAAGCAAATCTTAGATATTATACTATTCCACCCATAAATATTCTAGTGTGAGTCTCCAGAAGATAAGGACCTAAAAACAACCAGAAGATCCCTGAATATGATCACATATTCCCTGAGTATGTCATACTTTTGTGTGTGTGTGTGTGTGGTTTATTTGAATCAGGACCCAAATAATTCCATATATTACAACTGGTTTTTAGGTCTTCTAAGACTCTTAATCTATGGTTTCCTCCTCCTACTGTTTTCTCTTGCAACTTATTTATTGAAGAAACTCGGTTGTTTTCCTGCAGTTTCCCACAGTCTGGATTCTGCTGATTGCTTCCATGTGACATTGTTTAACATGTTCCTCTGTCCCTGCATTTTCTGTAAACTGGTAGTGAGATCCAGCGGCCTGATCAAATGTCAATGGTTTTGATTTTGGGGGAACACTATTTCATAGGTGATGCTACGTTCCTCCTGAGGAACGTAATATCCCATTGTCTGGTCTCTATCTTTTTTTCTTGCAGTAAAAGCATACGTATGACGTTTACCACCTTACCATGTTCAAGTGTAAAGTTTAGTGGTGTTAAGGGCATTCGCATTGTTATGTGGCCAACCTTCAAGACTTTTTCATCGTCCAGATCTGAAACCCCATGTCCGTGAAACAACAACTCCCCGCTTCTCCCTCCCCTGAGCTAATAGTAATCGTCTCTACAGATCTGAATACCCTGGACACCTCCTAGAAGTGGAACCAGATACTCTTTGTGTGTTTGTGGCTATCTTATTTCTCTTAGCATAATGTCTTCATACTGTTTTCCATAGTGACTGCACGATTTTACATTCCCACCAACGGTACATAAGAATTCTGATTTCTCCATACCCTTGCCCACACTTGCCATTTTCCGGTTTTCCTTTCTTTTCTTTTCTTTTCTTTTCTTTTCTTTTCTTTTCTTTTCCTTTCTTTTTTCTTTTCTTTTCTTTTCCTTTCTTTTTTCTTTTCTTTTCTTTTCTTTTTCTTTCTTTTTTCTTTTCCTTTTCTTTTCTTTTCTTTTCCTTTCTCTTCTTTTCTTTTCTTTCTTTCTCCTCATCAACTACTTTGTTACCCTGAGCCTCATTTTAAACATGAAAATTTACTATTTCTCCCTGCTTACAAGTTGTCAAAATGATGTCTTGGTTCCCTAGCATTTTCCAAATAGGAAAAATGAGTTGAGATTTTTTTTGAGAGAGAGAGAACAAGCGAGTGAGGGGCAGAGAGGCAATCCCATGAGGAGCAGAGAGAGGGAGAGAGAAGTAGGCTCACCTAATCGAGGCCCGAGCTCACCGATGCGGGACTCAGACTCACAAACCACGAGATCATGACTGAGCCGAAGTCAAATAACCAACGGAGCCACCCAGGCACCCTGTGATTTTTTTTTTTAAGTTTCATTATGAACTATATATATAGTTAATCACTTTTAATATGTTTAATTCACCACAGTTATTATTTTTATATTGTTGCTCAAGTATTTCCACTTTTAGATAGAGGGAGACTCTTCAAGTTGGCTCCTGAATTATTTGGGAATGGCTCCAAAATTCTTTGATTGAGTCCTTGTTTTCTGGTGTTCTAAGCTGTTTCTGGTGTTTGTACACATTTCCTGTCCTAGACAGAGAATTGGACATCAAAATGATATTTAAATACGCTCAGAACTGAGATTTTAAAATCTGGAATGAGGGGCACCTGGGTGGCTCGGTCGGTTGAGTGTCCGACTCTTGATTTCAGTTCAGGTTATGATCCCAGGGTCGTGGCACTGAGTCCCACATTGGGCTCTGTGCTGAACAGCATGAAGCCTGCTTGAGATTCTCTCTCTCCCTCTGCCTCTCTCCCCGACTCATGCTCTCTCTCTTAAAAAAAAAAAAAAAAATTAAATCTGTAATGAGACAGCTTTAATAATCTCAGCACTATACAATTGGACTGAACTATCCCAAGATTCTTGACCATCCAGAGCAGCGTAATTGGGTAGCCATAGGAAAACGCAAAATGACTTCATGTGTATACCCCTCCCCCAATGAATTGAAAATTCTCCATGAACGTAATAGACATCCAAGTGGAGCGGTCGAGGAGGCAGCTGGAGGCATAATTTTAGAGCTCAGGGAGAAAGCCCAAGCCGAATGAATGCACAAATTTGGGAGTTGTCCACAGAGACTTGTATGTAAATCTAAGGCTGGATGAGATGATCTAGAGAGAAAATGCTGAGAGAAGAGAGAAAGTCAATGACGGAGCCTGGGGTATGCTGGTGTTTAACCGTTGAGAAGAGGTAGAGACAGCAAACGAATCTAAAATCTTTAGTGAATCAGGAGGAAACCGGGTAGTCCGGAAACCAAGAGAAGAGTGCGTTTCAAGGAGGTCGGCTGTGTCGAAGATAGAGAAGGGCAAGAAAGTGACCCGTGGATTTGGAAAAGTGAAAGGCATCGTGACTTTGACAAGAAGGGCTGCTGGGGATTGGTGTGGATGAAGGCATCGATGGGGTAGGGTAAGGAAATGGTCCTCGTCCTCAGACTGCGGAGTAGTGGGCTCTCAGCCATGCCACCGGACGAGAGGCCGAGGAGTCTCATTACCAAAGGCCAGGCCTCCGCTCAGAAGCAGAGCTCTGTCTTTGAGCGGACCGCTCAGAGGAGAAGGGAACAGCAGTCCGTGAGCATACCAGGCTCATTGCTTATCTGCTTTTTCCCCCCCCAAACTGTGGTCAAAATGACCCTCTTGGTCATTTTTAAGCATACGATTCAGTAGTATTAAGCGTATCCACGTTGTTGGGCAACAGATTTTCAGAATTATTTCATCTTGCGAAACTAAAACTCTGTCCCTAGTAAACAACAACTCCTCACTCCCCCCCTCCCCCCAGCCCCTGGCAACATCAGTCTACTTTCTGTTTGCAGGAGTTTAACTGTTCTAGATATCTCATCAGCTGCCTGCTTGTTTAAGAAGGCCGAATTCAGATCCCAGACAGCTACGTGGGTGAAGGGCCCTACAGAAGGCTATCCGGACTGCACAGAGAAAATGCAAGCACGGGCTGGCACGTCCCAGCTGAGGGACCGTCCAGCTAACCAAGAGCAGCACTCTGGGGACCCAGAGATAAAACAGAGACCACCGAGTGGGTGGGATGCTTCCTCAGCCTGCAGCTGCCTGAGGGATGAGCCGGGCCAGCCGAGGAAGGACTGGGAGAGGTGTCAGATGTTGCAACCCAAGTCTCAGATTTTCCAGTCGTGGTGCAATCACATAGGGTGACACAGACTGAGTTCCTTAGTTACTTCCTTAAAAGCCTGTACCAGGGGGAGGTGGCCCCAGGAGAGTTCGTGTGTCCGTTGGATTCAGTCATATGGTGAGGGTAATGTATGAATTGTAGACTACTGTTTGCTTTCCTTGCATGTAAATTACCCGGGATGCAGGAGCCCCTGGTTCCCCTCCCAACCATGCCGCCTACGAGCTAGAGGGTCGCACAACTTCTCTGAGTCTCTGTAGCGGGTCTATAATGAGACAAAATAACGCCTACCCCACAGAATTGTTTTATGAAATAAAAGCGTGTATATTACCAAACATTTGCGCTTTATTTGTTATCTTTAAAAGATACATCTTATCAAACTGTCAACAAATTAAAGTCCTCCGATGGCTTCCCATTGCCATGGACTAAAATTAAACTTCCTTACCTGGCCGAAGAGTCACTGTGATTTCGTCCCTGCCTAATTCTCTGACCTCGTTTCTTACCACCCGCTTGCTGTCTTTCATACGGATTCTTACCACACTGAACTCTGCTCCTTAAGCATTCCGGTATCGTACCCACCTCAGGACCCTTGCACTTATTCTCCCTCATGCCTGTAATGCTTCTCACATGGCTCAGTCCTTCTCCCCACCCTGGTCTCAACTCAAATATAATTCAGATTGGTCATCATAGCTGACGTTGTTCTCTGACCTGTTTACAGTCTCTATTACAGTAAGCTATTTTCCTTTCTTTTTTTTTTTTAGTTTATTTATTTATTTTGAGAGGGAGAGAGAGAATGAGTGAGTGCAAGTGGGGGAGGGGCAGAGAGAGAGAGAGAAGGAGAGAGAGAGAATCCCAAGCGGGCTCCGTGCTGTGTGGAGCCCAGCATGGGGCCTGAACCCACGAACCACAAGATTATGACCTGAGCCGAAGTCGGACATTTAATCGACCGTGCCACCCAGGCGCCCTCCGTTTTATTTTCTTTATGAAATTATCACTTTCTTATTTATGTATGCTTTAAATATTGTCTATGTTCCCTGCCAAAAGGGACATCAAAAATAGAATTTTGTCTTATATACTGTATCTCTCACCTTAGAATAGTGTCTGGCTCGTAGGGGGAGTTTAATAAATATTTGTAGAACAAACCACTGCTAGAGAAATTCTTAACATTAGATTTTCAAGGAGCTACACTCATGGAAGCAAAAGAAATTTGAAACGATAATTTTATGTCACAAAGAATCTTGGGGCGCCTGGGTGGCTCAGTCGGTTGAGCGTCCGACTTCGGCTCAGGTCACGATCTCGCGGTTCGTGAGTTCGAGCCCCGCGCCGGGCTCTGGGCTGATGGCTCAGAGCCTGGAGCCTGCTTCCGATTCTGTGTCTCCCTCTCTCTCCGCCCCTCCCCCGCTGCACGCTATCTCTCTGTCTCTCAAAAAAAAAAAAAAGTTAAAAAAAAAAAAAAAAAAAAGAATCTAGGGACCATCAGTTTGTTCTCTGTATTACGGGTCTGTTTCTGTTTTTGGTTTCTTTATTCACTTGTTTTGTTTTTTAGATTCCACAGACAAGGGAAATCATTTGGCATGTGTCTTTCTCTGACTTACTTCACTCAGCGTTCTACCCTCCAGGTTCATCCATGTCGTTGCCAGTGACAAGATCTCGGGCTTTTATACGGCCGAGTAACATTCGATCGTATACACATAGCACATCTTGATCCATTCATCTCTGGGTGGACACGGGGATTGTTTCCGTATCTTGGCTCTTGCAAGTAAGACCTCGATAGATAAAGGGGTACATATGTCTTTTGAAATTCGTGTTTTTGACCTCGATAGATAAAGGGGTACATATGTCTTTTGAAATTCGTGTTTTTATTTTCTTTAGGTAAATAGCCAGTAGTGCCATTACTGGGCCATAGGGTAGTTCTATGTTTAATTTTTTGAGGAACCTTCCATACTGTTTTCCACAGTGGCACTCCCACCAGCAGTGCATGAGGGGTCCCTTTTCTCCACATCCTTCGCATTCATGGAAACAAGCTACATTTCAAACTTAAAAATGTTGTAGAATTATGAAGTAATTATAATGTACATTACTTAGATTTACATTATATTATAGTGATAATTTTATATAAATTTGGTAAGTACATTCTATATAATTTTATATTTAATAATTATATCACAAATAATCTGGTTCTTCACACCGATATTTTTTAAATTAAATTGTTCATTTATTTATTTTTGAGAGAGACAGAGAGAGAGAGAGAGTGCATGCACGGGAGTAGGAGAGGTTCAGAGAGAGACAGCGGGAGAGACTATTCCAAGCAGGGCCTGCCCTGTCAGCACGGAGCCCGATGCGGGGCTCGAACTCACCAACTGTGAGATCATGACCTGAGGTGAAATCAAGAGTTGGACGCTTAACCAACCGAGCCACCCAGGTGCCTCTTTAACATCATTTTAAATGGTGACATGTGTGGGGTGCCTGGGTGGCTCAGTCAGTTAAGCGTCCGACTTTGGCTCAGGTCATGGTCTTGTGGTTTGTGGGTTCAAGCCCCGCGTCGGGCTCTGGGCTGACAGCTCAGAGCTCAGAGCCTGGAGCATGTTTCAGAGTCTGTGTCTCCTCATCTCTCTGCCCCTCCCATGCTCACGCTCTATCTCTCAATAATAAATAAGCGTTTTAAAAAAATTTTTTAATGGTGAAATGTGGATGTACCATATTCTATTTAACCAATTTCCTGAGGAATGCTGGGTCTTGATAAATATCCCAAGTTTCCCTCCAGAAGGCCGTGCCAATTTACACTCCTACCAACAGTCTAAAAAAGATACATTTTCCTGAACCCTGCCAATACTGACTTTTATCACTAGTAAAACAAAACAAAACTTTTTCTAAGTTGCTAAGTGTAAAGCTATCTCGTTACTTTATTTTGCATTCCTTTGATTTCTTATAAATGTGAACCGTTTTTCTTTGCTTTTCTATCACGTTGTATTTCTTCCCTTGTGAATGTTCTCCACATTTTTTTTGTTGGGTCTCTTTCTTGTTTTTGTTGCTGATATTCTATTGTAGTATTTACCTTTCATTGATTTTCAAAAGCTCTTTTTATAGTAAAGCAATTAACCTTTGTCACAAACTGCAAATATTTTCCCGCTATGTTGTTTGCTTTTTAATTTTGTTTTAGGGCCTGAGGCCCTGTAACTCTCCAGCCAGGCTCATGTCTTAGAACCTAAGCCAACCAGAAGGGAAAGTTCAGCTCAGTGAAATCTAAGTCCCAGCATGGCAGGCCTGGGGCTCCGGAAGATACAGATCCAGGCCAGGGTGTCTGAGGTATCCAAATAATTCAGAGGTAAAGACTTCCAAGACAACTTCTACAACAAGCAACTACTTATTACTTACCGATGGGCTTATAGAGTACCCTTCTATTCTGATCCAAGGGTGTTTACATTTTAAATAGGAACTTGAAAGATCCAAAGGAATGAAGCTATAATGGTGAAATGATAGGCATTAGAAATTTTTTTAATGATATTATTTACTTTCTTCCATAAAGCAGTCTTCCTCTGCCTTCTCAAAAGGCCACTGTGCAATGAGGGCTAGACCTATGGGGAGAGATTCTCAGGGAGGAATATTTAGTGTGTGTGTGTGTGTGTGTGTGTGTGTGTGTGTGTGTTAGGAGGAAGGGGAGTGCATCATATTACCTTCCATCTCCAAATGATCATTTGTGATGAAATGCTTTTCAACTAAATTCACAAACAGATGTTCTCAAACAGGTGAGGCTGCCTTTCAACGTAACATGACTGCTAGAACCTTTTGCTTGTCTCTTGCCAAAGACTTCCAGAAGATGGGTGAGCCTTTCCTTGGTCGAATCTCACTCCTCTTAGAATGTACATCCAGCTCTCTTGTTCCCTTACCTGTGGACAAAGCTCCCTGTGCCACATTCTCAGCCCTTGGGACCGTCATTAGCTGCCCCCCTCAGCCATCCCACCTCTGGACTAAAGAAAGGGGCTGCTGCTTTGACCTTTCCGCCTAGTGGAGGGCTGATTTCCCAAACCTTCCCTCAGCCCGTTTCATCTGTAACTTTCTATTACTTTCTGCTGGTTCTGCTTTGTATCAAAAGTGTCAGAGAAGAGGGAAGACGATGAGTTATTAGGTGGTGGGCAGGAGGAATGTGAAAATAAACAGGTAAGGCCCCGGGAGTGATTATTCCACTGCGTCAGATTCTTGTTTTCTCCTACTCCCCGAGGTGGGGCACCGGTTGACGTCCCCGGGAATCCCCAGGTGCCCTGCAGGGGCCTTTCTAAGGCCAGAAACCCCGATGGTATCAGCAACACGGAATCTAGTGCAGGGAGGGACCGTGGCATTTTCCAGCTGTGCAAAAAGCACAGTATCTCATGCTCAACATGGTTCCCTTCGTGTAACCAGAGTCACCAGAGAGCTTCATAAACGCAGCGTGACATAAATACTCCATATGAGCATCTTAATCGGAATGAGTGTGTTGACAGCGGCTGAAGTTTAACGCGCCAAATATTCCCACATAAAGCCCCCCACCGACACCGTTCCGCTAATATCCTGGTCCATCCGACTCTCATAGGCTTACCGTAAGATCTGAGTGAGTGTGTCCACAGAGCTTTCGCAGAGCTTCAGAAAGCCAGACGTTGTCATTAACCTACCTTTCCTTACCCACACGTTCCTTGCTGTCCGTGTTCCATTTTGTCCTCTTACTATTTCCGATAGAACCCAGGTCACGCGCCCTTGTTTATCAGACGTAAATATGTTTCCATCTGTGTACCAGCAGCCGTTCATTAGTGTTTGCTATTTTATTCTCTGCCATTTGTGCCCTGGGCCCCTGGGGCATGAAGGCCTTTTTTTTTTTTGTAAGGCTAAATGAGCAAAATTGTGTCTGTTCATAGTTCTCTTTCAGCAGACGTGTAGCAAGTCGACCGGAAGAGACACCCAATGGGCTGTTGGAACCCCTCCACAGCTGGGGATCCTCTCTCCCCCTCTCCCTCTCTGCCCTCCTGGCCCAGTTCGTGCTCACGTGCTCTCTCTCTCTAAGTAAATAAATAAACTTTTTAAAAGTATTTTATTGAGAAACTACTATGTGCCGTCCCTCCAAATCTCAATTAATAGAGATTCAGATTAGTAGAAACCGGCAGGAAAGCAAAACCCTTTGCTGATGTTAATCCTTCTTTAGATCAGCAGGTCTGACCTTTTCCAAATTCTTTAAGAATAATGTCACAAGAGGGTGGTCCACAAATATCTCTCCAGCCAGTCTGCTCCACATCCTACGTGTTTCCTGTCACCTGCCCATCTTTAGGGTCTGTCAAGGCCGGGAGTGAAGAGAGAGAGAGACACCAAAAAAAAAAAACAAAAGAGAGAGAGAGACACCAAGAGGAAGAAGGACCTCAGGCCAGGACAGTGCACTGCTCCACCAAAACCTCAATCCAGTTTTCCACTTTGACTATCCTTTCCTCATTTCCTCTGTACATTTTTCCTTAGTCTCGAGTGTGTTGTCCCACCCCAAGGCATTGCTAACAATTCCCGCCATCCCCCCTGCCAACAACATCCTTGGTGTTTATAAAGTTTGCTGCTAAGGCCACAGGTGAAATTAGCTTATCATGGTGTCTATTCAACAAACCAAGAGATTTCTAAACCCTAACCAGCCAGCTTCTCTTGTTGGAAGCAATCTTTGTTATTATGTATTTTATGATCTCTTAGAGTTTGTAGTTTTGGGTTTTGTGTTTATTTTTATGTTGAGAGACAGACAGACAGACAGAAAGAGAGAGCACAAGCGGGGCAAGGGCAGGGAAAGAGAGGGAGACGCAGAATCCGAAGCAGGCTCCAGGCTCCGAGCTGTCAGCACGGAGCCCGACACGGGGCTCGAACTCACAAATTGCGAGATCATGACCTGAGCCGAAGTCGGAGGCTTAACCGACTAAGCCACCCAGGTGCCCCTGTAGTATTGGGATCTGAATTGCAATAGCCCTGGAATGCAGCATCAGGTTCCATTTCCTATTATAAATTCCAGAAAACCGAAGACCACAACGTATGGTTTCGGTAGCCTGCTTAGAAGAGTGGCCTGGGCACATAAGTGCTGGCTACCTGCTATCTGGGGATACCATCCACGGGAGATTGGCTTCGGTAACCTTTATTCACCCACCTCTTGGAACCCTGTAGGGTAAAGGTATTTTGATTCCTTTGTGAACATAGTCAGCATCTGCTGACTGTTGTTGTTGTTGTTGTTTAGTTATCCTCCATATACAAAGAGCACATAGGACACAGGGCAATCTGTAGGTGCTGAATGGGAACCAGTCAAAACGGCCTTGTCTCTACACTCAGGGCGCCTGGTCCAGTACAGAGTCAGTGGCAGGTGCTGGGACGCCTCACTTCCAGGCGGAATATGTCAGAATATGTACGAAGCGTGCGTACGACAGGCGGTAGGGGGCTCGGGGTGTAAGAGGCCCCCCTTCGGCTGGTGAGGCAGCCGGGGGGAGGCAGGGGGGAATGGGGAGAGATGCCACCAGAAGGGAGAGGACGCGAAGCACAGAGAAGGGAGTTTACAAAGGACTTGTCTAGGATCCCGTGCAGAATGAGAAGAAGGGTCGGGGGGCAGAACTCACTCAGCTCAGCTCTCAGTGCTAATAACTATCCTAACAACAGCCGTTCGTTGAACACTTAACATGTAGCAGGTACTTTGCTTTTCACGCGTGAGTTCTAAGGAACCCCTCACACCCGCCCTGGCTCACAGATTAGGACGTCGAGGCCCACCTACTGCACTCAGAACCGGGGCTGAACCCGGCTCGTCTGACCCCAGGTCGTGTTTTCTTCCCTCCATCGTGTTGCCAAGTGACCGCGAGAATGGTGATTTCGGAGGGTTTTACAGAGCTGCTGTGGTATTATATCTGTTTATTTACACGTCTAGCCCGTTCATTCTTCTGTGAATCCTCCTCAGTATTTTGGTTTCTGCAGCGTTGCTGGGCTGCAGAGTCTGGGTCCTCCAGATTGCCTGGCGAGCACATCTGAGTGTAGAACAGCCTCTCCCCCGGGGCCAAGTCCAAGGCCGGGACCGTGTTTACTTGACTGCGAGTGCTGCCTACCACGTGTCCCTGTGCGCACTGCCGATCCCTTGGGGGGGCGGGGGGGGGGTGTCCGTCCCCAAGACCTTCCCTTCTTTTCCCCAGCAGGTGTGGGAGCCCTTGAGGTGCCCCGGATTCCGCACCGTGCTTCCCACATTTCATGAGCGCTGGACTGCGGTCAAAGGCAGCGCCCTGGCCAGTTCCGCCCTGGTGGGGAACGTTCTCCTTCCTAGTCGGCTTCTCAGGCTGTGTGATTGCTTCACTTGCTGCCTGCCGAGCGGACAGGGCCGCCAGGAATCCCCAGTGGCCTCACCACCCAGGCAGGCCCTGTGATGTGGCCAAGGCCCCCAGAGGCCCTCAGCAGGTGGGGTGCGGCATTTTCTCCCGGATGGCCTTTCCTTGGGTTCTCAGGCAGAGCCCGGCCTGCTCTGTGTCCCAGGTACCTGGAATGTAGCACGTCCTGTCCGGTATTTTCATCATTGCATAATCCGCCTCTCCCCCTGGAGGGGAACTCCTTGAGGGGCAAACTGTTTCTAATTTAGCTGAAAACAATGCCCCCCCCCCCCCGCACCCCCCCTCCCCCACCACAGGACTTGGCACTTGGCTACATTCCATACATACCTTCTGGAAAAACAAACAAGAAGTGTTGATGAGGTAAAGGCAAGCCCTCCAAGGGGACATGCCCGCAGGCTCTTTGGATCCAGGCCACTGGAACTTTGGAGAAAATGCGGGCCTAGGGATGGAACTTCGCAAGTTCCAAGGGCAAATACTGAGAGAATACCCGAACCACTGAGGGGAGGGTGGGTGAGAAAAACAGCTAGGACAACCCAGGCCAGTGCAGAGGGAGAAGTGCACACCAAGTGTTTTTTATTTATTTCTTTTTAAATTAAATCCGAAGCAGGCTCCAGGCTCTGAGCTGTCAGCACAGAGCCTGACACGGGGCTGGAACCCACGAACTGCAAGATCATGACCCGAGCCAGAGTCAGACGCCCAACCGACGAGCCACCCAGAGGCCCTCACCCCGAACGTTTCTGAGTTTCTAGGGTTAGAGGGTACCAAGTAGATTACATCGCGACAGCTGCCCTGCAAGGAGAGGCTTTGTTTTCCAGCGAAATGAAGTCGCTCGGGCTGCGCTGCACGCATCTGCTGGAGATCGAGAAGTAGAAAACGAATCTGAAACCCCGTTACCGAGCGCCGGGGAGAAGAAGAGACAACGCGCGTGGGGTTCGCATTCCAGCCTTTACCACTTTCTGCCGTCGTCCTGCCAGCTCGGTGAGGTCGTTTTGTCGTCCTCGTTCTAAAGACGAGGGAATTCAGTCTCCGGGAAGTTAAACACTTACCCAGCGTCCCTCGAATGTCAAGTCTGGTACGTCTGACTCCAAAGAGCTGGACCGACTTCGTCCTCCGCTCTGAGCGAGGCCCTCCCCTCGGCGTCTGATCTTCCCGTTTTGCCTGCACATCTCTGCGAGCTGCTGGAGAAATCCCAGCTCGTTTCAGCTCAGGAAAGAGACACAACTTTCAACGTCCCTGGGGGATGTTACCTCATCTGCTCTCAGGTCAAATACTTTCTTCTCGTTGTCCAAGCAGCCTCTGCTCGTGAGTCCGTTTTTCCAGCCCTGGCTCTCAGCTCTGTCTACGGCCAGAGGTAGCGTCTCCACCGACTTCCCTGAATGTCCCCGGCTCGGCTCCGGGAGGCGCTTGGATGGCATATCCTGCTGGTGATCTGGTGCTCTTTGCAGGTGGCCCCTTGGCCTGTCTCTGCTTCTCTTGCTTCTGGAGACTGAAGCTATGAAAAAGCAAACACACAAATAAAAAACAGCATTGATTTGAGGTTACGTTGAAACCGCTAGAGTCTCTCAAATGCCTCTGATGAGTAGTCATGCACAAAAAAGGGAGTTAAGGGGCGCCTGGGTGGCTCAGTCAGTTAAGCGTCCGACTTTAGCTCAGGTCACGATCTCGCGGTCCGTGAGTTCGAGCCCCGCGTCGGGCTCTGGGCTGATGGCCCAGAGCCTGGAGCCTGTTTCGGATTCTGTGTCTCCCTCTCTCTCTGCCCCTCTCCCATTCGTGCTCTGTCTCTCTCTGTCTCAAAAATAAATAAACGTTAAAAAAAAAAAATTAGGGGCGCCTGGGTGGCTCAGTTGGCTGAACATCCGACTTCGGCCCAGGTCACGATCTCGCGGTCCGTGAGTTTGAGGCCCGTGTCAGGCTCTGGGCTGACGGCTCAGAGCCTGGAGCCTGCTTCCGATTCTGTGTCTCCCTCTCTCTCTGCCCCTCTCCCATTCGTGCTCTGTCTCTCTCTGTCTCAAAAATAAACATAAAGATTTTTTTTTTAAAAAAGGGAGTTAATTTTATGGTATAATGAGCACTAACGTTGCTGGCCTGGGGATAACAGGTGACTGAGGCTGGCACGTCCAAAGCACACTCCATCACGGAGAGGGACCCTGGCGGAGAGGCTCGGGGCATCTCACATGCGGGGGAGGAAAGAGTGTGGGCTCCCTCTGCCCCACTCCTCCCTGGCTTAGGACTTCGCACCAGCCTGTAACCTCACAGAACTGTAAGCCTCCAGAACTTACAGGATCAGAGGGACGGCTCTTTGTAAATGTTAATAATTTTTTCTTTCTAGACCTACCCATTGTTGTTTTTAACCAATTCCGCCAGGCCTCTATGTCTTTTAATGGGCGACTTGAATACATCCACATGTATTTTGGTAACTGTTGTATTTGGACTTGTTTCTACGGCGTTGTTTTTGTTTTCTGTTTGCCACGCTTCAGCCCTGGCTCTGTCCCTCTGCTTTTAAATAATCAATTAATTAATTCGGGTGTTTTGGTTAACTCAGAAAAGCTGTTATATTCACAGTTACGGTCTTTATGGAGAGAGGGTATGGATCAAAATCAGCCGTGGTAAAAGGCACCTAAGTGGAGTCCAGGAGGACTAAATACAAGCCTCCAGCTGTCTTCTCCCAGAGGATTGCCGCCCACGGCACTCTTTTCTCCCAGCAACAATACGTGACACAAGCCGAGAGTATTGCTAACCAGGGAGGCTCACATGAGCCTCAGTGTCCAGGGTTTTTGTTGGGTATGAGTCACTTGGATGCTTTCGTTACCTGGGCCTTTGGTGTCATAACCAACAAATCACTGCCAAGTTTGATGTTGTAAAGCTTTTGTCCTACGTTTGCTTCTAAGAGTTTTAGGTCCTCGATCCACTGTGAGTTAATTTTTGCATGTGATGTTAAGTAAGGGTCCAGCCTTCATTCTTTTGCATGGATGGATGGATATCCAATTTTCCCGACACCATCTGTTGAAAAGACTGTCTTTTCCCCATTGAATGGTCTTGACTCTCTTGTCAAAAATTATTTGACGATATACACAAGGGCTTATTTCTGGGCTCTCTCTCCCCGCTTTTTACCCCTGCAAATTTGGGAACACAACATTCTACTTCCAATTCTTCAGTGGCTCTCAGACTTGAATGTGCACCAGAATCTCCTGGAAGACTTCCCAACACTGGGCTCCTCACCCCGCGCTTCTGATTCAGCACGTCTGAGGGGGGGCCTCAGAATCTGCATTTCTAACAGAGTCTCCAAACGACGCTGACGGTCCACACTTCAGGAACCACTGCGTCAGAGCAAAGATGTGTTAACTTTGGGAAGACAGATACTTTGAGTTTCTGATAAAAATATAGATAGGTAGATAGATCATCTCCCTCCCACAATTACACGTACCCGTAAAATTTTGCATTTACTCTTCAGGATCCACAGTCCTTTCACCCCAGGCTAATCCATGGATGCTTTGGGAACCCCTGAGGACCCCCAATAAAGGTCCTCTACCTTTGAAGCTGGTTGCGTTATTTGGGGGAAACATAAGTATTAAAATGCAGGATTTACAGTCTTGGGATGCTACGGTAACCTGAGAATGCAAATCCAATTCTTTCATTGTTTCAGCCAGCGAATATTTCCTGACCTCTCAGCAGGTGGCAAGCATTGGATGAGGAGAGGAGGATAAAATCCCAGCCTCCACAGAGGCCATGCATGGCAAGTAACAGAAACGTGGGCCTGTAGGCCATCGCACCCTTCGTGACACGTGCAATCTCCTGGAGAAGAACAGGTTAATAATGGCAGAGTCATAAAGCCTTCCACTCTGGGCCCTGCCAAGTCCAAGGGGCAACCCCAGCCATTTTTGAGTCAAGGCCTATAGTCCTACTTCCAAGTTGTGTGCATATTTCAGTCCTCGTTTTATGACATGTGTGACTGGTCTTTGCAGGGGAAGTCCTTCCATGTTTGATCTTGGTGCTGCGAGGTCAAGCAAATGAAGCACTTAAACAAGAGGGTGGTGGAAAGTTTCACAGAGAAAGTGGTATTAAAACCAGGCTCTCATTAATGAACAAGACTTAGTGAGGCCGAGGGACATGGGAAGGGACTAAACGTGTTCCAAACCGTGAGAACGGTATGTCAGAAGGCCTAATGATAAAATCCAGGTTAAAACATTCAGACATTTCTTCCTTAAAAAAAGGGGTGGGGGGATGTGAGCTACTGAAGGATTTTGAGGAGAGGAGGGAAGAGACAGAGCTGGCATCATGGACAGACGTGGCCAGGGCAGTTGCACAGGATGTGCACTTGGACGGTTGGGGTTTGATGCTCCTGTAATTGCTGAAGATGCTTAAATTTCTAAAGAATTTTCTCTTTGAATTTGTTTTCTGTGCCTAGAGTTGCATGGGACAGTGGAATGTGTCAGGAGCTTGGAGCCCCTGCTCATGTGTGGTCCACTTCTTACACCCTCCTGCCTCCTAGGGTATGTTCTCAGCCACCTACTTCCTATCTCCTGGTATATGGCCCTGCCTAACTCCCCTTCCCTTCTCTTGCCCCACTGTGGCTCCTGCCCTCCGCCCAGGGAGATGAAAGCAGGAGGCCCATGTTTTGTCATGATCTTCCAGTCTTGGGAGGGGCCCAGGTGCACACCCGTGGAAGGTTGGATAAGGCCTCGTGGCATCTGGGGCAGAGAAAGACTGGAGCCATCCCCACCCCAAGCTGGCACCCCCATGGCACACTCAGTGGGCAACCCAAGCAACCCAGGGTACCAAGCACATCCCGGTGTGGAGGTTGTAACCCTTTGGGGGTCACCATCGGTCGTGGGTCGGGGCAGTGGAGTCTGCCGAGCGAGGACGTTAACGTCCCAGTCCCGAGCGGGGCCCTGTGTTTCCCTGGTCCTGGCAAGAGCTTTTAACTTCATAAAGATGAACACAGTTGCGATGTCGACAACGTGACTGCGGGCAGCAGTGGGAGCACCACGGGAGAGCAGGAGGGCAGCTAGGATATTGTACGTGAGTGACCACGCTGAGGGGAGTGCCGAGAAGAGGAGGAGGGCTGGAGGAACTCGACGGAGCCGGTTGAAAACCAAAGGGTTTGGAGAGCAAGGAGTCAGATGGTCCCACACATCCAACGTGAGCACCGAGGAAAGAGTGTTATAGTTCACATCAATGGGAAGAAACATAATAGGTCGTGAGTACGGGGAAGGGGGGCCTGCTGGGGAAGGTGGGAACTCAGTTTTGGACACAAGTGTTTGAGTCGTCTATTGACATGCAGGTAGAGATGGCCAGATGCCATCGCATCTAAGATGTGACTCTTAGAAGTGAGGTCTGCATAGAAGCCTGGATCCGGGAATCCAGCATAGAGAGGAAGCGAGGAAAATGCAGAAGGCCTCCTTGACAAGAGGCTTTCTCCAGGTTGCTGTTTTACGACAAGAGATGGGCCTTCTTTCCTCTTCTCAAATGGGGACTGCTCACTCCCACCCCGTCCGTTTACCAGGAAGAGGAGGGAGAAGTCTGAGGATTTTCCTACCACCCTCTTGCCATTTCAAACCACTGTCCTCGACCTTCCCATAAAGAGGCCAACGCCCTGAACGTGGGCCATTCCTCACCCCTGGCTGTTGTCATTTCCCATCCCGGTAGCTTTCACACTCATAAACGGAGGTTTGGCTTCTGAGCTCCCGGCATGCCCTCCACCACTGTGTTCTTGTGAATGAGTCCGTCAACACTCCAGCCTTGCAATTTCTTCATTTCTCATTACTTCAAAGACCTTCGCGATCACTGTGCTTGAGCTACCACACCCGAGACCAGCTCGCCGTAACCCTGAACAACTGTGCCACGGAACCCACGGACCTCCTAATCTTTCCCTTCCACCCCCTAATCTTTCCATCGGTCCCACTCTCTCGTTCCCGATACCCTTGTGTCTTGACTGAAGTAAAACCTGTGTCCTGCTGTCTACTCCATTCTCTCCAAACCATTGGCTCTCCCCCCCCCCCCCCCCCCCCTGCCTTTTTTTTTTTTTTTCAAGTACATGATTGCTAAATTTAATCCAACGGTTTACCCAATCCTGCTTGGTCAAAACAACAAAATGCCCCTATCAAAAACTACGCTAGGGTGTGAGTACCGGCTTCTGGTTTTGGATCCAGTTCTGGGAAAAAAAAAAAAAAAAAAAAAAGTTGGCACCGATCGCACATGAAAAAAAAGTTTTAAGGCTTAATAAAAACACAGACTAATAATTTCTCAGTGCCGCTTAGAGGTTGAAAACAGGATGCCGAGCTAATGAATCTTTCGAATACAGGCAGTCCCCGGTGTGTAGGGCATTTCCAAATATAAATGGCCGCCCCCCTCGGGCCCACAAGCAGCAAGTCCTCTCCTGCTTCTGCCAGTGACACTACCAGGCACTCTGAACCCACCTCAACAGCCTTAGGGAGAGAAGGATGGGGAGAGAAGTTAAGGCAGGGCATCCCTCTCTACTCCGCAGAGCCTCTTGCTACGTTCTCATCTGCCTCTATCCCTACCTCGACTCCCCCATCTCCACCAGACATCCCGCTGATGGACAGAACTAGAAGGCTCTTCCTCCTGCTGGGTGGACAGGGAGGGGAGGGGCGGAGCCATGGGCGCCTTTCTTCCCTTTTCTCTCCAGCCTCTACCAAGTGTACTCATTCCATCAAACTTTCTCCCCTGGCTGTCTGCTCCACCCACCCTGTTCACCTCCAGTCTACCCACTGGGTTGCCGGAGGCACTCAGGGTGCCTTCTTCACTTCGCCACCGAGCACAGCTAAGTAGAAATCCCGCTACGGCCCTCGACGTCATGCCTTCAATGTAGCCCAATCTCCCTGGGTCCAGCCAGCGTTCCACGTATCCTGTCAGTTCCTTCTCTTGTTCTCGTTAGTGGTGAGGTGCTAATGCTAGGTGAGCGTGGGGTGCTTGAGGACCGACGTGAGAGAGAGGGAGCCCCATGAACTCAATCTGAGCAGAGCAGAGAGGTCCGGGGAAGGGGCTGGGAGGAGGGCCGAGAGACGGAAGGCCGGGGAGGAGTGCAGAGCTCCAGTCACGCAGGGCTTTTGATGGCCCGCCAAGGAGTCCAGACTTCATCCAGAAGGTTATCAGAGCCACCTAGTGACGTTCAGCCAAAGAGCCACACGATCGGATCTGTGTTGTTAGCAGACGCCTCACTTGCTTGGGAAGTTGAGTCACCAGGCTTGGGAACACTGGATTAAGGTGACAGGCGTTATGGAGAACAGAGGAGGTGTCACGGGATCCCAAGGGAACAGAGTCGGCGGGACTCGGGAACTGACCGAATATGTGATACGAAGAGGAGCCAGGAGTTGGATGAAGACCGCCCAGTTTCGGTGGGGCTCTTCACCAAGAGAGGGGTGCGTCAGAGGGAAGAAGCTCGGTTTGAGGGAGGACACTAGCTTCACTTTCTCACCCGCCACCCCTCAATTCACCGCAAATGGGCTTTGCGCTCAACAGGCTGTTATGAAGGTTGCCACCGACTGTCAAGTGGCCAAGCCCAACGATGAGCCCAAGCCCTCGGGGGCATCGAATATCACTGCCCACTCCAAAACTGGACAGACCCCCTTGGGGGTCTGGTGCCACCACAGACGTATCGATCACACCCCCGCCCGACTCGCCATTGGCCTCCTCAAACCCGCTGTTGGTTTGCCTTCCCGTTGGGGCACGGGCGCTCCCGTCCCGTCAGAATTCTGCAAGTTCCTCTCGTTCCCCTCCCTCATTCCCTCGGTTATAAAATCCATCCTCCCAAGCGTGTCTTCAGTCCGGCCCTGCCCTTCATTCGCAAAGCCACGATTCGGGTTCAGGCCCTCGTTATTTCTCACCAGGTTACTGCAAGTGTCACTTCCCTGGTCTCGCCTGTCCCTTTCTCCTTTCCTTGTCTTCCGCCCTGCCACCTGAGTGAATCATCCTTTTCAAACGAGAGTCCGATTCTATCGTATTCCCGGTTAGAACCTTTCAATGATCCAGATAGCCTTCAAGACCAAAGTCAAAAGGCTTAGCGCGGCACACGGGGCTCTTCCCGACTGGACTCTTACCTCGTTAGCATCATCTCCTGACTCTGCCTCACATCCCACTACATGGAATCCTCTCCCTCCCCTGACCTCATCACACATTTCCCACCTCCGTGTCTCTCTGTTACTCTTCTCTGGGCTCGGAAAGTGCTTCCCTCCCTGATATCTTCATCTAGAACTTAAATGCCACTTAAGACCTACTTGTCCTTCCAAATTCAGCTCATTTCAACAACCCGGGAGCCTTTCTGAGTCCTTATTCTGAATTAAATGCCTCTCTCCTGGACCTCTATATCACCGAGGTAGTCCTCTGTCATAGGGCTTACCAACAATGCTGTGTAATGATCTCTTTGCCATCTGCTTCTCTCTTAAACTAGATTTTGCCCACCCCTCACCCCCCACCCCCCACACGTCGAGTATAGTATCTGGCTTGTAATAGATGTGTAACAGGGTTGCTAACTCATGCATGGTACCCTTTGATGTGTAGGCAAAAATGTAATGACTTTGGTCTCTAAGTAACCTCATCATTTTCTCCCATTGAATGGCTACTGGGAAAATTTTTATTAAATGCCTGATCTCACGTAAAGCTCAGTCCACCTGACACTTTAACGTTTTTCTTCAGGTAGCGTTTTGCTTCTCTTATGTAATTGCTCATTCTCTCAGACAGCCCTCTCTTCCCCCTGCTTCTTTTTCCAAGATGGTACCCGATGTTTGGGGGAGAGATGGGTGGCTTCCTTGTCCTGTGGTTCCTGGAACTTCCGCAGGCACTAGGGTACTTGTTCTGTGGTACCTGTTGGCCTCTGGCGTAAGGTCCCTCTCTGCTTGGTTGTCGCATGCCCAGATTATCCTGAGTCTGAAGTCTGTCGCTGGTGAGTTCACAATGTGCCTTTCTGCCATGGGCAGCAAACCTAGTGGTGCCTCCAGCTGATTCTATCCCCCCTTATTTCTCATTAACTGCAGATACCTTAGTGTTCCCCCAATAGTACAAAATTGATGATTGCAGGTTCCAAGATTCCGTCATTAAGCTTTCTGTCAACACCCCCCCGTCCTTTCTTACTCAGATTCTCTTTGAAGAATTCACGACAGGAAACATTTTGTCCAGGCTTACTTACCTTCTGTGGATTTGGATTATTAAACCAGTACTAACGTGAAATATACCCACCCCCCCCGGAAACATTGCTCTGTTGATCCTAACTGACCATCCCCGACAGAAAGTCAGCCCATTGACAATGTGTGTGCTATTATGCCCGCAATGGTGTTTAACCTACACAAGAAACACCAAAAACTTCCTGTTCCCAGGGGAAAGGATTTCTCCTAACATTCCCAATAAAATCTAGTAAACAGAGGTGTGAGTCATTTCATTGAGTCCTCTGAAGAAAGAGTCAATGAATAAAGACTCTTGTATGAGTCATCTGGTTATGGTGCTAGACAAGAGCCATCTCAAAGCAGTCACCACAAAGGCCATCTGAGAGATGTGTCAAACATTTCCCCTTCCTCTACAGCATGTGTTAGAGGAAGTTCATGGCCCTGGTACGCAGGGTTCTGTGGTTGAACGTTTGCCCCTGGGCCCATCATTGTGTCTTCGTCTTCAGGTTTCCCATCTCACTGTGGGTCCAGAATCGCCTCAGCAAGGGCTCCAAGCAGGATTGGATCCCAGTCCAAGCAGATTGGAAGAATGAGACCAGGAGAAATGACAGGAGGTTGGACATGTGGAGAACCGAGGAATACAAGACAAAATCAAGGGGTCAGTAGCAAAGAGGAAAAGTGAAGGGGGTGGTTGGGAGCATCGTTTTATTCTTTGACTCCTTCTTGGCCCTCTAAGTAAGCCCAGATGATCCCCTGGCACCCACCTCCCACATGTCCACTTCATCACCCTTGTGTGACACTTGCTTTAGGACTTGACAATTCAAATCCAATTTGGCATCAAAAAGAAGAAGACCGGGAGGGTACCAGGGCAAGTCTGAAACCCAGATGTGCCCGGAACTAGAACTAATCTTGGAGTAGGCTTTCGACTTGCATCTGAAGATTGGATAGACCATATCTCGAAGCATCAAAATGCTGGAGGTAGGAAGAAAAGAAAGCTGGGGTTGGGGGGAGGGGAGACAGACAGACAGACAGAGAGGGATGTTACTCAAGATAGGAGAATACACTGGGATGAGGAGAATTGAGTCAGAGCCCAGGAGTCGAGCGGAAGCAGAACTCAGGGCGTGGAGTAAGGAAGAGAATGTATCCATTGTCCCTCGAACCTCTTTGGGTACCCAGGTGGGTACAGGGCTGGTGGCTTCACGGGCAGGCAGAGCCCTGCACTCTGAACGGCCTGCATGTGCTTTCATGCTCTGCTGTCACCTTATTGAAATTGTCAATTATTTTTGAACGGGGGGCTTGTCGATTTCATTCTGCGCTGGACCCCACAACTAACCTAGCCAGTCCTGGCTGGGCGTGTTGAGGACTTTACCTGCAGAGCAAACAGCTCTCTGACTCAGGATGGACTCATGCCCCCACCCCACCTGTCCAGCAGGCAAGGAAAGGGAAGTTCCTTCATTGCTACCATTCAAGCAATTTCAAATGCCCTCATACATGTTCAGTTAGCAAAAATGAGGCTTAAGAAAGATGCCTCTTGGGGTGCCTGCGTGGCTCAGTCGGTTAAGCGTCCGACTTCGGCTCGGGTCACGATCTCACGGTCCGTGAGTTCGAGCCCCGCGTCGGGCTCTGTGCTGACGGCTCAGAGCCTGGAGCCTGTTTCGGATTCTGTGTCTCCCTCTCTCTCTGACCCTCCCCTGTTCATGCTCTGTCTCTCTGTGTCTCAAAAAATAAATAAACGTTAAAAAAAATTAAAAAGAAAGATGCCTCTTAAGTTTTATGTAATATCAAGGGCCTTCTGGCCATAAAGGACGCCCGTGTTGACAACACAAGCCATCTTTAGACTTGAATGAGCTCACTTCTAAGAATTCTCAGTAAGTGCATCCTTTGTAGAAAAACCCTCCAAAGAAATATCAGTAGGGTTGCTTTTAGTGTTTGGCTTTAGATACTTAATAAATAAATATAAAAGCATATATTTGTGCTCTACTTATTTTTCTGTGTTTTTTGTTATGAAACGTTGGCATTTTTATGGCATGAACTGGTTTTCCAAGATTTATTCTCTATTTATAACGTTATGAGCATAAGAAACAAGGAGGTAAAGGATCGTTCAAGGCAACAGAAATTTTCAAAAAAATTAGAAATATATAGAGAAAAACCGAAAAGACTCACTGATGTCCTTATCCCTTCAACGTCTCAGACTTGCAAACACACACACACGCTAACATACACATGAACACACACAAACACACACCATTCTAACACACGCGCGAACGCACGAAACACACACACCAACGCGCACACACACACACTTCCATCAGCCTAAACCAGACAGGCATGTTTTGTTTTCCTTCCAAAGCACCGTCCAGCTAAACAAAAGGCACACAGATTTTCGCCGTACAGGGGAAAAACAATGCAACTGTCCTGTTCATTTCCGTATCCCCTTTGCTCAGTGCAGTGTTAACCCGATAACTGTGTTTGTTGAATAAATGAATGAAAATGCCGTCGATTTTCCATAGTTTTAATGCCAAGCAGTGACACGGTTTCAGAGGATCCGTCCACATTGTGCGGTGTTGGCATGCCTACGGGAACACAGAGGAATACCCTCCACACACTCACCAAGGACAGCAGTAATATCTGAGAGACAGAAGGCCAAGGAGGACACTGGGAAAAAATAGGAAAGAAGAAAGAATAGGAAAGAAAAAAGAAGAAAGAAGAAAGTTTTCTCTTTTTGCTTCATTTCTTCTGTAACTCCCCTTCCCCTCTTTATACCCCCCATTGCTCAGGGCCCCTGCTTCCATCTGCCTCTTTTCCAGTGACATCTATAAATGGAGTATCTGCTAAACTCACTCATACTAAAGTATGAATGGCTGCTACCATTTTTCTGAAAGAGCTTTCTGAATGAGTGTGTTTATATGTTAACAGAGGAGAAAGGAATGAGGTGCAACCTGTGACCCTTCCAGGAATCTAAGGGATTCCTTAGAAATGTAAGGCGCTTGGGGGAGGGGCGGGGGTTTTAGGTAGAAGTGAGCCTCTTTAAAAAAAAAAAAACAACCCTTGTTCCTCTTGCATTAGAATGCCTTCCCAGGCGGAGGGCATCCTCGTAGAACTCCCTTACCTTTTCCTCCTTTGTCTGTGCCCCCAACAAGCTCAATGCACAGTAAGCGAGAAACCGAGACAGAAAAAGAGAGACAGACAGACAGAAAGAGAAGTAATACCGGAGTAAGAGGTGACTGACCCAACTGAAAAATCATGTCTGAATTTCAAATCCTCAGCGGGGGCTCTGGTCTCTTTTCAAAGGCAGAAGCAGCCAGTCCTGGATGAGTCAAGGCGGGACAAGCGCCCGGGCCTGTCTGACCACAGGGCTGGACTCTCTCAGGCCAGGCTCAGCACATTTTGCCCCACCTCGGGCTGCTTGGACAGCCAGACCCGCTACGGTTTAAATCAGTCTTTGGCTTGTCTTTCATCCTCAAAGTACGAACTGCCAAGACAAGACGTCCTCCTGGTTTTGAAGGAAATTGCCTGGTCCAGCTGGCCATCAGCCCACCAAGCAGCATTTACCGAGCCTGTCCTACACGCGGGGTCCCAGAGCAGGGTCTGTGCGGCGTGCAAAGGTATAGAAGAGGAGCTAGGAGTCCAGCTGGGGAGGTAAGACCCAAGCACATCAAAAGTAATAAAGAGGAACAGAGAGGACTCTCGCCTCTGTTGAGAAAGTGATCTCATCCCCATCTTTGTCTTTAGAACATGGTTTGCCTTTAGACAAATCTTTGTCTTTAGAACACAATTTAATTGCGTCAGGGCTTGTGCGAAATGGCTGAAGAGAAATGGTGGCAAATTTCATTCATCCTCAACTCAGTTTGCATCCTGCCTCAGGAAGTGCCACAAATGTACTTTCCAGTTATCCAAACGAGGAAGTCACTTGGATGCACGAGACAACCTATGTACGTCGCGCGCGTGTGTGTGTCCATCAGAAATGCCTCCTTACCCTCATCAAGGATTTTGGGGGTTTTTTGGCTGACATTACCTCTTAAGATGTTAAGAATCTTTGCTTCCTAACGTTTAAGTTTCTCATCCACATTTATCTACATCTCTCTTGAATATACGCACCCATGTGCAATGCAGAGCAATTATTGTTCAATCGAGGCAGAGACCGTTTTTATTATTATTTTATATATCCCTCCTTTTCCACCAAGAGGGGCGTGATCTCCCCTTAGGAGAAGGCAACAGCTGCATTAAAATCCCTCGCGGCAGCACCTAAGTGGAGTTTCAGTAATATCCCCCTATTTTCTTCCCCTTCGTGTTTGTTTCTTTTTTTTTTTTTAGCTTTATTTATTTAGTTTTGAGAAAGAGAGAGGGGGAGGGGCAGAGAGAGAGAGACAGACAGAGGCAGAGACAGAGAGACAGAGAATCCCAAGCAGGCTCTGTGCTATCAGCGGGGAGCCCAACACAGGACTCGAACTCACGTACTAGGAGATCATGACCTGAGCCGAAGTCGGACGCTCAACCGACTGAGCCACCCGGGGGGGCCCCTAAACTTTCGTTTTCTTAAGGTGGCCAGCAGTACCGGGGGCATCAAGCGAAGACGGAATGAGAGTTTCAGCTGGACGAAGGAGGTCAGGCGCAGATGAGGACGAAGGAGGTCAAGTGTATCTGGCAGATGCGTTCGGCGGCAAACTGGGTTTCTTTCAAACTCTGCGTGATCGTGTTACTACTCTCTCAGCCTGATCTCCAGTACTCGAGGTTTCCACCTCTCTAGCCCCCTTCTTTCCTAAACCCGCAGCAGTCGCTGCATTTCTCGTGAGCTAACCGGTGACGACAGAGTCAGCGGAGGGGGACGAGTCCTGCCCTTTCTCATTACCGTTTCTCGAACAGGCACCGTGGGTTTCGACGTTTCAGTAATGCCGAGCAGCAGGAGGAGCTGGGCGATGCTTTGCCCCACATCCTTTTGGACAATTCATCAATTGCCGAGTAACTCTGTGCGTGGTTTAGACCAGTAACAACCTCTCTGGTCTCCAGTTGTGTCACCTGTAACTCGAGAGGCCAGAATATACTCCGCCTGGCCTCCCTCGTGGCTGTAACAACGCTCTCCCTCCCGTGCAGTGGCACAGGTGATCGGTTCTGCTGTAAGCCAAAAGTTGGGGACACGTACCCGGAGATGTGAGTTGGAGAGCCAGGGCCGTGAAACAATGTTGATGCTTGGGAGGGGTGATAAAGGCCCGGGCCGGGAGACCTAAAATATGGATAAAGATCGCACCGGGGGTGGGGAATGGAAGACGATGGAAGGTGCGAAGGAGAAGTGGGCAAATGAAGGGCCTCCACCCACGGGAGCAGGGCAGGAACCGCACGCTAGAAGGGGAAAGAAGCATGTGAAACAAAGGTCACGCACGGCTTGGGAACTTGGGAGTGAGAACCAGGAGAGACCAAACTCTGGGCCGCCGCTAAGAGGGCCAGCCCAAATCGCTGAAGCCGCGGGCCCCCAACACTACAAAGTTCAGGCTCCAGGAGATGCTGTTGGGCCCGAGGACTCTCTCGCCTCAGCTCAAGTTCCTTCCGCACCGGCTTCACTCTCAGACACACCCTTTCTGCACGGTGGCCGGGGGCAGCCTCGGGACCGCATCCCTCGGTGGGGCGATCCCAGGGAGAAGGGCCCCCCCCCCCCCCACTGTTTTGGAAGAGGCTCTAGGAAGGAGGCGAAGTGGACCAGGTGGTTGACTCTTGTGCTGTCCCCGAGCCAGTCGAGGTGGGGCTGCAATGAAACAGAACTGACCCCACCAGTTCTCAGCTGGAATGACAGCGGCGAAGCGTGGTTCCCTGCAGGAGCTGTTATCAGAAGGGAGAACTGGGTACCGGGCAGGTAGCAGCACACGGATCCAGCGTGTACCCATAAGTAGCCTTATCTGCATGTAGCAGACACCCAGAAATTTCTGTCAGGACAAATGGTTATTTCTGCGCAGTCACTGGCTGCATCCGCATTGTGTATCTTCAAAGCCGTAAACCCTCCCAGAGTGATTTCTGTGTCTATACTAAAAGTCAGCTCCGGGGGAGGCACAATCCTCCTGTAGCCTACTGTCTTGCTTAAAACCTTTTCTTTCCCCTGGGGATAAAGATTTAATCTTTATCATGGCCTACCAGGTCCAGCCTCATCCTGGGCCACACTTCAGGTTATCCTCAGCCATTCTGGCCCCTTTCTGTCCTTCTTGGTCCTTCACCATGCTGCCTCAGACCACAGGACCTTTGCATGTGCTATTCTTTTGCCTGAAATGCCCTACTCCCTACAGATCTTCCCTCTTCCATCTTTACCTGGTTAACACCTCATCTTTCTTTAGACTCGGCCCAGTCTTAACCTCTTCAAGTGACCTCTCTGCATATAATTATGAATTCTCATAACACCAGGTACTCCTTCCAGGTACCGGGCATCACAGTTATAATTTTTGTTTGTTTTGTTTTTTGGGTTTGTTTTGTTTTGTTTGTTTTTTGTTAATTTTGTTTCTTTGTTTTCATTGAGATAACAGTTGTAATTTCATATTTATTTATTTTAAAAAAATGTTTTTTAATGTTAGTTATTTTCGAGAGAGATAGAGCATGAGCAAGGGAGGGGCAGACAGAGAGAGAGAGGGAGACACAGAATCTGAAACAGGCTCCAGGCTCTGAGCTGTCAGCACAGAGACTGACACAGGGCTCAAACCCACAAACCACAAGATCACGACCTGAGCCAAAGTCAGATGCTTAACCAACTGAGCCACCCAGGCACCCCTAACATTATTTTTTTGATTCCTAAATTCTATCTCTGCTACTAGACTGTAAGGCCCACGATGGCAGAAACTGTTATTTTTCTCTTCCTTTCACCATTAAGTTGCTAGAATAGTTGCTGGCATTTGGAAGGAATTTAAATATTTCTCGAATGAATAAATGAATAAAGATATTTATAATAGAAATGAGACACACTGACCCCAAACACAGCAACTATGCACATTAGGAGACATTCAATTTCAGGGTAATTTCAAAATATTTAATAACCAGTATGGCAAAATCGTCAGCCAATCGGATCCCGGTATGACTGTCCCGGTGAGTGCCCGTGGAGCATTAGCCCTGACTTAAATGACATGTGAAAGTGCTCTGAATCATCAACAGGTGAGAGAACAATGTATTTTAGTAGTCACAAAGTCTTAATCCACAAAACTCAGAGGTTCAAAACTGTGTAACTTTATTTTCTTTGACAGAATATAATACTGTTTCTTGAATCCCCATTCTTCTCGTGGTAAAAACTCAGCCACTTCAGAATAAACTCAGTCAGGAGGTTCTTGACTGGTTCAGAGTTTTCCCTCCTTGCCCATGTACCTGGGGAGAGGTCCAAGTTCTAGCTAACATGCCACAGCTTCAAGGGATCAGATCCCTCTTATCATCATCTACCCATTCTGGCATCAGCCAAGATGTTCCCCCTTCCACCAGGTCCCTGGTCCTTGTCAACTCCCTACCTTGGCATTGGCTGTGATGATCCCCTTTCTTCTGGTGTGTTATTGGATCCCTACGGGTCATGCTTAGCCCTCCTCTGAAGGTTTATTGACTGTCTCTCAGTAAGGGAAGGAGAGATGGCTAACTTTTGAATGCTTCACACTGGGGACAGAACAATCTGGTGGGGCTGTCTCAGACGTTCCCTACATGGGTTGACCCGGCTGCCATTTTTTACCCTACTGATGCTCTGGCCCACCAGCATGAGAGAGCCCTGCCACCCAATCTGTCTCTCCCGAGATGGAAGTAAGGCTCTCCTCTACAATACCCTGTCTCCCCCCGATGCCTTCTCCCCTGCCCACCCCATTTGGTCTGGATGACTCTTTCGGACTGCAAAAAGCTGTTCTCATCTGATCATTCATTCTCCTGACTATGTTGTTGATGGCACCTCTATGCCCTAAATCCTTTCAGACCCTATTTTTTGTGACTCAAAAACTTTCTCTTTTATCTTATCTCTGCTATGAGACTCAAAGTCTATTTTGACATCCGAAAACCGAGCGGGGCTTTATTTGTTCTCTCTACATTTCTGCTCTCACCTCTCAGGCACGAAGTCCGGGAAAACAGAACCTCTGACTGTTGTCTGGTTGGAGTGAAGGTTACAGGAAATATCAGGGAGAGAAAAACGCAGATAAACTCATTTAACAAGATGGAACTACCATACCGCGATGATGCTGATAACTGCTTGCCACGTGAGTCTATAAACAGTGTGAACCAAAAGGGAAACATTGAAATTAGTATATGAAAAGGGCCAGCAGTGCTTTGAAGCGACATTTACAGAAAACTCTCGTTTTGTTGCTCTGTACCAAAGGCAAGAGTTTCCACGTGTTTTCTCATCTAATCTCCTTTAATCTCCTTTTCAATCTGATATTTTTAGATGAGGAACACTGAAGCCCAGAGGAGTTAAATAACCTGCCCAAGTGGCCATGCGGGGAAGGGGCAGAATCAGAATAAAAACCCGATTTCCCGCCTTCCAATCCAGAACACTTCCGTGACAACGCAAAACTGGAGAGGGGCAGGAGATAAGACGGGCGGGAGTTGAAAGTTACTGCACTGGGGCAATGCACACGGCTGGGGCTTAGGGAAGGCCCATTAGAGCAGCAGTGTTGGAAGGGGATATTTTTGTATTTTGGCTGCAGGGTCACTTGCATTTGTCCGGGTTCTTTGTGAGAGCTTTGGTGTTGCAACACCATTTCATTAATAGAGCTTGGTCTATAATCGAGCTGTGTCTGAATTCCAATTCACATCAAAACGACGCCTCCTGGATGGGAAAGGGTGAGGTTATAGAGGCCTGAGCCGGGTGGCCAGCCTGCCAGAAGACAGTCCTGGAGCCTCCAACCTCCTCCATGCCGGCCTGGCCGATGGCAGTCAGCCACGTTTGGTAGGCAAGTCCTCGGAGTTGCAGGGTCCAGAAGGAAATTCGAGATCTACTTCAGTCCTAAACTTAACTTCTCTGATTGTCGACTAAAATTAGCTGTTTCTGTGATCTTCTGATTGGCCCAGAATCCAGCCATCTTCTCGCAGGCTCAGCCCAGTCTCAGAGGGTAGAGAGAGGCGAATACAGAAGAGTCTTTTCTTTTCTTTTCTTTTCTTTTAAGTTTATGTATTTATTTTGAGAGAGAGAAAGAAAGCACGCGTAAGCAGGGGAGGGGAAGAGAGAGAGGGAGAGAAAATAGCCGAAGCAGGCTCCGTGTTGTCAGCGTAGAGCCCGATGCGGGGCTCAATCCCACGAACTGTAAGATTATGACCTGAGCTGATACCAAGAGTCAGATACTTAAGCCACGGAGCTACCCAGGCGCCCCCTGAAGAGTCCTTCTTGGTACAACTAGGGTCCGAGCAGGGGGCACTGAGGAGATTCTGGGAGTTGCTCTAGCTCCATGGCGGGGTGGCCCCAAGCCCTTCTTCTGCTGACCCCAAGATGGTCCCGATCACCTTAAATTCCTGCTAAAAGACCAGAGTGTGCCTTCTGTCAGGGCAGACCTCAGAAAAAAGCAGATGCGCTGGAATATTTAAGCTAAATCCGCCAGCCCCAGGCAGAGCTGACCCCACATGGGCTCCGCACAAAACAGACCAGCTGGGAGCGTGAGTTAAGATAACGGGGGTAGTGGCTTCTTGGCTAGGATGGGGTGTCTTGCCCCAGGAAGGGGAAGAACGTGTTTGCCTGGAGGGTAGGTGATTCTATCAGGGAAGCTTTGGCTGGAGGAGCGGAGGAAAGAGAAGAATGCTGAGAAAAACTGGTGGAACAAGTTGCTGGGGAGTGTGGTGGGAGTGACTGGTGGGGAGGGAGAATAGGAGGCACTTGGTGATTCCCGGGGGGAAAGGGAGCCAGAACCACACCTTGGACGCTCAGCTGATGCTCTGCCAGTGCCCAGAGCAAGTGAAAGAAACAAACGGATTCCAGCCCGTACCACTGGATGGCTGCTGCGGTCTCATGGGTGTCGCTGGCAATTGCAGGAGAGTGCCAGGCTTGCGATCCTGGGGTCCCTTTCAGTGAACCATGGGAGGGGCCAACCACAGCATGACAAGAGCTCCCCTCAAAACGATCCCTTCCCGATGTCCTTATAATCCCTATTGGGAACAGCACCAACATAGGCCCAGTCATTGAGCCAGAACTCAGCCCTGCCCCTTTTCCCCTGATCCCCGAAGCTGATAAGTCACTGTGATCCACGGACATCCCTTTAATCTCTCTCTCCTCTTCACCCCCACAGCCACGCCCTTGGCTCAGGACCTCATCGTCTTTCGCCTGGCCATTGTCCTAGCCTCCCGGTAAGCCAATCCCGTCCGCCGGTTCTCCATACTATTCTAGAGCAATCTCGCCGAAATGTAAAATCATGCCACTCACTCCCCACTTAAAATCCTTCGGGCACTCCTCATTGCCTTCAGGGTGAAACCCAAAAGGCCTTGGCAGGGCATTCAAGGCCTCTCACAATTCTATCCCTGCCTCTCCCTCCATCCTCACTTCCCACCGGGTCCCCGGCAGAGGCTTTGTGCTCGGGTCATCCTAAACGGCATGCCACGTCCTTTCCCGCCTCGGCATTTTCCCTCACCCCTGCCTGGAGCATCCTACCACCCCCTCCCTACCCCTCAAGGTCTAAATTGCCTGTGGGCCTCCAAAACTGCAGTTCATATACCTTATCCCACAGTCCGTGCTGGGAACCCCTGCTTTGGGCTCCCTAGCCTACCTTTGTGGGCACTTGTATGCTACATACAAGACCCTTGGCCTTTGGCAATTGTTGAGGATGTAGGAATGTCGGGAGAGATGCCCAGCTTTTCCCAAGTCATGTGTTTTCAGTGTAGATTCACGGGGAGACAAGTCTTTTCTCATTCCCGGCGGTTGTTGCCAGTGACGATAAGCCCAGTTACGCCGGATACTCGGCTTGGGGCCAGGCCCCTCAGTAACTGAGTGGCCGGTACAGCTTCCAGGACGGCGGTGAACTGGCCAGACTTCCCCCACGGTCATCGGCACCACTACAAACGACCCCCTCCCGAGGAGAAAAACCAGGACCCCCACTGCTTGGCCCACCAGGTTGCTTCTTCCAAAGCGCCAGCCATCTGCTCATAGTGGGTAGGGGGACAGAGAGAAGCTGAATGTACTCCTCCTTCATTCTCTTCCTGGGAAACATGGGAGGTGGGAGAGATAAGTATGTCTCCATATCACCCAGGCATCAAGGGCCCAGGTTTCACACCCCCTGGGGTCCATCGCAGCACCTAGCACACAGTAGCTGCTTAAGAACTGCTTGCGGAATAATGTAATACATGAACATCCGACTACATGCGCGGTAAACGGGTTAGGAACGCAGGATTCTGAAATCAGATTGCCTGGGTTCAAACTCAGGCTCCATCACTCACTGCGTGACCTGAGGCGAATTGCTCAACCCCTTATGATCTGTTTCTTCACCTGAAAAATGAACATAATAAGCACTGCCCACGTTTTAGGGTTGTGGGAATGAAGCGAGTTCATATATGTAAAGGAATTAGACAAGTGCTTGGCATATAGTAAGTGCTCGATTAGTGTCAGCTTCTTGGAAGGAACACTGCGGACAGGATCCAAGTCATTCCCAAAGCCAAGCAGTCCAAGAAGAACTTTCCTTCGTCAAAGGGCAAAAAGAAAGATGATGAAATATGTATGTATACGTAGGTATGTGCATATGTACATGTAATCAGATTTTTAATACTCTCTGATTACATCCTTCCTGTTCTCCCGATATTAAAATGTCCTTCATTTCATGAAATAATGGCTGTTTTTACTATCTTGACAAATCAAAGGATATATGGCTCTCCCAAGTGCTTTTTGAAATGTTGCTGCTCTGTGAATACAAAAGCCTGGGAACGACTTGCTTATGGCGTGGAGACCCCCGCGGGAGTCTCTCACTCATGAGGTCATATCATCCAGGACAGTGGTTCTCAGGCTGGGCTGCATATTAGCATCACCTGGGGAGCTTAAAAAACAAAAAACAAAACAAAACAAAACCCCTGATGCCTGGGTATGACCCCCCCCCCCCAGGGGTTCTAATGTAATAGGTCTGGATGTTAGGACATAAAATTTGGCCAAGGGGAGACAGGTAAGTGATGTGCAACAGGGAGCCAGACGGTGGCCATTTGTTTTCTTTTTTTAGTTCTCTAATCAAATGCACGTTCCTTTTTCTTTATGATTCTCAAGGTGGAAAAGGGACCAAATAAAAACAAATAGGAGTGTTGAAGGGCCGGGAATGGAAAGAAGTAACAGAACATTTGGCTTCTCTTTGTAACATTTAGGTGCAGGAATCCCTCCATCCCTCATTGTGTTCGATAAAGTCTCCTTCTCTTTCTTCTGATTTGATTTGTAAATGACTTCTCGCAAAGATAATAAAACAACATAAGGAAAACAATTCCTCAAAATCTTGCCAAAGAGTCTTTGGTATTGCTCTTCATGCCATGACTGTGACATCATCCAAAACATTTAGTCACCCAGAAACGTTCTTCCTCTCAGCTCTTAAAATTCCTTATATATTAAGATACATTTCTAATTATATTTCAAATAAGAACCAGATGTTTTGAACACTTCACTTTGAAACCTCTTCCTGAATCTTATTTAAAAACTATTAGGAGGGGGTGGGTGGCATTTTGGCTCACTCTTTCCCCGCTCTTCCTGTGTATTTCCCAAAGATTTAACATTCTCAGATCTTTTTCCTGGGAATTTATAAGTTTGCCTCTAACGGCAAATTGTTTATTATCTTTCGACTTTCCACAAGGCTCAATCGGCTGTGTGTTAAGCAAAGTGAAGGGTTAAGCTTGCAGATAGTGGTATTACCAGGGTTTTCTGTAACATTCTTAGAATTAGAGAGTTGCTCGCCAGCTGAATACTCCCTTCTCTTTGTCAACCCATGGCCTTCACCTTCCTTGCAAATGGAACACATTTGCTTCTTTTTTTTAACGCTCACTTTAACTCATGCTGTATCTTGCCTCAAGCATGCTTACGGCTCATATAATAGGGAAGTGCAAAATAATACGGGAACAATTAGCTGTAACTTAGAATACAAATTTCTTTTCCTCCTGGGATCTTGCCAAATCACTACTGGTTGGAGATCATATATGAGCCTAGATTAAGTTCCCACTTGAACTATACCGAGCATGAGATTTCTCACTCCTCTTGGGGGCAATTTGCTGGGGTCTTGGTGTGAAAGGTGTCCAGCTAAGGTAGAAAGAATAGAAACAGAGACTTCCGTGTTTTCCAAGGTCAAGACCACTGCTGTGTTTCTTACTCCCAACCAAGGTTGCTGAAAAGGAAAAGTGAGGCTGACTTCAGTGGCCAGTTATTCCAGCCAGAAGTGGCTTCACTGGGAGTCGGGCCTGGAAAAGATATCTCTAGTTTGGTCTTTTTCCTACCCCCTGTGTACAAAGAGTACATACGACTCAAGACTATTTGCTCTTCTGGCTGCTGTACAGAGAGTGGGGTGAGCCGTTTAAGTCTGGCATTATTTTTCTCATACAACGTGCCAGTACAAAGTCAAGTTTGGTCCCCAGCTTACTTTCTGACTTCATTTTCTGTCTTTGCTCCCCATTCCCTCCACCTCTTGCTGTGCCCTTCCAGGCCTCCTTCAGACAGGCTTCCCTCCCCTTCTGGACCCTGTAAATTCACAGCCAACCCTGGAAACCCAGGTCAAATGTCACCTCTCCCGCACAACTTTACCCGGCGCCCCCCAGTCAGCTAGTGGTGGCCACCTCTGTGTCCCCGTACCGTTTTGATGCGTCTCTCTTTGCGTTTCACCTTGTCGTACTGTAAAGTTTGGTTCGCAGCTGTGAACCTCACGAGGCTGTGGACTCTGCAAGGAGTGAGGATCCCTGGGTCCCCTGCAGTGACTGGCTCCTAGGCGAGGGAACCTATGTCTGCTCAGGGAGGGGGATGGGGACAGAGAACACGTGGCGTCCTGGCGAGTCTGCTCGTCACTGAGTGACCATCCTGTGCTGAGAGAGGACAAACACAGTGCTCTCACTCTCACTCGGTGTGACCCTCGGAAGATGGGAGGGTTTTTCTTCAGTGTGACCCCTACATCACGGACCCCAAGCAGGCAGCCAGCTACACCTTTCGATGGCAACTGAAGTCGTGGTGACCCCTTCCAGAGCCGAGGCCAAATCGGCTGGAAGGCTACACGAGAATAGACCGCTATCCTTTACGGGCAACTTAAAAGACTTGCCAGGGTAGTTCTGACCGTACATGAGTTTGACCTTGCAGGCTCCTCTGGGAACCCAAACCCACTATAAATAGTTACTGAATGAAAGCCTCTTTCCCTTTTTAGATTTAATGAGCTGCTAGAAGGTAGGGGTGAGGGAACAGACCAGAGAACTGTTTAGCACCCTCATTCTCTCGGGGGAGCACAACAGAAATAAAAACAATACTCTCAATACACAAACGTGGTTTATTTAAAACCTAAGGGCACCTGGGGGGCTGGGTCGCTAAGCGGCGGACTCTTGATTTTGGCTCAGGTTTGTGAAATCGAGCCCCACGTAGGGCTAAGTGCTGATAGCACGGAGCCTGCTCGGGATTCTCTCTCCCCCTCCCCTGCCACCCCCCTCTGCTCTCCCCTCAAAATAAACAAATAAGCATTTTTTAAAAAGCACAGAACACTGCACAGTATGGCACTTGCCCAGATGTGGGACGGCGTGACGGTGATGAAAACAACCAGAACACATCCTTGCTACCTCCCAATGGGAGTCGTCCTTTTTTGGGGGGGCGGGGAGGGGACAGATGCTGCCTCAAGCTGATAGGTACACAGGACAGGACACCAGCCAGAGCCCAGGGACCACACCCCGGGATCACAGCAGTTCTTCCGTTGTCACACTGGCACACAGAGGCCTCTGTTCTAGAGCCTTCCTGAGGAGCTGGGCGGCTTAGGGAGCCGGAGCCAGAACCACAGCCCGGACCACGGTTTGAGCCTCGCTCTTGGACCTCGCTGGCAGAGCCTGAGACCCGCGGTGACGCAGGCATGAGCACATCTCCCGAGCTTGGCGTGGGCAATGTAGGCAAGTCGATTACGCTTGTGGTTGAGACCCGGTGGGAACTTGGGTCTGACCCTCTGGGCTGCGCATGAGCCTTGATAGTCTTCGTGGTGCATGTTCCTCGGGAACTTGGGGTCCACTCCCTCGAGAGAGTCATATCTTTGTGACCGGGGTTCCTCGATGCTGTTTCTGTGCCGTTTTCGGGACTAGTTGTGCATGGCGTGGATTTTGGACTTGTCCATGTGTGCACTGAAATCCAAGGCTCCCAAAGTGCCTGGGACCTGAAGACAAAGAGGGAGGCCACCCCAACCCTAAACGTGCACTCTTAGAAGAGCAATTTGTTCTGTGAACTTGTTAATGGAGCCAAAGGCATTTAGTGGATTTCGGGTATGCCCCCATAATCAATCATTTCCAACTTCTTAGAGATGCTAATTTAAGAAGAGTGAGGATCGGGGCGCCTGGATGGCTCAGTCGGCTGAACACCCAACTCTTGATTTTGGCTCAGGGCATGATCCCAGGGTCATGGGATACAGCCCCACATCGGGCTCCGTGGTGAATGTGGAGCCTGCTTGAGACTCTCTCTCTCTCTCTCTCTGCCCCTCTCCCTGTTCATGCTCTCTCCCTCTCTCTCTCTCTTTCTAAAAAAGAAGAAAGAAAGAGAGAAAGAAAGAAAGAAAGACAAGAAGGAATGAAGGAAGGAAGAAAGAAAGAAAGGGAATAAGAATTGTAGGGATTAGTGCCAGGACATTTACCCCCAAAATAAGGACCTTCCCAAACTATCATTTCCACAAACAAACTTGTTTCCTTTGACTCAGTTACCTTTTCTTCATTTGTAGTCTTTCCGTTCTTTCTTTGGTCCAACCAGTGTTTTACTAAACACCCAATGTGTACTTCGATTGGCCCTGTGTAGGCAGGTGTAAACAAATCTACTATGGTTCCTGCAGGAGAAGAAAATCTTAAACCAATGATTACCATAAAGGATGCGGAGGATAGTGTGAGGAAGACAGGTGTTCCGCATGGGTCTCATGGAGCCCACCTTCTCTCACTAAGCCTGTTTCCATCATGGTAGGCAAATGGTATTTACCTTACAAGGTTTGTTTTTTGGGTTGTTTTTGTTTTGTTTTGTCCGTAAGGCTTATTAAGCTTCAGATGTAAAGCTCAGAGGTTAGAGGTAAAGCACTGAACAGGTGCCAATCAATGGTCCTAACAAAGGCCACTTTTTTAAAGCTTTTTCTCTCTTCCCAAACTGAAAATAGAGCAAACATTTGTAATACGGAGTTCCGCTGGCTGCCGATAAATCAATGCACGAAACAGCTTCTCAGAAAATAGTCCTACTAACTTTCTTTTTCTCTTCTGCCTTATTAAGTAATTAACAGCCAGCCAGTGGGAAATATCGGACAGGACCCTTGGTTCTCTATGCCTCCGCTGGAGGCGTAATAACATTCTGCCACAGACCAATGCGTGGAGACATCCATCCTAGGTGACCAGAATGATGGCCACACCTCCAGTCAGGTCACCTCTCAGATGCTGTGCTGGCCAGCCACCTTCGTAGGGAATCATGCTAAGAAGGAAGCGGCTACCTCCGTGCCACACACAGAGGCCACTGTTTCAGAGGATTGTATTATTTACCATGGAGGGTGTCCATCCAATATGGTGGGGTGTGGCTGCAGGTTTCTCTCTCTGGCTTTGCTGCCCGATCACGTCAGTCTCAAGGCTGGTCTCCCAACTTCCTAATCCCACGGCTGCTGCACCCTTTAATGGGGGGAGTGGGGGATTTACCCTAAGTGAAGAGGCCCCCTGATGACTGGGTGTCCTCGGAGGTTTCGTCTCTCGGATTTGTCCACACTGAGCCTCCAGCCCCTCCCTGGTTCCCCGAAGTGTCTGCTGGGAGCTTCCTGCTCTGGTAAGTGGTGACTCTCTGCCTGTGTGTCTCTCCATTTGGGGGCCTAGGGGGCGGCGGCCTGCCTGTGTCCTCACGTCCCCTACAGATTTAGGAAGAGTTGTTGACTTTCCAGCTCGTTCGGGTTTTTACTTGTTAGTGTGGAGTATCGGCTTCTAAGCTTACGGGCTGGATCCAAAACCAAGTCTTATTTTTCTTCTGCCTGCCTACAGAGCACTCTGAATAGATAGGAGAATTTGCATAACTGAAACTCTGGTCGTTCATTTCAGATAGTCTCTGTGAGTTTCAACTCGGAAGAACTTTCTAGAACAAGTTAATTGTGTATTTGAAGAGGGGCTAAGCCCTCCCTGGTTTGGGCAGAGGTGCGGCCTCAGAGCACAGGGGTGGGACGGCTCGCTTCTGGTTGAGCCTTACTCACGTTTACTCATAGTTTAATTCTGACTCTGTGTGGTAAGAATGCTTTATTTCCAGTCCCTCAGGGTGAGAAGGGGGGCAAGGATTTTTCCCTCTTACCCCTCTGGTCCATCAAATCCCAAAATGCAGGTTCTTCTGGATTGGGTTTGTCCTCAGGATAAAAGGAGGTCAAGACTCACTTAACTCTGAGCTCCACTTTCCTGGAGATCTTAACCTAGTAAATTCCTTACTATCTTATCTGAGATTTTAAGAAAGTTTTTTTTTTTTTTAATGCATTTTACACAGCATTTTTAGCGATTTTCAGGGGGAGCGCTGTTCCAAATAACCTACCCAAACCTGCTGCTAGAAAGGGAAAGATACTCTATTTTCTTAATAGAATGTATTAATCTGAAATTTCCCTCCTTACTCTCATTATCTGACACCTCCAACGAGATTATACATTCCATTATATTCTGTCTTGATCACTCACGTATCCGCAAGGCTTGACTAGTGCCTGGCACATGGCAGGCATCTAACAAAGGGTTGCGACAACAACAACGACAATAATAATAATGCCGTAACGGTAAAATATCTTTTATCTTTTATATTTTTATTAATTTAATGATTATTAATCAAATAATTGTTGATTATTAATTACTTTAATCTTTTCTATTTTTGAAATATAATCTCCACCCCCTCATGGGGCTCGAACTCATGACCCCGCGATCAAGCGTCACACGCTCCACTGACTGAGCCAGCTAGGCGCCCCATAACAGTAAACGATGTTAAGCATGGGATGCACCTAGTGTCTTAGTTGACGGCTCTGCTCAAGTCATCTTACGTGCGGTGGGAGATTTAACTTTGGAGAAGCTCATGCTCTCAACTTCCAGTAGTCTCCCATTGCTTTTCCCATAGAGACCATATTTCTTAGCCTGGTATCCATACAAATCTGACCGTAAACTAATTTTCTATTCTTTTTGCATCCCGTGTTATCCCCCAAACCAGCCTACTTGGCATTTTCCGAACACGCAACACAGCTTTGCGATCCCTAATTCCCTTGCCTTGGTTGTTCTTCCCATTAGCTCTTTTTTTTTTTAATATGAAATTTATTGTCAAATTGGTTTCCATACAACACCCGGTGCTCCTCCCAGAAGGTGCCCTCCTCTTCCCCATCCCATGAGCTCTTCCTTCTGTTCCAAACCTTCTAATCCTTTGACACACTGCTCCCATTCCATTTCCTCTACGATTCCTTCTCTCATTCCCTGGCAAGAATTAGTGCTCCTTTCTTTAAACTCCCAGAGTGTGTTGGGCTTCCTTATATATCTCTTATCGCATGTGCTTTGCATCATAACTACTTCTCCACATGGACTGATGCTTCCCCAAAAAACTTGAGCGCGCCTTGCACATCGCAGACGCGCAACAAATATGAATAGAAAAATGGATCATCGAAACAGGCTTCGACTGTGAACCTCAAATAATGCCAGACAAGGGAATGTTTGTCTACTACAGCCAGAAATACCTTACCTTTCAGGCTTTTGGAGATTTCTGAATATACTAAGTGGGGTCAGGCAGTACCCATGCCAATGGACACTTATGTATTTTTATTGAAATTATTATTTAAAATTATATCCAGGTGTTTGACACCTTTCACAGAATGGTTGGGGGCCAACATGTTGTTCTTCCTTTCTTAATTTTCTTTTATATTCTAAAGCACATGGAAATTTTTTCATCAGAGGACTCAAAGAATCTAGGGCTAAAAGTTAATTCTAACGACACCCACACCATTTTGGGTCTGACTCACATTTCCTATCAGCAGTTCCTGTAACCTTGTTGAATTTCTCATTTGTACTATTACTTCACCGAATGCCACAACCCTGAAAAACAGAAACCCAAGACAGCATTTCTCTTGTTTCCGGAGGCTAGGTCCTACAGGTGGGAAAGTCCAAGTTCTAAAACTGGACATTGGAAATCCTGGGTCTTCAGCCTAACGTGCTGGCTTTTTGTTTTGTTTTGCTCTGCTGTCTTTGACATTAGGAACTGGCAGCTATCATGTTACCAGTTATATTAACGCAATAAACAGACAGCATCATCATGTTTTGTCGACTACTAAGAATCTTCTAAGTTCTACGGAACAACACTTGTGGCCAAGGTATTCCCTCTGATACTCTTTCAAAGGATTTGGAGCAGGACCATTACTGGATGTATGACCACTGATGCTACCGCTAGAAAAACTCTCTAAGGCGGGAGTGTCACGGGCCAGGAAATCTAAACTGGATGCCAGCAATCTGAACAAGAACCCAGGAGGGCCCAACTGAGGGAAGCAAGGGTTCGGTGACGGGGGATGCCAAATGACGCTTGATACAGTTTCAGTCTGCTTAAAGGTTAAATCGGGTCATGCCTCATAAGATCTTAAGTCTGACATCTTGTCGATAATGTTGGAGGCACATTGGTGTGGAATGTCTTGTATCCCAGCCAGGTTACGTGCCTCAAATCGATTCTTAACACAATCGCTGCCATAAATCCAAGCTTCTCTATCCCCCCACCCCACGTCACTCTTCCACATTCTTCTCTTCATCCCCATGTGGACCCAATCCCCGGCCCAACCTCTCCTCCAACCCCCCTGCTGCCCCTCCCAGTGGAACCTCCCCTTTGTAATCGGCAACCCCCTCCAGTTCCACCTTCCGGAGCCCCCTGCTCACCCTGAGAACGTTTTACTGCAGCCAGAGCAGTTGGGTTGGCTCACTCCCGCTCTCCGTCTCTCTCTCTCTCTCTCTCTCTCTCTCTCACACACCTCTTAGACCTCAGGACCAGAAGCAAAAGCCATGCTTTCCTGGGTTGCCCTTACGCTTTGCAGGCCATGTCTCTCCCTCTCTGTTGCGCAAACCCCTGCTTTTTGAGACTCTCATCATTCACCTGCCACCTTCATGCACCGACTTCCGGAACACGCACTTCGCGCGCGCACACGACCCCTCATATGCTCAAGGCTTTGGTTCCTGGCTGGCTGTCTTCTTCCCACCTTACCCCCTGCAGGATTTTTGGCCATTTCAATGCACATGGTGATGATACGTCCGCCATGCTGGCCTCTTAGAACTTTGACCACTCACATGCGGGTCACATGTGGCTTAGGTCACCTGCACCTGCTTCCTTCCTGCCTTACCTGTCCTGTTTATGCCCTGAAACGGTGTTCTCTGTTTCTCCTCAGGACCATTCCAATAGCTTACCGGTATGCTTCGGTATCTACATTCTGAGAAAGAACTTCTCTCTGAGGCACTGGCGGACTGGAGTTGGGTCGCGCTGGCTCCTAAGAGACAAATGTGAAATTTTCAGGGATTTTGCCAGCTCTTTGACATTAATTACGCTGGGGACTTGGAATTGGCCGTGCTGGGAGTGTTTATAACCACTACAAGGCTTTGGTTTTCCAAAAGGGGTTTTGTTAAACATTTACCAGCACGTTCCTGTCTTATCCTTCATTCTCCTGCTGCTACCAGTGGGTTCTCTGCTGCTCCCCTCACCTTTGTCCCTGTCGAGGCAGAACTTCTCAAGAGCTGTCTCAGCCCTGAGTTCCCGTCCCCTGTTCACCCCTCACACCCACGCCAATCTAGCTTCCGTCTCTGTCAAAGTCACTTAACACCCGCACGTTACCAGACCCGAAAAACACCTTCTTGGTTACCTCACTTGAGTTTTGCCTTCAACTTCCCTACCCATGTCCTCCTCCTGAAAACACATTCTTCTCCTAGAAGTGTGAGACCACGCTTCTAGGTTTTCTCCTGCCTCTCTTGCTGGTCTTGTTTCAGGATCTGTTGTAGGCTTCTCTCTGCCTCCCTCAGACACACACACAACTTCCAAATGTTGGCTCCCTCACTTCCCCAACACCTTCTTCTCACATGACCGCATCCTGTCTCCCTGTTTACACACTAAAGATTCCTAAAGGGATACCTCATACCTCTCTGATCTCCACACTCCCCCAGATAACTGCCTATTTGACAACACTGTGGGGATGCACACTTTGCTCTAAATGTAACATGTCCTGGGGCACCTGGGAGGCCCAGTCGGTTAAGCGTCCGACTTCGGCTCAGGTCAGGATCTCACGGTTCGTGGGTTCGAGCCCCACGTCGGGCTCTGGGCTGACTGCTCGGAGCCTGGGACCTGCTTCGGATTCTGTGTCTCCCTCTCTCTCTGCCCCTCCCCTGCTCATGCTCTTTCTTTCTCTCACTCAAAAATAAAAATAAAACATTGGAAAAAAAAAAAAAAGGTTACATGTCCTGGGGTACCTGGGAGGCTCAGTAGTAGAGCATCTGACTTCAGCTTAGGTCACGATCTCCTGGCTCCTGAGTTCGAGCCCCACATCAGACTCGCTGCCGTCAGCCTGGGATCCTCTGTCCCCTTCTCTCTCTGCCCCTCCCCCACTGAGGCTCTCCCCCAAATAAATAAATATTAATAAAAAAAGCAACATAACCTGATTCCTTCACAACCTGGCCAGCTAGCTCCTCCCCCCAGCTTCCCCACCTCAGCAAGTGGTGGCACCAGTCAGTCATTTGCCCAGGCTGGAAACGTGGGCCATCCAAGATTACTACTCGGTCATCATCGTTCCCCACCCTCAAGGCATCCGCAAGGTCTCTGTGTCTACCTCCTGGATATACGTGCGTCTCACCTCCCCCTGCCTCTGTCCGGGGCCAAAACCACACAGTCGTCCGAGTCACCCTCAAGCTCAGCCTCGCCTGTGTTTTCCCAGCAGCCTCCTCACTGGTGTTCACACTTCCACTGCTGCCCCTGATTTACCCCTCCCCTACCACCAACAGCCAGAGGGGACCGTTCAGAAAGAAGATCCTAGAAACTAAAATGGCTTTCACAAACTTTGAGAATGCGTGGAAGAGTCATCATTTCACTGTTAAAATGGCCAGTGCCAAGAACGCAAATATAGAATAAACTACCAATAAAACAGTCTTGCAAACTGCATAGAAATAAATTCATAGAAGAGTTCAAGAGGGCAGGTGTGACGGAAAAATTAGACGGAAATTATTCATCTTGTGATGGATCAGTTTGATGGAAATTCTTTTTTTTTTTTTAATTTTTTTAACGTTTATTCATTTTTGACACAGAGAGAGACAGAGCATGAATGGGGGAAGGTCAGAGAGAGAGGGAGACACAGAATTGGAAGCAGGCTCCAGGCTCTGAGCAGTCAGCACAGAGCCCGACGCGGGGCTCGAACTCACGGACCGCGAGATCATGACCCGAGCCGGAGTCGGACACCCAACCGACTGAGCCACCCAGGCGCCCCGATGATGGAAATTCTTTATACTTTATTTCTCTTTTTTAATGTTGATTGACTTTTTTTTTTTTTTTTTTTTTTACCATTTATTTACTTTTTTGAGAGACAGAGCAGGAGCAGGGGAGGGGCAGAGAGAGAGGGGGAGACACAGAATCCGAAACAGGCTCCAGGCTCCGAGCCGTCAGCACAGAGCCCGATGTAGGGCTTGAACTCATGAACCGTGAGATCATGACCTGAGCCAAAGTCAGATGCTTAACCAACTGAGCCACCCGGTTGCCCCTTTGTATTTTAAATTTATAAAATTCTCATAGGCATCATCTTATCCCCTTTTGTTTGGAGAAATAATTTTTTGTTACATGCATTTAAGCTTTGAAATAGTAGCTGTCATTTTATTCACTTATTTTAAAGATTTTATTTTTAAGTCATCTCTACACCCACCGTGGGGCTTGTACTTACAACCCCGAGATCAAGAGTCACACGTTCCATTGCTTGAGTCAGCCAGGTGCCCCTGAAAATAACAGTTATCACTTTAAAAACAGCAAAACATGCAAGAGGAACTTTAAAATTCAAAGGTGTGGGGGTGAAATAGGTGAAGGGACTTAAAAGCATCCTTATCTTGATGAGCACTGAGTAGCCTATGGAATTGTTGAATCACTATGTTGTACACCTAAAACTGATTTAACGCTGTGTTAACTCTACTGGAATTACAATAAAATAGAAAAAAAAAAACATTCAAAGTTTAACAATATCCTTGAAAATGACGGCCGAAACCTTTTGCATACAAGCTACCAAAAGAAAGCTGCTGCATGCAAGGTCTGCCTAAAATTATCTAATCAAACAAAAATCACTCAACTAATGTTCATCCTTCACTATGGTATAAACAGATAATGGGAGTCTTACAAAGTTTTCATATACCTATGGACTTTTGTGAAATTACTTTTTTTTTTTGGAAAATTTTTTTTGAGAGAGAGAGAGAGGGACAGACAGAGCATGAGTGGGGGAGGGGCAGAGAGAGAGGGAGACACAGAATCGGAAGCAGGCTCCAGGCTCCGAGCTGTCAGCGCAGAGCCTGACGCGGGGCTCGAACTCACGGACCGCGAGATCATGACCTGAGCCGAAGTTGGACATGCACCCGACTGAGCTACTCAGGTGCCCCCAATTTACCTGTTAAAACGAAATCAGCTACCCCCCTTAACCTTTCCTGTGCTAGGCTGGAAATTAAAACGGCTTTTAAGGATTCCAAGGATATGTGGAAAAGTGATTCTCTCACCCTTGAACTTGCCAGTAATTTTTTTTTTGAAATTATAGTAGTTTTCCAATTGACCCAGAAGACTCCCGAGTCAGATCACCCTTTTTAAAATGGAAAACAGATGGTTTTAACACGCTGCCTAAAACCTTCGCATCACATCTTATCTAAGATCCACATACCTTTCCTACGGGCCCTGCACAGCCTGGCCTTTACCTTTCTCTAGGCTTTATCCTGTGTCCCTTGTTCTCTAACTCCACCAGCATCACGGACACCGGCTTCCTCTCAGTCCCTGGGACACCTTCTTCCTTCAAAATTAGTGGTGTTGGTGGAGGTGGTAAGGGTTTTGTCTTTCCCCTCCGGGCGTTTGCACAAGCTCTTCCCTCTGTCCAGGGACACTTTCCCTTTCACTTTCTGCTGACTTCATCTCATCTTTCAGGGCTTGTCTCAAACACCATGTTCCAGAAAAGCGTGGCAGGCCGGGGGTCCAGCGGTGCATTATGGACAGAATGGACAGATCAGACAAACAGCAAGTTGCCTCCCTTTCAAGTAAGTAAATTCGTATCTTAAATTGACTGCGTGGTTGGTAAAGTAACACCGCCTTGAATTTGTTGTGTATGCTTCGGTTTCTTGAGAGGTGGCTTTGGCTGAGCCCCCTGGGACCAGGAGGCGACGGCAGAGATGCTCTATAGGGCAGGACCACGTTCCTCCAGCTGCCAAGGGCTTCAGAGTGACCGCTGGTCTTTTCCAAGCTCTCCTTTGTGCCTTGACAAATGTCAGCCAGCCCCATGTCTTGGGTCCATTCGCCAGAAGCAGAGGCGAGGTGGGGGTTCTTGTACAAGTGGCGAGCTGGGCACGTGCTCTCAGCAGGAATCTGCGGGAAGGTGGGAGAAGCCGGGAAGGGCAGGGAGGCAGCTAAGAAAAGCCGGGCCTCAGCCTGATCCCCGAGATGCAACACGAATGGCACCACGGAGCGGTTCCTCTTTGAAGCAGAGGGTATGGGCTGTGTCCCTGCACCTGTCAGTCACTGGCTGAGGACACCTCGACGGTGGGGCGTACAGGTAACCTCACAGAGACTGAAGAGGCCGTTGGGAACCCTCAACAGCCAACACCCAGCAGTCCATTGCATCCTCCAGGTAAAAGGGACCCGGGTTGGGAACCAGACGCTATGGATCATCTCAGGACAGGATTGTTCAGCCACGGTGCTATTCACATTTGGGGCTGGACAATTCTTTGTTGCAGCGGGGGCGGGGGACGGGGAGCTGTCCTGTGCATTGTAGTGTGCTTACCAGCATCTCTGGCCCCCACCCACCAGATACCAGTAGCACACCCCCACCCCAGTCTCTAGATCTTGCCAGATGTCCCCTGGAGTGTGGAACTGCCTTCTCCTCCCCAGCCATCCCAGGATATTCTGTGGGAGGGAGCTCCTAGCCATTGCACTGCCTGTTCACCGAGGATAGAGCATCCTACACACACATTCCACTGTGTGTAAGCGTGTGTGTTCGTGCACATGCGCGCGCAAGGTGAGGAGCCTGAGCTTCTCCGAATACAACTTGCTAAATGAAGGCTGGGGCAAGCCGGAATGAAAGGAATCATCCGGGAAAAGATCTACAAATGGCCAATCAGCACACGAAAAGGTGCTCAACATTACCAACCATTAGGGAAAGGCAAATCAAAACCACAATAGGATCCCACCTCATACCCGTCTGGATGGCTACTATTAAAAAAACACAAAACACAGAAAAGGACAAGTGTTGGGAAGGATGCGGACAAAGGGAAACGCTCGTGCGACTCTTGGTGGGAAAGTAAAATGGTGAAACCACTATGGAAATGACAGTTCCTCAAATAATTAGAAGTAGTATTACCATACGATCCAACAATTCCACTTCTGGATATCTGGATAAATATATATATCCCACGGAACCGGAAGCAGGGTCTTAGAGTGAAATTCATACAGGCATATTTATAGCAACATTATTCACGAGAGCCAAAAGGTAGAAGCAATCCAAACTTCCATCGATGGATGAATGGATAAAGAAATTGTACATACAGTTGGATATCACTGAGACTTGGAAGGAAATTCTGACACATGCCGTAACGTGGATGAACCTTGAGGACATCATGCTCAGTGACAGGAGCCAGTCACCAAAGGGCAAATATGGTGTGATCCCACTTCTATGAGGTATCTGGAAGAGTCAAGTTCATGGAGACAGAAAGTGGAACAGTGGTTGCCAGGGACTAGGGCAAGGGGGGGAGTGGGGTGTTGCTTAACGCAGAGCATAGTTTCACTTTTGCAAGATGAATCGAGTTCTGGAGGTTAGTTGCATAAGCAAGTGAATGGACTCAACACTGCTTGAACGGTACACTTAAAATGATTTAAATGATTTTTTTTTAATTTTTATATATATTTGTAATTTTAGAGAGCACATGAGTAGGGGAGAGGGAGAGAGAGAACCTCAAGCAGGCTCCAAGTTGAGCACAGAGCCCAACACGGGGCTCGATCCCACAACGCTGGGATCATGACCTGAGTCAAGATCAAGAGTCGGACGCTCAAGCGACTGAGCCACCCAGGTGCCCCTAAATGATTTTTTGAAAATCCTATGATAGTTGTGGCGGGGGGGGGAAAAAATGACAAAATAAAAGTAAGGTAACCGGTCTATAAATTCAAACTGGTGTATTTCCACAGCTTCCCAGAGCCCAGCTACGCTCTTACAGTAATTAGTGGTAGCATATTATTTAAATTTGGGAGGGGGTTGTTTTGCGACCTCTTTGCTCTATAATCAATTTTAAACGACAACTGCTAGATTCGAAAGTTCGAAAGAGAGATTGATCCTGTGGAGTGGCACTTTGCGTTTAGAATCCCCTGGTCCCCTAGGATGGGGATTTCTCCCGCAGGCAGGGTTCCCAGCCAGGCCTTCCCACTGCAGACTCCCCCCTCCCGCAGATGACATCCACGTGTTTCAATATTGAGTCGTCTACTGGGTGTTTCCTGAATGAAGTTCTCAGTTCCAGATGAATAAGACTTCCCCAGAAACCCGACGTGATGGTCAGGGCACTGCCTCTTCCCGGCAGAAGCATGCCCTCCCACACCACCGCAATGTCATGAGGGATTACGAAGGGCGGGTTCCTCAGACAGAGAGTAGAGCGTGTTTGTACAACGGGACTTCATGGGAAAGCAAAACTTCCATGCAGATTCATTCGTTCGTTCGTTCGTTCGTTCATTCATTCTACAAATATGTACCGTGTGCCAATGTTAGGAAGGCACTGGAAAACCACTATTAAAAATGAAGACAGGGGCACCTGGGTGGCTCCGTCAGTTGGGCATCTGACTCTTGACTCCGGCTCAGGTCACGATCTCACGGTTCTGAGCTGGCAGCGTGGAGCCTGGGTGGGACTCACTCATTCTCTCTCTCTCTTTCTCTCTCTCTCTGCCCCCTCTCTCCCTCTCTCACTGCCCCTTCCCTGCATGCTCTCTCTCTTTCTCTCTCTCTCTCCCCCCTCTCTCCCTCTCTCACTGCCCCTTCCCTGCATGCTCTCTCTCTTTCTCTCTCTCAAAATAAATAAACATTTAAATAAAAAAATGAAGACAGGGCTTTACTAAAGCCATTTTATTGAGGCGTAATTTACACACAATACAATTCACCCTTTCAGGTATACAGCTCTATAAGCTGACAATGTACATAGTATAACGACCACCACAATCAAGATGCAGAATATTTCTGGGGCGCCTGGGTGGCTCAGTCGGGTGAGCGTCTGACTTCATCTCACGTCATGACCTCACAGTTTGTGGGTACAAGCCCCGCATCGGGCTCTGGGCTGACAGCTCAGAGCCTGGAGCCTGCTTCGGACTCTGTGTCTCCCTCTCTCTCTGTCCTTCCCCCACACACACTGTCTCTCTCTCTCTCTCAAAAAAGGAATAAATGTTTAAAAAAAATTTTTTTAAAGATGCAGAATATTTGTCACCCCGAAAGTTCTCTTGTGCCCCTTTGTAGCCAAGCCCTCCCCCTCCCCACAGCCCCTGGCAACCACTAAGTTGATTTTTGTCCCTACAGTTCTGCCTTTTCCAAATGTCAGATAAATGAAATCACAGTGTGTAGCTTTTGTGTCGGGCTCCTTTCGTTTAGCATAATCCTGTTGAGATGCCTCCATATTGTTGCCTGTATCAGTAACACATTCCTTTTCATTACTGAGTAGTATTCCACTTTGTGTACGTAACACAATTTATTTGCCCATTCTCCAGTTGATGAACATTCAAGCTGTCTCCAGTTTCCAGCATTACGAATAAAGCTGTTACACAAACATTAGCATATAGGCCACTGCGTGGGCAGAAGTTTTCGTTGCTTTCGGATTAATACTTCGGAGTGGCATTGCTGGATCATTTGGACAGTGTCTGTTTAAGTGAATAAGAAACTGCCCAACTGGTTTCTTTTTTTTTTTTTTCATATAAAATTTATTGTCAAATTGGTTTCCATACAGCACCCAGTGCTCACCCCAACAGGTGCCCTCCTCGATGCCCATCACCCACCCTGCCCTCCCTCCCACCCCCCATCAACCCTCAGTTTATTCTCAGTTTTTAAGAGTCTCTTATGGTTTGGCTCTCTCCCTCATTTTTTTTTTTTTCAACTGGTTTCTAAAATAGCTCCACCTCTTTGCATTCCTACCAGCAACATATACCATCTGGATCCTCACCAGGCAGACAAAGCTTTTCACAAATATCAGCCTCTTATTTATTTCAGACCTGCAGTAATCATGGTCATTATATCCTCAGCAAAGTGTGGCCACGTCTTTAAGCTTCTCGCTCTATAAGCTGGGGCTCAAAAGTCTGCACTGCTTGGTTGTTTCGACTAGGCACACTTCTCTCCTTATATAAAAATGCCTTCATGATCTCATTAGGTTTAAGAAATTACAGCAGGGCAGAATTAGCCCTTAGCAAAATAGAAACAGACACAGGATAGAATAGTATATGCTTAGTGTTGGAAGGAATCGTAAAAGCCTTCTCTGTCCCACCCCCCTGGGATGCTCGAATCTCATCTTACTATGTCCCTGGAGAAAGGACTTCCAGGTTCTGCCGCAATCAGTTCTCTTTCAGGGATCTTGTTTCCTCCTGAGGCAGTGTAGTAATCAGCAGTCTGTTGCTCAAAGATACAGTCCTCACGAATTGCGTGAGCTATGGACAGTCACTCCAGTTTGAGGGTTCACTGGTCTCCATTTGGGGCACGGGGGCCCACGTAATTCCAATCCCTATTTTTATCTGGCATCTCTCCGAATATTTGAAAACAGCTCTCCCGTCTCCTGAAGTACCTCCTCCCTCCTAGACTAAGCATCGCTAGTTCTCTTGACCATCCTCACCCAACTTTTGAGTTCCTTCTCCATGCTGTCCCCCTCCTCTCGACAGATACAGCCATGTCTAATCTCTTCCCAAACCGGGAGCTCAGTACTGATCCCCAAATGAATAGGTCTAGAAAACATGGCGTGGATTCTGCTCTAGAAAACATGGCGTGGATTCTGCTCTAGAAAACATGGCGTAGGTTCTGTTCCAGGGCCTCGTAGTCACTTTTTTGACAGATGTTCTGGGTGCCTCACACTGAGCTTGCTGTCAGCTATTATTATCTGTTAGCCTGGCTACTTAGTCCTATCTTCCCCCATCTGTATGTGTAGACTTAAATTTTGGGGGACTCAAGAGAAGGACCAAAAATGTTCTCATTATAGATTCATCCAATGCTCCAATTTTCCAGGGCTTTGGGTGACCCTGATTTGTTTACTATCTCAACTTTGCATCACCTCCAATTTTTTTTAATTTTTTTTAACGTTTATTCATTTTTGAGAGAGAGAGAGAGAGAAAGTGGGGGAGGAGCAGAGAGAGGGGGAGACCCAGAATCTGAAGCAGGCTCCAGGCTCTGAGCCGTCAGCCCAGAGCCCGATGCGGGGCTCGAACTCACGAACCGCGAGATCGTGACCTGAGCCGAAGTCGGACGTTTAACCGACTGAGTCACCCAGGTGCCCTGTCACCTCCAAATTTGATAAGAGCAGGTCTACAAAACCTTTGTTCAGCAATGAATATTTGTTGAGCACCTCCTATGTCCTATGCTCTTGGCCAGGCCCTGTGAATACCGAGATGGATGTGGCTATTTCTGGAGGAGCTCACAGCGGTCGGGTGAGTTTTGAGCTACACTGAAAGCCTCGCACAGGATTCCACGAGTGGGAGCATCAGAACACCATGGGCTCTGTCTTCTGATGAGTCACTAACCCACCTACTTGCACAGCATCCAGCCCAGATGTCTCCATTTTGCCCACACGCCTGGCATGAGAAAGCCTGAAGACCACGCAGCAATGTCCACACGCCCTGTCCTACGTCGCTGCTGAGCTAGGGGTCAGAGCATTCAGAGGGGTGAGGACCACAGTCTTCTGTGAACTGTGTTTAGCAAGTGGCCAGCCCACACTCTGACCACATCCCCACTGTGCTCACCCCGCTTCCCTTAATCTCAAAACATTACATAAACTTATTCACATGCACATAAGGATTACTGAAAAAATACCATGGTTTGAAGTAGATAATGAGCTCCCGGGGTGGCGCAGCTTACAGGAACAGGTAACTAACTAGAGCGTAAATAATGAAAGAATACCCTACACAGGGGAAATTGTATCTTAGGGGGTAAGCCTCCTTTCAGAGTAATAAGTCTTGTGTCGGACAATTTGGGCAGTGTCCAAGAGGCTTCTTGGGCTGTGGAGATTGGCAGTCTAGGTGCATAGTGATTTTTTGCAAGAGGAGAGGAGAGAAGAGGCCCAGCACTGACCACCCCCCCTCACCCCACCCAGAGGCCTGGGCCCAGCTCCCTCCAAGAAGGGAAAAGACTGCCTTGGGCGCTCCAACTCCACATGGGAGAAAGGCAAGCTGGGTATGTGTGCACACTTAACCACTGTTTGACAGCCGTTTTATTGGCCCCATGGAGCATTTATAGATCTCTGGTTTGGATTGTTTCCCTCTCCCCCCAGACCACCCCCATCGGGGAAAGTGTTTCCAGAGGTGAGACCTCCTTTACAGGAAGAAATCAGCACAGAACCGCAGATTGTATGGGCGAGGGTGGTTTGGGTCACTGACGACTATAATAATCCCAAGGAGCAAACCTTTGGAAAAGGGTGGCTTCCTCAGGAAGTTCTTCTTCGACCTGCAGGGAGAAGGGCTTCCAGAAAGCCCCCTCCTCTCCACCCCTGCTCCAGAAAGGTCTCCTACAACGCCCAGGAAACAGGCTTCTAATCCAGAACGTGACAGGTGCCGACCAGTTTAAAGGACAAAGTCCGAACCGTGTGTGGTTTGTTTCTCCCTCATTTCCACGGGAAGAACTAACCCCCCCCACTCCCTCAGGGACAGGACACCCCCCCCTCCCCCGCATCTGATTCTGCGGCCAAAGCTCGGTGAACTCTTCCCCGTTCTGTTGTTTACTCACTTCTCGCAGGGTCTCTGCTCAGCCCGGGGAAGCCGAGCCGCGGCTCCTCAGATGTTATTTATCTTTTCCTGCGAGGGATCTGTGACAGTCCAGGGTGTCGTGTATCCTGTGAGATTGTTTATCACCCAGCCCCGCCGCGGCCCGGAGCGGCCGCCTCGCCAGCACTTGACGTCCCGAAACCCCGGACTACGTGAGCCAGCGGAGGGCGGGGAGGACCCCCTTGGGCGCTGGGGTGAACCCGCGTCCTCTGGAGCCTGCTGCGACGTGTCCTCAGGCCAGGGCCCTGACCCCGGGCGCCCAGGTGAAATTGACCAGACAGCCGCGCGCTGCGCCCGCGCCCCGCTCCCCCGCCGGCTCCGCGGAAGTCCCCGCCGAGCGCCACCGGCTCGGACGCCGGGCCCCGCGGGGACCCCCCAGGCGCAGCGCCCCCTCCCCCCCCCCCCCCGGCCGGTCCCGCACGGCCCGGCGCCGCCGCGGCCAGGCGTGGGGTCAGGGAGCCCCGGGCGCTCTCCGTGCGGAGTCACCGGCGGGTCAGCCCGGCGCAGCGGCCTGGCTCCCCAGGGAACCCTGGGGGGAGAGGCTGCCCCGCGGCCCCCTCCCCCTGCGGGCGCGCGGAGAGCGCTCCCGCCGCCGAGTCCCGCCAGGAGCCGGGCACCGCCGGGCGCGGGGGCCGCCGTCCGCTCGGGCTCACCGCAGGAGCGGGGCTGGCGCCCGGGCGGGCGTGGGGCGGGAGACGCGCGGCTCCCGTAGGACCGAGGCCGGGGGACGCCGTGAAAGCGGCCCCTAGGGGGACTCTGGGCTGAGGCGTGTCTCTCTCCCTCGCCTTTGCCTTTCCGTTCTTTGCGTTTGCAGCCTTTCCCCTTGGTTTTCCTGCCCTTCCCTTTCTCTTTTGGTCTTCTGGACGCTTTTGGAGGGCTCGGTCTCCCTGGCCAGCTTTAGGAGCGCGCCTGGGGAGCGGAGGCAGGACGGGAAGGGGCTGCGCCCCCGCGCTGCCAGCGCATCCTTGCACCACACGCGCGCACACGCACATGCACACTCACACGCTTAGGGGGAAAGATCAAACGCTCTCGGCGGCCCGAGGTCTGTTTTCTCAGGCGTCCTCCCCCCATCGCCGCATTGTTAGCGGGACAATGGGCTCCTGTGTCCGTCTTCTTGGCACCGGTTTCGTACGATGCAGGAAACAGCATTTCCTCTCGGCGCTGGAAAATTAACTTGGATCGTGCTTTTCCCTTTTTATTGAGAATCCGCACACACCCCGGGAAACCCGAGCTCCCGGAGAGGGGAAGGAGCGGCAGCAAGTAGACGTCCCGAAGTCCTGCCCCGGCCCGTCCCCTTCCCGCTCAGCTCACGGCTCCAGGGGCTCTGCCAGAGGAGGAAACTCCCGGCGCTGAACAATGAGATGGGGCTGGGTGTCTCAACGGTGACCCTCCCAGTGGGGCCGACGGGACCGACTGTGCCAAGCGTCGGTCAGAGCCCCCGCGCGGCCCTGGGGCAGAGGAACTTGGCGCAAAGACCACCCCCGCTGCGCAAAGACCCCCCCCCCCCCCCCCCCCCCCCCCCCCCCCCCCCCGCACACACCTCGGAAGGCACCAGCCGTGGGTTCCCAGTTGGCTGCCTCTGCGCCTCGCCACGAGTTTGCCTAGGTGGTCCTAAAATGCACGGATATGAGTGAACCGTTAGGCCCACAAAGTTGCTAGTAAGTACTCTTGCACTCCGCTTCTGCTTTGGTGTTGATCTCACTTTGCCCTGGCTCTTGTCTCCGGAACTAACACCAGATGCCAAAGTCAGAGAAGCAGAGAGGGGTCTTCTCTGTCTGCATTTGTCACTGCAAATGTTTCCCCAAAATGTAGACATCTGTGCCTCTCCGAGCTAGTCCCCCGTCTCCTACTGTTCACATCTGTAGGCTGGGCGTCCAAACAGCCCAGCGCGGAAAGTGCCGTAACGTGTATGCGTGTATGTAATTTACATGCTATTCTCTGTGCCTTACAAGAGTGTGTGCGCACTTCTCCTGCAGGATGTGTTTAGTGACTGCAATACCACCGCCACCCCCGTGTCCTCTGCCCAGCTTCTGATGGCCGCCTGCGGAGAAGACAGGGCTCGGTATCAAATCCACCGTAGGCGTCCCTCTGCTTCTCATGCATCTTTTGCAACAAACTCTTCAAACATGTCATGGAAACTCTTCCCAGATACCTCTCCCCCCACATATGCGGAACCTCTCCTGCTATCAACACCCCCCACTTCCGCTAGAGAGGCACATCTGTTAAAATCCATGAACCTACAGGGACACATCATTACACCCAAGTCCATAGTGCACATTAGGGTTCACATATGGTGCCCTACATTCCGTGGGTTTGGAAAAATGTATAGGGACACGTACCCATTAATATAGTGTCCTACAGAGGATGATACCATACTCCACTCTAAAAATCCTGTGTTCCATCTGTTCATCCGTCTAAACCCTCAGTTTTTTAGTTTATCATCATGCCTGACATTAAGATCAAAACAGGAGACTATCAAAAGGGACTTGGAGGGCTTTCTATCCTACATGAGTAAGATATAAATCAGAATTGCAAGGATCATTGATCTGTTGCTGGCACTGGCTTCCAACACTCCAGGTTTAAAATCTCCCTTTTTCTGAGGTACCTGGGTGGCTTAGTTGGTTAAGCCTCCGACTTCAGTTCAGGTCACGATCTCATAGTTCGAGCCCTGTGTCAGGCTCTGGAGCCTTCTTCCAGTTCTGTGTGTGTGTGTGTCTCTCTCTCTCTGCCCCTCCCCCACTCATGCTCTGTCTCAGAAATAAATAAACATAAAAAAAAATTTTTTAATCTCCTTTTTTCCTGACCACCCACATTTATCCCCTCTTCCTTTTCCAACTGCCAGAGTTAGTGGTCTGTAAAACAAATGCTTAAATATTTAAATCCTCTAGGGAAGCACTAAAATGAATGAATGAATGAATGATCATATTCTGTCTTTTTGTTTACACGTTATTTTATTTATAACCTTAGAAAAGAGATTATAGCTTTGTGGTGATAGAAATAAATTGGGGGGAAACAGGCAGAGGAATCTCAAAGAAGGTATAAATTGGGTGCCTCCTAATGGCTCAACAAATATTTTGTAATGGTGAAAAAGTTGACTGGCTCCGATGGTTAGTTGAGATGCATTGAGACTTATCCAGCAGACTGTGCAAAATCCTGTCGCTGTGAGTGTGCTTAAGAGGTTCCTCCTGGGGCGCCTGGGTGGCGCAGTCGGTTAAGCGTCCGACTTCAGCCAGGTCACGATCTCGCGGTCTGTGAGTTCGAGCCCCGCGTCAGGAATCTGGGCTGATGGCTTGGAGCCTGGAGCCTGTTTCCGATTCTGTGTCTCCCTCTCTCTGCCCCTCCCCTGTTCATGCTCTGTCTCTCTCTGTCCCAAAAATAAATAAAAAAACGTTGGAAAAAAAAAAAATTTAAAGAGGGTCCTCCTTTCTTTTGCAAAAATACTGCCTCTGAAAACACTGTTGCTCTTATCTTGCCAGGGCCTTTTGATAGAGCATGCAACTCTGATTTGAACCTACTGTAGTTTTTACTGATCTTTTTAAGGTTTTTTGGTTTTTTTGTTTTTTTTAGTGCTTATTTATTTTTGAAGAGGGGGAGGGGCAGAGAGAAAGGGAGACACAGAATCCAAAGCAGGCTCCAGGCTCCGAGCTGTCAGCACAGAGCCCGATGAGGGGCTCGAACCCACAGACCGTGAGATCATAACCTGAGCCGAAGTCGGACACTTAACCGACTGAGCCACCCAAGCACCCTGGTTTACTTATCTTTTTATATATTTGTTCCAACTAGACAATGAGCCCCTTAGAGCATTGCCTTGGATCTCCTGGCCTATCATCGTTTCCTGCACCTAGAAGCAGATCAATAAATGTCGGATGGTGGTAATATACTAGTAACTAGGTGGATGTACTAGTAACCTGTGTGAAATGAATGCAGAGGTCAAAAGTCATCATGTAGCAAATTAAATGATGTCTAATGCCCTCCAGTGGCAGTTTTCCAATGGCATACGTGGATGTGCTTCCAGGAACCAGTGGCAAAGGACCTTTTACCAGAGTGATTTTTATATTTGCGGTCCCGCAGCCTAGGACCATTTTGCAAACATCTCTCCCAGAGGAATGACAGCAACAGACGAAGGCAGATTGCTATCCCAAACCTACTAATGGGGAAAAGGATCGAAGATTCAACTTTCCCTGTCACCCTCCCTTGAAGGAACACCTTTCTGAACATGCTCTTTGCTCTCTGAACTAGAAAGAAAAGAAAACCCTTTGGAAAAGAAATGCTCAGAGCTGGGGAAGATGATGGGAGGTTTGAATCCTCTGTTCTCTTCAGTGGAAATGGCGGTCTGCACCCATAGCTCCAGATTCCTAAGGCTCCCATCTGTCCACACATCCCGTTGGTGTTTCTACCTATTTCATTGCTGCCAGCATCTGAGAGGCAGGTAATGTCCCCCACCCCACCCCCCACCCCATAGCCTTCTCACAAAAGGATTGGCCCAAATTTAAGCTAAATAAGTCAGGGGCTTATGGAGCTGGGTAGCTTCTTTGATAACCTTCAGCCAGGGGGATGTTAGCAGCTCACAGATGCAAAATGGCCACGTTTCCGCTTGCTTTCCAATGGACTGTTCGTGTTGGCTTCACTTGCGTGGGTGACCAGAGAGAAGTCTTTTCTTTCCTCCATGGATTACTGAAACCTATCAGTAAAATTGCTCCTTGGCTCCATAACGTGGAAGTCTATATGAAAGAAATTCATTCAGGGAGCTATAAGGTGCCCTCGCTTGCTTCGTGAGGGATCCCACCTCTGCCCTCCGTCTCCGGGTGTCTTCCTGGGCTTCTGATCTGGTTCTTCCCCTGCCCCCACCCTCCTAGTTCCTACCCCAGTTTCCTGCCTAGTAACCTTTTCCTTCTAGGACTGTTGCTCAGTCTCTCTTCGAGAACTCTGGTCCTGAGGCTGAGGCTTGGTTGAGAGCCCTATCAGACTCCCCTTGCCTCCTCCCTTCCTGTGAAATCAGTCCACCCTGACTTCTTACTGTGGCGTTCTGCCCGTATTTTCAAGAGTTCTTTTCCTTCATTTTCATCTCGTGTCCCCACCGCTGATTAATTTCTTGGGCCTGGACTAAAGAGTATGATGATCTGTGGGCATCCCTCCGACATGAACATCCATCCTGGGCAGGGACAGATTGTCTCGGCCTCAGCTTTCTTCCTTTCTGGGCTTTACTTTCCTTCGTTGGCTTCAGCTTATCGGGAGTGTCTGACCATTTCCCTATTGGACCCGGTGACAGCTCGAACCCTTTCTGCAAAGGAGGCACGTTTAAATGAAAACACAAAAATCAATAGACGGTCAGAGTTAGGGCACCTGAAAAAAATAGCAGCATGTGCCTCACACCAAGACTTGAAATACTGTGTGAGTTGCAAGCACCTTGCAGGTTTCAGTCTGCAAGGCCAGATTCCAAGCCTGTTTACTTCCTCCTGGGTAATCTGTTCACATTTTAGGCAGGCTGCCATCTGGAGAGCAGCGGTACCTTAGATTTTTCAAATGGCTGGATTCTCCCACAAGTTTGATTCACCGAGTCCAAGAATGACTCAGCCTTTACGAGCCACATGCCTTTAATGAATTACACCATATAAAAGAAAAGTCATCTAATGGAGAAACGCTTGGTGTAGTAAATACTCTTTAAAAATCTTAAACGTGAATAGTAAAGAGCAGTACGCAGACCTCCTAGTGTCAGTAGCTTATAATATTTTAAATTTTCATCTAAATGACTCTACCCTGTCCTAAGCAGTTTGTGTTCCATGAGTAGATTTCAACTTATTTTATGACTTAGAACATGATTTAATTAAGACATCTGGATAAATAAAATTCTATGACTTTGTCACCAGTCTCCAGTTGTATTTAGTGCCTGGCCCTATGTGTATGTATTTGAGTGGAAAACATCTTTTTTTAAAAAAAAATGTGTATTTATTTTTGAGAAAGAGTGGGCAGGGGAGAGGCAGAGAGAGAGAGGGAATAGAAGATCTGAAGCGGGCTCTGCGCTGACAGCAGTGAGCTTGATACGAGGCTCGAACTTATGAACTGTGACCAGCGCTGAAGTCCTATGTTCAACCAACTGAGCCCCCCAGGTGTCCCTGGAAAACATCTTTTTAACTCACTTCAAACTTTTCAGGCCCTATTTCCACCTCTCCCACCAGCCTTTTTCCTGTATTAACTCTGGGTTCATAGTAACGGAAAGCCTGTCCTTCACCAATGGAAATGGAACCTTTTTATTAAAATGCCTGCTTTGCCTCTCGCCCTCTTTGTTTCCCTCCCAAGGGCCCTGAATGAAGGAGAAAAAGTGAAATGACAGGTGACCCACCAGCATCAGGAACGCCGTTGGTCACCTTTCTTCTTTGTAATCAGAAGAATTTACATTTTGGCCATCTTTGTTAACTAGGCTCTTTGCCCGTTAAAGTCAGAGTTCATGTTCAGACATCAGACACGCTGGCATACCTCTCCACTCATGTGCATGCATACACACACACACTCACGTTCACACATGCACATCTATGCATACACACCTCGTCACCCCGTCCAGGGCAAACCAATCCACAGGGTACACTGGGCCAGCAAGACTGAATCTCCTAGAAATTTAAATCATTAAGAGATACAGGAAGAATAAGTAGGTTGACAAATGAATCATTTTAATGGGGAAGCCCTACGGAGCACTTAGCATGGGCTGAGAACCGTGTTAAGTACAAACATGCCCTTTCCTTGCGACAGCCCTAGGAGGTACGTAACTGTTTTTAAATGTAAATCTAAATCCCTGCCACCCCCACCTCCTCTGCCACTTTTGTACCTGACCCAGTTGTTTCAGTTCTTAGAACCTTTCAGCGCTGTCCTACAGAATCCGAAGCCTACTCTGTGTCTCAAGAACTAAAAAAAGTCTTTTACACTTTCCTATATATAGAGATGAAAACATTAAGGCGAATTTAGGAAAAAAGCATATGAAATGAAGGACATTCAGTAAAGGAAGCTCCCGAGATGAATGAAAAGTAACTATTGTCACACAATGGAATTGACAGGAAAAAGATTAGGGATCAGGATTACTTAAATGTTACAGTACCTGTAATCTACAAATAGTGACAACTGTATATATGATGTAGTTTTCCTTAAATTGCTAAATTAATCACTGCTTTTTTTTTGGTTTGTTTTTGAAAGAGAGGGAGAGTGCACACTCATGAGAGTGAGGGAGGAACTAAAGGGAAGGGAGAGAGAGAATCTTAAGCAGGCTCCATGCTGAGCTCGATCCCAGGATCCTGAGATGATGGCCTGAGCTGAAATCAAGATGCTTAACTGACTTGAGTCACCAGGGCGCCCCAATCACCACTTTAAGGCTAATGTTTTCCTGTTTTCACTCATGTACCTTCCCACCTATGCTTCAAATTTTTTTCTAAACATATAACAACATCATGTAACTTTCATGGTAGTAATACCTAGTTGTACCTGACAGGCAGACACTGGGAAATAGTGAACAAAATTAGGATTCGGATTTCTGTGAATGCTAAACATAGTAAAGAGCCAAGTTTACAATACCCACAATTAGTGAACCAAGAATCTGAAGATTCTTGGGGTGCCTGGGTGGCTCAGTCGGTTAAGTGTCCGACTTCAGCTCAGGTCATGATCTCGCGGTTCATGAGTTCAAGCCCCACATCAGGTTCTGTGCTGGCAGCTCAGAGCCCTGGAGCCTGCTTCAGATTCTGTGTCTTCCTCTCTCTCTGACCCTTCCCCGCTCTTGCTCTGTCTCCCCTCTCCTCAAGGATAAACATTAAAAATTTACAAAAAAGAATCTGAAGGTTTATTTGTAAAAAGTAAAAAATAGGTTAAAAATTTTCTAATAGATTTTAATTTTTTTAATGTTTTAAGTTGATGTATCCTTGACACACAGTTGTTATATTAGTTCCGGGTGTACAACATAGTGATGCAACGAGTTTATACATTACGCTGTGCTCACCACAAGTGTAGGTACCATCCGTGACCACACAACGCTATGACAGGATCACAGATTGTATTCCCTTTGCTGTACTTTTCATCCGTATGGCTTATTCACTCCATAACTGGAAACCTGTGTCTCCCACTGTTCACCCATCTTGCCTATCCCACCACCCCGTGTGACAAACATTAGCTTGTTCTTTGTGTTTGTGGGCCTGTTGCTGCTTTTTATTTATTTGTTCTGTTTTTGGATTCCACATATAAGTGAAATTATATGGTATTTTTCTTTCTCCGACTTATTTCACTTAGCACCGTACCTTCTAGGTCCATCCATGTTGTCACAAATGGCAAAATCTCATCCTTTCTTATGGCTGAGTAGTAGTCCATTTGTGCGTGTGTGTGTGTGTGTGTGTGTGTGCGTGACATCTTCTTTATCCTTTCATCTATCTATGGATATACTTCGGTTGCTTCCATATCTTGGCTATTGTAAATAATGCCACAATAAATATATGTGTAGGGGGGCACATATCTTTTGGAATTACTGTTTTCATTTTCTTTGGGTAAATACCGAGAGTGGAATTTCTGGATCCTATGGTATTTCTATTTTTCATTGTTTGAGGCAGCTCCATACTGTCTTCCACAGTGACTGTAGCAGTTTGCATTCCCACCAACTGTGCAGAAGGATTCCTTTTTCTCCACATCCTCGCCAGCACTTGTTTCTTGTCTTTTTAATTCTACACATTCTGGCAGGTGGAAGGCTGTATCTCATTGTGATTTTGATTTGCGCTTCCCTGATGATGATGCTAGGCATCTTTGCATGTGGCTGTTGGGCGGCTGTATGCCTTCTTGGGAAAAAATGTCTATTCAGGTCGTCTGCCCATCTTTAAACTGGATTATTTTTCTTTTGGTCATTGAGTTGTTGTATAAGTTCTTTATATAATTTGAATATGAACCCCTTATCAGATGTATCAATTAAAAGTACTTCTCTCATTCCATAGGTTACCTTTTTATTTTGTTGATGATTTCTTTGGCTGTGCAAAAGTTATTTATTTTGGTGTAGTCCCAGTAGTTTATTTTTGCTTTTGTCTCCCTTGCCGGAGGAGACATATCTAGAAACATGTTGCTATGGCGGATATCAAAGACTTCAGTGCCTTCGTTTTTTTCTAGGAATTTTATGGTTTCAGGTCTCCCATTTAGGTCTTTAGTCCATTATGAGTTTATTTTTGTGAATGGTGTAAGAAAGTGGTCTGGGTTCATTCTTTTGCGTATAGCTGTTCAGTTTTCCCAGCACCATTTATTAAAGAGACTGTCTTTTTCCCATTGTATACTCTTGCCTCCTTTGTCGCAGATTAATTGACCATATAATTGTGGGTTTATTTCTGGGCTCTCCATTCTGTTCCATTGATTTATGTGTCTATTTTTGTGCCAATACCATACTGTTTTGATAACTGTGGCTTTGTAGTATATCTTCAAATCTGGAATTGTGACACCTCCAGCTTTGTTCTTTTTCAAGATTGCTTTGGCTATCCGGGGTCTCTTGTAGTTTCATACAAATGTTAGTATTATTTGCTCTAGCTCTGTGAAATAACGCTGTTGGTATTTTGATAGGGATTGCATTGAATCTATAGATTCAATGGATATTTTAGCAATATTAGTTCTTCCAAAATCCATGAGCATTTTTCTATTTATGTCATCTTCAGTTTCTTTCATCAGTATTTTATAGTTTTCAGAGTACAGGTTTTTCACCTCCTTCATTAAATAGGTATTTTATTCTTTTTGGTGCAGCTGTAAATGCAATTGTTCTCTTCGTTTCTCTTTCTTCTACTTGTTATTATTATATAGAAATACAACTGATTTTTGTGACTTAATTTTGTATCCTGCAACTTTACTGAATTCGTTCATTACTTCTGATTGCTTTTTTGGTGGAGTAGAGTTTTCTATGAATAGCATCATGTTGACAGTTTAACTTCTTCCTTACCAATATGGATGGTGTTTATTGCTTTTTCTTCTCTGATTGCTATGGCAAGGACTTCTGCTACTATGTTGAAAAGTAGCGAGAGTTGAAACCCTTGTCTTGTTCCTAAACTTAGAGGAAAAAGTCTAATAGACTTTATTTTTAAGAACAGTTTTAGGTTCACAGCAAAATCAAGCAGAAATGATAGGTCCTATGGACCTCCTAACACACGTGCGCGCGCGCGCACACACACACACACACACACACACACACAGAGTCTCTTCTATTATCTACGTTAGTAGATCGTGTGGATCTACTACCTACCAAAGTGATACGTTCATTATAATTGATGAACATACACTGACATCAAAATTACCCCAAATCCACAACTTATAATAGGGTTCACCCTTGGTGTTATACATACCATGGGTTTGAACAGATAATGATACATCGCTACCATTATGGTTTCACTACCCCCAGAATCCTCTCTTCTCTGTGATTCATTCCTCCCTCCCAGCTAACACCTGGCAACAGCTGATCTTTTTACTGTCTCCATAGTTTTGCCTTTTCCAGAATGCAATATAGTTGGAACCATACAGTATATAGCCTTTTCAGAATGGCTTCTTTCACTGTGTAAAGGTTAACTCTTTTTTAATGTTCATTTATATTTGAGAGACAGAGAGACAGAGTGCCAGCAGGGATGGGGCAGAGAGAGAGGGAGACATAGAATCCAAAGCAGGCTCCAGGCTCTGAGATGTCAGCACAGAGCCCCATGTGGGGCTTGAACTCACAAACTGAGAGATGGTAAACTGAGCCGAAGTCACATGCTTAACTGACTGAGCCACCCAGGTGCCCCTAATGTTTACTTATTTTTGAGAGACAGACAGACAGAGTGTGAGTGTGGGAGGGGCAGTGAGAGGGAGACACAGAATCTGAAGCAGGCTCCAGGCCCCGAGCTGTCAGCACAGAGCCTGATGCAGGGCTTGAACTCATGAACCGTGAGATGATGACCCGAGCTGAAGTCTGATGCTTAACCAGCTGAGCCACCCAGGCACTGCTAAAAAATTTTAAATAGAAAAAAAAATTAAATACAGAAAAAGATTCCATTAATTTTGGTATTTTCTGAAAATTTCTTCTCAAGCCTCAGTCCAACTCCAGAGCACCAGAGTTTCACAAAGTGTTGTTAATAACTTTTGGGCTAAACTCTAGAAAGAAAAAAAAAATACTTTCTACTCATTTTCTAATGTCCAAATAACTATATATATTTTTTGGGTTATACTCTCCCATTGAAAAATATTTTCAAATTCCCTAAATGTTGTCATTTTCTATTTAAGTGTACAACTCTAATATAGAGTAATTTGGACATTGTAAAACACGATTTAAATTGAATACCAATTTAAATTGAACACCTAGTTCAATAAAGTGTACTATGGGAGAAGAGAGTGATAAAAAGAGGGGAGAGGGAGGAGCGCCTGGGTGGCTCAGTCAGTTGAGTGTCTGACTCTAGATTTAGGCTCAGATCATGATCTCATGGTTCTGAGTTCAAGCCCTGTGTCCGGCTCTGCAATGATGGCGTGGAACCTGCTTGAGATTCTCTCTCCCTCTCTCTCTGCCCCTCCCCCTGCTGTCTCGCTGTCTCTCTCTCAAAAATAAATAAATAAATAGACGTTTTTTAAAAAGGAGAAAGGAAATGAAATTGGGAAGATTTTTTAAGTGAATAGTATGCAGATAGATGCTCATTACGTTGTTCCTTTTACCCTTACTTTGATCATTTTTTGATGATTAACATACAGTGTTATATTAGTTTCAGGTGTGCTATAGAGTGATTCAAGTCCGTGCATCACTCAGTGCTCATCAAGGTAAGTGTACTCTTAATCCCCTTCACCTGTTTCCGGTTTCCCCCTCCCCCCCAACGCGCCCCTCCCCCCCTCCTCTGGTAACCATGTTTGTTC
>NW_026057576.1:7606668-7715137 GCF_023721935.1 Panthera uncia | reverse complement strand
GTCTGGGCTGTTATAATAATGCTGCAGGAAACATAGGGGCACGGATATCTTTTCAAGTTAGTCTTTTCTCCCCCCCCCCCCCCCCCCCCGCCTTGGATAAATACCCAGAAGTGGAATTGTTTGGATAATATGATAGTTCTATTTTTCATTGTTTGAGGATGATAATGTTTGAATTTTGGAACTTTAATTTCTGTGTGAGACCAAAGGAGAAGAGATGTATTGTGTTCAACTTGAAATGTTATATAACATACTATCTGATGCATCCTATCTGCTCAGTCTGTTTGGACAACGGACTCAGCTTTATCTGGCATCGAACCTAATATGGGAGAAAAGATCTTGGTAGTCTGTACAAGTTGATATAATACCCTGGTGCATTTCAGGGGACTCTGGAACATAAAGTGAAAAAGGCATGTGCAGAGGCCTTTGAGGGGCTTGGGAAAGAAAGCAAGGTCTGTCTTCACTGGATCCTAAGGTGGACAGCAACTAGGGATCTTCAAGGTTCCTAAGTTGTCCAGCTACAAGCTCATTTGAGGAGCAGACCTGACCGGCGTTTGAGGTCAGAGCCTTACCCTGTGTAAACAAAACAAATGTTTATCATGTTAATACAAGTATGCATTTGCTTGAAAAAAAACAAAAACCAGAAAGAAAACAAAACAAAAGGAGACGAAAAAAGAGAAAGATAGACTCAGTTTTCTTTATCCATGAATTATGCCTAGAGAGTTCCTAGTTTGGTATTAAGTTCTCTTTTTTTATCCCAAATACCCTCTGATATCAAAATACCTTTGAAAATATGCCTATACAACCTTTCAGGGAAAGGCATTCCATATGCTTACTGTTAATTCGGAGTATTGATGTTTTATTTAGCAGACAGAGCCATCCATAGGGTGGATTGGATTGATTTGGGCTCTCTCTGCTTCTCTCCTCATCGTTGAGGACTGGGCACTGAAGAGTCTGGGTGTGGGGGGAGTTGGTGTTGTGGGAACATAACACGGTTGGTTCAGACACGCCTTGTGTCCTCATCCCTCAATCACGTGGTTCATCTTTATAACGTGTTCCTCTTCAAGTTAATGCTTCATAGTGTGTGTAGCTTGATTTGGGGTTAAAATATTGAGAGTAGGAATAGTTTGAGTTGCTCAAGGGCATATAGTCTCAGAGGAATAGCCTTCTAGCCTCTATGCTGCTGGACAAGTCTTCGTCATAAAATTTCCACCTCCAAGTTTCATGGTAGAGACAAGATGGTAAAAAGTCTATGGGCACACCGACTACGCTCTTCACGTCTTAATGGATTTGAATCATGTCCTTATTGTCTTCTTTCCAGCTTGAGGAACGCTCATTGTCTCAGTACACTTCCCAGGCCAATAGAGCTCATTGGTTGACTGCTTTAGTTACCCTTCTGTACAGCGTCAGCTATAGAATTTGCAAGGCCCAATGCAGAGTGAAAATGTGGAGCCCCTTCTCCAAAAAGTGTTAGGGATTTCAGGATGGCAACAGCAGGGAATTAAACCAGGTATGTGGCCCTTCTGGGCATGGGGACTCAGGTTGCATGCCCCTACAGCGAGCCCCAGTCCTCAGGACTTCCCTTTGCTGCCTATGCCTTTTGGGGGCTTGTCAACAGAATTACTGATGATGATATTTTGAGTGAAAGGTAATGTGTTTGGTTTTTTAACGATAATAAATCCATACTTTCTGTTACTTTTTTCCTTTTTTTTTTTTAATTTTTTTAATGTTTATTCATTTTTTGAGAGACTGAGCATGAGCGGGGGAGGGGCAGAGAGAGAGGGAGTCACAGAATCCGAAGCAGGCTCCAGGCTCTGAGCTGCCAGCACAGAGCCTGGCATGGGGCTTGAACTTACTCACGAGCGGTGAGATCATGACCTGAGCCGAAGTCGGATGCTTAACCGACTGAGCCACCCAGGCGCCCCTTACTTTTTTCTTTTTAATTCAAATATATCCTCTTATATTAAGAGGATATCAAATAATCCTCTGGTATTTTGTCTTTTTGAGTCAGTAAATGGCCTTTAAAAAAAAAATCAGAGCACATATTTTTCTATCCTCTTAATCATTTTACAGTGGAAGAGTCTCTAAATTATCTCTAATAATCTACATGTTTTAAAATGATAAAAACCAAAATTAGAGACAGTATTCAGGTATACCACGAAGCCTGACAAGGGCTCAGGACAGTAGAAACAATCAATCCATAGGAGTGCAACACCAAACTTTGTGATTTTTCTTTCTTTGACTTGCTAATATTTCATTTCGAATTTCTGCATCTAACGGAGAAAGGCAAATGCTCTTGCACTGATGGTGGGCATGCAAACTGGTGCAGCCACTGGAAAACAGTATGGAGATTCCTCAAACGTTAAAAATAGAACTACGCCATGATCCAGCAATTGCACTACTAGGTATTTACCCAAAGGATCCAAAAAAACCAGATTCGAAGGGATACATGGCACCCCAATGTTTATAGCATTATCAACAATTGTCAAACTATGGAAAGAGCCCATATGTCCATCGACTGATGAATGGATAAAGAAGATGGGGTATATATCTACAATGGAGTATTACTCAACCATCAAAAGGAATGAAATCGTGCCATTTGCAACAATGTGAATGGAGGCAAAGCTTATTGTGCTGAGTGGAGTTAAGTCAGGCAGAGAAAGACCTCATAGATTGCAACTCATCTGTGGAATTTAAGAAACGAGACAGATAAACACATGGGAAGGTGAGGGAAAAAAGAAGTAAGAGGGAAACAAACCATAAGAGGTTCTTGACAGTAGAGAACACACTGAGGGTTGATGGAGGGAGGTCCGTGGGGGATGGGCTAAATGGGTAACGGGCATTAAGGGAGGGCACTTGTTTTGTTGAGCACTGGGTGTTATATGTAAGTGATGAATCACTAAATTGTACTCCTGAAAACAATATTCCCTGCATGTTAACTAACTAGAATTTAAAAGAAAGAAACTTGAAGAAAAAAAGAATTTCTGCTTGCAATATTCATAAGTGAAATCAGTTTATAGCTTAAATTCTTGCACTTTCTTTGTTTGGCTTTGGAATCAAGGTTATGGTAACCTTATAAAACAAATTAGTTAGCTTTTTCTTCTTTAGGTCAGCTTTATGAGGCAGATGAGCTGACATTGGAATATGTATCAAAACATACCTGGGAAACTATGTGTGATACATATTTTGGGTAGGGGAGTGGGTGGGAAGGAGATGATTTGGGGCGAGGCATTAATTCAATCTCTTTAATGGTTATTGATCTATTTGAGTTTTCTGATTTCTCTTGAGTCACAAAGTTTTAGTTTCAGTTTTTAAATTAAAAGGAAAGTAGACAGAAATTACAATAATTCCCGTTTCACCATTTTAAATACTCCGATATATACGCTCAACTGTTTTTGAGGGAAAAAAGCATCATGTCAATTTTGTCAAGGTAATATATGCACAAAGTATAAGAGTGGAAGTCTTTTGACTTTTTTTACTGCTTTATTTATTTATTAAGTTTTTAATTTTTATTATTTTTAATGTTTGTTTATTTTTGAGAGAGAGCAAGAGGGGGACGGGCAGAGAGAGAGGGAGACACAGAATCCAAAGCAGGCTCCAGGCTCCGAGCTGTCAGCACAGAGCCGGATGCAGGGCTGGAACCCACGAACTACAAGATCATGACCTGAGCCAAAATCGGTCACTCTACCGACTGAGCCACCCAGGCTCCGCTTGGGTTTTCTATTTTAATTCCAGTGTAGTTCACGTACAGTGTTATATTAGTTTCAGGTGTACAATATAGTGATTCAACAATTCTATATATTACTTGGTGCTCATTATAATAACTGTACCCTTAATCCCCTTCACCTGTTTCACCCATCCCCCCCCCCCCACCACCTCCCATCTGGTAACTATCAGTTTGTTCTCTCCAGTTAAGAGTCTGTTTCTTTGTTTCTTTCTCCTTCTCTCTTTTTCCCCATGTTCCTTTGTTTTGTTTCTTACCTTCCGCATATGAGTGAAATCATGCGGTATTTGTCTTTCTCTGACTGACTTATTTCACTTAGCATTATACTCTCTAGCTCTGTCCAGGTTGTGGCAAATGGCAATATTTCATTCCTTTTTATGGCTGAATAATATTCCAGTGTGTGTGTGTGTGTGTGTGTGTGTACCACCTCTTCTTTATCCATTCATTTGTCGATGGACCCTCGGGCTGCTTCCATAATTTAGCTATTGTAAATAATGCTGCAATAAACATAGGGGTGCACGTATCCCTTTGAATTAGTGTTTTGCTTTCTTCGGGGAAAAAACCCGGTAGTGCAATTGCTGGATCGTAGGCTAGTTCTATTTTTAACTTTTTGAGGAATCTGTACACTGTCTTCCACAATGGCTGTACCAGTTTGCATTCCCACCAACAGTGCACGAGGGTTTCTTTATTTTCTTTATCTCTTTATCTCTAGTGCAAGATCTAGACCTTGCCAACACTTGTTTCTTGTGTTTTTGATTTTAGCCATTCTGGCTGGCTTGAGGTAATATCTCATTGTAGTTTTGATTTGCATTTTCCAGATGATGAGTGATGTTCAGCATCTTTTTATGTGTAAAAATGAAAGTTTTTTTTAAGTTACTCCAAACCTCACCTTTAAGAATAAAAAAATGACTAACTAAATCAACCTTTATTCCAGACCATGTTTAATGCATTCATACAAATAAAATGCAGGTAGAAAGATGGATGAATGATGGAGGAACGAATATTTATAAATCTATTTTAGATAGATAGATAGGAATATTTATAAATACTGTTCATTTTATTTGAATTTATCCAAGAAAAAAGTTAAAGTGAAACTGAACTGCAGATAAATGAGAGAGATAATTCCTTTAAGTTTTCTCTATAGGTTAAGAAGAAAAAAATTTTTTTCAGGTTTTATTTTTAAGTAATCTCTACACACTTAGGGTTGAACTCACAACCTTAAATCAAGAGTCATATGCTCTGACTAAACCAGCCAATGGCCCCTAGAAGAAAATTTAAAAAAAATTTTTTTTTTTTTTTTTTTTTAGAAGAGAGGGAGCGTGAGCAGAGAAGAGGGGCAGAGGGAAAGAGAGAGAAATTTTTTAAAAATTAAGCTATTACATCCATTGCAATCTTTAAAAATTACCTCTTTTTTTTTTTTTTTTTTTCAAATTTTAGGCAGTATTACTCCCTGCCATGAGAGCAGAGGACGGTAGTATTTTATTTCCTCCCATTTTCTTCCCCTCCTGCTCTTTGCCCCAATTTGCAATATGTACATTCTAGTAAGTAACATACACCCAGGAGTTGTTTACTACACATGTGTATATATATTTGTGTCTTCAGATGGATTTAGTGTTCATCTTAAATCCTTTACCATGGCTTCCTCATTCCTGAGTTCTTATATTTGATAAATTTTTTTAATTGGCTGGAATTTGTTGTTGAGTCATCTAGCTTTTCCATGAAGGGCCAGAGCATTGTATTCCCCAAATTCCGCGATTTTTGAGAAATATCCACCAGGACATCCTGGCCTGGTCCAATATCCCTTTCCTCAGAGCCTTGAAGGCAGCGCCCCTGAAGGTCACGAGGAGACCCCTGTGGCCAGTCTAATTTCTCTCTTTGTAGGTAATTTGCTTTTCTGCCCTAATACCTGATAAATCCTTCCTTTATCCTTAGCGTTCAATAGTTTAATTAGAATATATCTCTTTGGTATTGTGCTATCTTAAAATCTCCTGAAATAGGATTTGTTATTTTGGTCTGTGGAGTCAGTTTTTTTTGTTTTTTGTTTTTTTTATTTTATAGAATTTGTCTCGCAAAATTTGAATAAATATTCTCTTTAATTTTTATTTTTTTAAGTTTCTTTGTTGATTTTTGAGAGAGAGAAAGAGAGAGAGAGAAAGAGAGAGAGAGAAAGAATGAGTGGTGGAGGGGCAGAGAAAGCAGGAGAGAGAGAATCCCAAACAGACTCTGTACTGTCAGCACAGAGCCCAACGTGAGGCTTGATCTCATAAACTGTGAGATCGTGACCTGAGCCAAAGTCATGAGGCGGACGGCCACTTAACCGACGGGGCCACCCAGGTGCCCCTCTTTAATTTTTAAAGATTACTTTAATTTTTAATCTTTCAAACACTTTCTACTTCAGGGACATCAACTGTCTTACGTTGGAATCGGTTAATCTTTTCACTTCCCTGTGTTCTCATTAGTTGCTTTCATATGGTTGTCCTTTTGCGTATTTTTTTCCACTATTTCAAGACTTTCCTTTATGTTAACAATTAGATTTTCAATGGTATCGGTCTGTTCTTTTCGTTCCTAATGTATATACCTATTTATGTGATGATGTTGGTTTTCTTGTGTGGGCAGATTCTTTTTAAATTTCATTCTGTTGTTTCAAGAATATTAGGCTGGGCTAGGTTACGCCACTAACTAATTAACTAAATAACTAACTGGCCACAGCTTCTCCTAAGTTGATCACATATAGGTTTCTTTCTTTCTCATGCAAAGTTAGCTGAAGGCTGACAGCTTTCCAGGGTGGTTCCTTTCGGAGAGAACTCAGAGCCCAAGATATTCTGCATCTCAGAAGCCTTGTCCTAGGCTAAGTTGCTGTGGCCAGAGAAATGACAGCATGAAGAACTCATATCTGCTGACCTCCAATTCTCTGCAATTGGCCTGGAATGGACACATGTCGTTTACATTTGCTATTTAGAATGTACACTTCTCACCCAGAACTTGTCAGATGGCCGTAGTGGCTACAAGAAAGGCAAAGGAATGCGAAACGCCTGTGTGCTGGGAAGAAGGAAATGACCCGAGATTTGGTGAACATCTAGCATTATCTTTTCCACGCTTCCCGTATGATCTGTGAGCCCTTGTTTTATTGATTCACGGGCTTAAAAAAGAATTATTCCCTTGTGTAAAGAGATCAGGAAGAGTTTTCTTCTTCTATTTGAGGGAAGTTTTCTCCTAATTTTGGTTCTTTGCTGGTCTTGTGCCTGCTTGTTGACTCTTTTCCTCTTGCTTTTTTTTCTTTCCTTCCCTCATGCAGCAAATTTGCATAGTGGTCACGCTGGGTTTTTTTTGTTTTTGTTTTTTTAATCTTGAGCAATTCTGTCCAGACCTTGTATTTTCTCTGTTACAAAGTGGGTGACTTTTTTGCTCCTTCTCCACTGTATCTAAAAACAGTTTTTCTCCTCCAAATTATAGTTTGATGGTGAGCTTTGCATATTTGTTTGTTTGTTTGTTTAACAGGAATGAGAGGAGAGTGGGAAAGGAAGAGTTTCTCTGGGGTGCTAAATAGTATTTGTTAGGCTATGAGATCGGTTCCTCTCTTCTGAGCTCTTGTTAAAATGCCGGTACCAGGAATCCCAAGGCCCATGAGGAGAACGTTCTCAGATTTGAGACTGTTTCTTGCGATGTGCTCACTTGTTTCTCCATTGTCGCTGTTTGTCAGACAGAAGGGGGAAAAGGTGAAGGTGTTTGCGTAGCTTGTCCTCCCCAGTGGGTATTCACGGGGGTTATCAGTAAGAATTCTTAGGGTTTCTCTACTCACTGGTTTGGTTTTGCACTTGATCTTAGCCAAAAGGCCGAGAAGCGATCACTGGTATGGTTTTGGGTGGAGGGGTGGAATTAGAAGTCTAGGCTTGCTGTGCGTCTCTGTCATGCTCCAGAAGGTCCCGCCTCTCCCCCCTTACTGATAGTTGAAGTGTATTTCAGTAAGTTGTAATTCTGTCCTTGCCTGTCTGCTGTTACCACATATTTTGGGGATGGTTTTCATGGTTTTTTTCCTCATTAGGTATTAAAGGAGGGACATGCTTTGCTATAAATCTCATCTCTCATTTTAACCAAGACATCGCCATGCAAAACCGGTCCAAGTTTGTATTTTTTTCCTGCAAGTAATTGCTTAATCACTTAAAAGCTTAAGCTTTCAAAATGATTTGCATACTGTAGTTCAGAATTTTCTTATGATTTTTTTTAAAACTCCGGACTGTACCTGTATATTTAGCCACTTTGTGGAGCCCCTTGTCATTACTAATATATATATATTAAATTATTATTATTTATTTAATAATAATAAATTATTTATTTAAAACGTTTAAAAATATAATATATAAATATATAAAAATAAATATATTACATATATAATATATGTATATATTTGTCCTGTCTTTTTTTTTCCTTACCAATTCTGCTAAAGGATTGTCTAGTTTTTAGTTTCAAAATTACAATAACAACAGAAGGTCTATAAAAGTTTAAGGTATGTTCCCTACCCTTAGTGAAATTTTAACAAAGGTGTGAACATTAGAAAATTAAGATTTATGTTGTGTGTTATTAACTAGAAGATAAAATTGTAGTTTTAAGAATTAAGAAAGAGTCAGGGAAGAGTAGTATTAGTCTAGTGGGGCCCCCGTAACAAGGTAACACAGACTGGGTGGCTTAAACAACCGACATTTATTTTCTCATAGCTCTGGAGGTCAGAAGTCCAAGACCAAGGTTTTCTTGGAAAACCTTCGGTTGGTTTCTTCCTCTCTCATTGGCTCGTAGTTGGCCATCTTCTCTCCTTGTGTCTTTGCATGGTCTTGCTTCTGTGTCCAATCCTTTTTTTCTTCTAAGCACACCTGTTGTATTGTTTCGGGCTACCCTAATAACCTCATTTAACTTTAGTTACCTCTTTAAAGACCTTATCTTCCAGTATAATCACATGCTGAGATACTGGAAGTCAGGATTTCAACATATGAATGTTGAGGGACCGCCATTCAGCCTGTGACAAGTAATCTCGAGAGACTTTTATAGTAGTTAGGGCCTAGGCTAAGAGATTCAAAAATACAGTGCCTCAATAAAAGAAAAACAGGTATGTTATTTTTTTCTCATGAAACAATCTAGAAGAAATAGATGGTTCAGGGCTTCCTTTGTGTCGTCCAGAGACAGGTCTCTCTTGGTTGTTGCTCTACCATTTTCTTTCTTTCTTTTTTTTTTTTTTTTTTAGTTTATTTATTTACTTTGAGAGAGACAGAGACAGCTTGAACAGGGAAGGGGCAGAGAGAAAGAGAGAGAGAGAGAGAGAGAGAGAGAGAATCCCAAGCAGGCTCTGTGCTGCCAGCACAGATCCAGATGTGGGGCTCGAACTCACGGAAACTGTGAGGTCATGACCTGAGCCAAAACCAAGAGTCAGACGCTTAACCAGCTGAGCCACCCGGGTGCCCTTGCACTACCATTTTCTAGAGAATAGCTCTCATCTAATGCCCAGAACTTGGCAGGCGTTCAACGAATGCTCATGGAATGCCTATGGAATAAATGAATGAACGACATAGTGTGTTCTGGGGCAATGAATGGGCTAGCATAGACGAAGTAAGAATCTTGATGGAAGTAAATAAATAGGAGATACGATGACATATGTATGTCTGGCTAGATTTGAGGAAGGCTTGAAAGTCAAAAGGCATTCACAGGGGTTAGGAAGGTCAATTGTATGGCTCTCATGTGTCATATATCAGTAGCTATCCATGTACTTACTCTAGCTGAGGTTGATGCTTACACAAAAGATAATTTGTCTCCCTCCTGGTTACTAAGAGATCTCTGATCTTGGTCTAGTTGGTGGCAGCCTAAAGGAGATCCTTTGTTCTAGGAGAGGGACAGAGCCCTACGCAGAGTTCAAACTCCCCAACCTGAGATTGTGACCTGAGCTGAAGGCTTAAGTGACTGAGCCACCCAAGCACCCCCTGACCAGTAGTTTTTGTTGGGCAGACAGGGGTGAGGGTGGTAATTAATCTTGATTGGCCAAAGCCAGTGAAGTGAACGCTATTCCCCGTTGCCAATGATCGGTCTAAATGTTGACATATGACCCAGTTCTGGCCAATGAGACATAAAGGGGATTCTTCTGGGTAGCTGATGGGAGATTGTTTCTTAATTCCTAAGAGCCTAGCAAGGAGAAGACTGCTTTGCCCCACTGCCTGCTTTGACTATAGTTTAACAAATCAATTTATAACCATCAAGCAACATCAGAGATAGCAGGGCAGAAAGACAGAGGCAGCTTGCTTGGGTACTTTGTAGCATTGTGGATTATCACATCCAACCGCCTCCCCCAGACTCCTTGCTCTGTGAGATAAATAAATTTTGCCTTCATCTCATTAACGTTAGTCAGGTACATTGTTTCTTGCAACCAAAGCATGCCTAACCGTATATCCATTATATTTGCTTTTTATTTATTTATTTTTATTTTATTTATTTATTTTTAATTTTCTTCAATGCTTATTTTTGAGAGAAAGAGACAGAGTGTGAGCAGGGAGGAGCAGAGAGAGGGAGACGCAGAATCCGAAGCAGGCTCCAGGCTCCGAGCCGTCAGCACAGGGCCCGACGCGGGGCTCGAGCTTACCAACCGTGAGATCGTGACCTGAGCCGAAGTCGGACGCTTAACCGACTGAGCCACCCAGGCACCTCTATTTTTTTTTTTAATATTTTTTATTTTTTTTAATATTTTATTTTTAAGCAATCTCTACGCCCAATGTGGGGCTCGAGCTCACCACCCCGAGATCAAGAGTCACCTGCTCCTCCATCTGAGCCAGCCAGGAACCCCTATATTTGCTTTTTAAACAAGCATTTAAATCCTAAAACCATCCCCTTGTCGTTTCCCTATGGTCTCTAAACAAGAAGGTGAAAGATAAAAGCTCAGAGCTGGGCGTTCTAGCGGGGGAGCGGGGTCCAGCTGACTGGGGTGCTCGGGAAAGTCTTCAGAGTGCAGATGACACTTGGGCCACGAACTGTCTAGGGGGTGAGAGCTTAACAGGCAGATGGGGATTGTCAGGGCGTGTCACACGCAGGTGGAAGGTCCCAGCACGAGGAAATAATGCCAAGTCCTTTGGACACACTAGAGGACCTGAGGGTTACACGTCTCGTCTCGGGGATCGCACCGAAACCCTGTCGTCCAGCACTCCCTGAGGTCGAGTCGCAGTTAAGCCAGGCACCTGTGGAGGTAGGGGGCCGCACATCAGCAGTCCTCAGGGACTCCAACTCCAGGCTGGGGTGTGTGCCTTTGCTCTTGGCGGGGTGGGTCCCCTGCCTCCCTAATATACCTTCCTCCTAAGACTGAGATCTTCGTGTCCTCCTTTGCGGTCAGAGGCGGTCTTCCCTTTTCTTTTTTTTTTTGAAGTTTTTAAATTTATTTTTGAGAGAGAGAAAGAGTGCATGGGCAAGTGGGGGAGGGGCAGAGAGAGAGAGAGAGAGAGAGAGAGAGAGAGAATTCCAAGCAGGCTCCACATCGCCAGCAAAGAGCCGGATGTGGTGTGCGAACTCATGAACCATGAGATCATGACCCGAGCCCAAGTCAAGAGCCGACGCTCAACCGAATGAGCCCCCCGGGCGCCCCAGAGTTGGTCTTCCTTTTGGTGTCAAGGGACCAGACCGGCAGTCTGGAAATTTCCTGCATGGTCCTAGAGGGTTCTCCTACACAGCGAATGGTGCTCCTAGGGGCCTGTTGTACACTTTCTGACTTTTAGGTGTGGTCAGGCTCCTTGAATTGCCTAACACTATTAATGTTGACAAATACCATACGGGACAAAATACAAAACCTTCTTTTTTAAGTGACTCCTTATCTGCAAAGCTGCACACCATGGCTGTAGAGGAAAACCTGGTGTCTCCTACTGATGTACCACTAACTTGGTGACGTGGCTTTAGTCACGCCAAATATAAAATATAAAATCGCTTAATATTTTGGGACTTCGTTTTCTTCGTTTATAAGAGATGAGTCATTGGGGCTTTTCTAAACTCAAATCATACTTTAAGTGGTTGTTTATAATCGCTGCTCCTTCTAGACACTGAAGTCACAGGATTCCAACTCTTTCCTCCTATACTACCATTTTTAAAGTGGGAGAACATTTTAAGCACAGAGAACCAAATAAACAAAAGCAAAAGCAAGTTGCAGCCTGCCCAGCTCAGCAAGAGGGATTGTGGCCACAGAGGTCCAGGCAGGTCAGCAGCCCGTCACCTTCTGCCCTATCTGGATTTTTTACTGAAGCCTTTTACCTGTGGATTCCCTCTGGTCCCAGAGCTCAGTTGGATCACGTGGGGTGATTGAACGGGGGGCAGGAGGAGAGTATCCCATGGGTTCTGGAGGGGCAGGCCATATCCACCGCTGGCCTGCCTGAGCCTTCCCGAGGGTCCTCATAATGATTCCGGTCAGTTTCCACTCTGCTGAAGGAAGTTAAAGGAATCTTGCTTCCCCACTCGTGGAGTGCTACAGGGCAGCACTGGGCCCTCGAGGACCAGCTCCACGGTGGTGGTGGCGACTCGTAGAAAACCCAAGGAAAGAAGATCTCAGGACGAGAGGAGAATGGGGGTGGGGGTGGGAGTTTCTCCCAGATGAGATTCTCCCTTCACGGTTGACTGTGGTGGGTGAAGGTTTTTGCTTATTAAAGGAGCTGGTGGGTTTTCTTACAGAAAGCTTAGGATTTTATGCTGGGACTTCAGTAGCAGAGGCCCGTGGAGAAAGGATGGGCAGCCAGACCAGGACAGGATGGAAAGGAAAGGAGGCAGGGAAACAGTGTGACCTGATCCCTGCAGGTTTGGCCATGAAATGGAACAGTTATTAGGGTCAGATCCCCGCAGACAGCCAGCCAAGGGCTCCCAGTCCAGAGGATGAGGCCAGCTACTGGAGGCTCTAAGCATCAAGGGATACTTGAAGTTGGACAGGAAGCAGGCTCTCCAATACCGTCTTGGAGTAAGGAGAAGAGAGACTACCTTTAAGGACAAAGCTAGTAAGTCTAAACAATGGGTTGGGCCATTCAAGGCCCAGGCCCAAGGGAGACCTGGAATTTGAGGCCAAAAGTACAGTCAACCTCCATGGAGACAGGTGTGGGAGGATTAGGGAAGGAACTTGCAAAGAGGCATGCCAAACAAACATTACTAAGGTAATGACAGCTAACATCTACTCGGTATTTATTTCAATCCGGGCACTATTATCAATTCTTTTCTGGATTCCTCTTTTAACCTTCCCAACAGCCATATTATGTCATCCCTGCTATGCAGAGTAAGGCCGGGGCCCAAAGACGTTAAGTGCTTTGCTCAAGGTCATATCTCCAGCAAGGGGCAGGGAACCCCGGGCAGGTGGCCCCGGGAAGCCGCACGCAACATACCCCCCATACGAGTAGGAGCTCTTTGCTCTCGCTTAATTTTATGTTGCTGTCTGAGTTAGGGTGACCTTCATCTGACTGACATATGAACTTGCAGGCAGAATCATTCTTCCTTTCACTGGGTTGTCAGATCATCTCACACTGACCCGGTGGATGAAGCCATGGGTCTTCTCTCCTTCTGTCTGATAGGCTTGGTTTTACGAGACCAGAAGGGTGAGGTGAGTGTCAGGGGACTGTCCGAGCCTATCACCTCTCTGCCTATTTCCTCACCATCAGATCAGACAGCTGGAGTAAATCACCTGTCCGTTTGTACCTTAATATTTTATGTTAAGTTTATTGTAAAATTACAATTTTATGTTTTCTCTCCAGCAGTCAGTCTTGTGGGGTTCCTTTCTCCATTGGAACCTCTTTTTTTTTTTTCATACGTTCTAGAACAAATGGCCAATTGTCTTGCAATATTGTCTTCCTGTTTCTAAAATTGTCTCGGATGCTTGCCAACAGATCCTTTTCTTTAAAAACATAGTGTTAAATGTCTTTTCAATAATATCACTATCCACAATTTTTAATAAATATCAGGAGGAAAAGGGATTTTGTCAAAGCGTGTGCATTTCCTCTCTGTCATTTGACGGTATTTTCCTTTTAAAGCAATGTTCCTATTTTCTTTCTTCTTTTTTCACTTTTGACCTTGTTTCTACTTATCTGTTACTTCTTAACACCGCACTACCTTTCAAATTAAGTGGATTTTTAAAACTGTGAGTTGTCTCCCCCGTGATTGCTTTCCAATCATTCATACCTCTTCATCAGCAAACTTTGGATTTGCTGAAAATTCATGCGAAGGACACAGGTCCTCACGGCTAGCCATGAAACCTAGCCTCAGGTCCCGGCAATATTTCACTGTCCCTCTTTTCCCTCTAGCTTCACTTTTTTCCTAGGCTCAGATCCTAAAACTTACTTTGGGCCGAGAGTTTGGGTTTTCAATTTCAGACAAAGAAAGAAAAAGATGTTTTATTTGGAAAGATTTATCAAGAAACATTTAAGAAAGGTACCCGGGTGGCTGAGTCGTTTAAGCATCCTGCCCTTGATTGCGGCTCAGGTCACGGATCTCACGGTTCTTGGGGCTTTGGACACCGACGAGCTTTAAGTCCAAAACCCAAGATTTGTTTGTCATATCTTGACGCTAACGTTTTTCTTCTCTTCTGTTGACAGAGTTGTACTCCAAAATACAGAAACAGTGAGAGCGAGGAAATTTTTCATATAGAAGTCTAGACACAAAGTTATCTAGCAATCTGAAAATTACCGAAGGCCGTTCCTGATGTGTCTTTCAGGTACTAACTGGAAGCTGTGTTCTCAATTTAGCTAGAACTCGATTTTAGGGACGATTCTTTCTGTCAACAGAAAGAGCCTGAAGCCACTGACGACACTCAATTCTTCCCTCCACAATAGGGTTAGGTGAGATGGGGGGGATCTCACTGTCTCACAAACGGCCGATTTGCCAGCTTTTGCCTCTGATGATGACTTAGGAAACTGCAGAGTTTCTGCATTCCAGCCGACTGGTTCACATGGGCCCGTGGGCTGGGGCAGGGTGGCCCGGCGTCCTGGGCTGCAGCTGAGACTGAAGTATGGCTGGGAGGAGCCTGGAAGAGACGCAGGAAGGAAAGGGATGGTCTTCCACTGGCGACGCCAGCAGACCTGCCCCGAGGCTGTGCCTGGGGTTAGGAGAACTTTTGAAAAATGGAAGGCTTGAAGACCTGTAACTCTGCCCATCACCCCTACGCGCCCACAAGTGGACGTTAGATTCGTGGCTTTCAGTAAACTCCCTAGCCGTAGCCCAGCCACTAGATGAACCTCAGACATTACGTTTAGATAGAAGAGATTTTTGTTCAGTGTTAGGGCACAGCAATCTGATGATGAATTCCACTTCCTTCAAAGGTCTGGCCCCGAGCCAGACTATCACTTCAAACCCTGCCTTGGCTCAGGAGGAAATGAAGTACGTTGCTTTCAATTGCCCACTCACCTCAGCCCGGCTAAAGTCAAGTCCTCTCCACCCCTCCCCTCCTTCCTCTGCCTCTTCTCCCCCTCCCTTTCTTTCCCCTCCCCTCTTCTCTCCTTTATCCCCACCCCTCCCCTTCCTCCTTCCTTCCTCTTTTCTCCCCCTAGCCTCCTTCTCCTTTCCCCCTTCTCTCCTTTAACCTTCCTCCTCCCCTCTTCCCTCCTTCCCCTCCTCTCTTTTACCCCTGCCCCTCGCCTTCCTCTCTCCTCCCCCTCCCCTCCCTCTCTCTCTCCTTCCCCTCCTCGTCCCCTTCTTTCTCCTCCCCACTCCTCTCGGTTACCCTCCCCTCTTGCTCTCCCTCTTTCCGTCCTCCTCCCCCCAGCACCCTCCCAATGTCCCATCCTGGCAAGGCTCAGCCACTGCCAAGTCCTCCTGGAAGCCCTGGAGTTCTCTTTGACCCCTCCGTCTCCCTCACCTCCACCCCAAAGTTAATCTCCCTCTGCATCCCTTCTCTGAACTGTTAACCAGCCTCAAAAAGAAGCAGAAACCCTGAGTAAATCAAAAGGAGAAAAACAGCAGCAGCATCAACCTACGTGAGGAGCAGGTGATCAGGAAGAGAGTGAAGCAAGGGTAGTGGAAAGGAGAGGAGCCAGGATGTTGGCCTCGGCCAGTGTCCCCCGGGGAACTCCGTCAGAACTTAGAAGCATCTGTCAAATCAAACCCTAAATGTGCCTGCCTGGTGTGCTTAGCCAAGGAGCTTGCTACGTGCGGTGTGTGAGTATGTGCTTCTTAGACCCAGCAAACTGGAGTGAATATGCCCTGTGAGGTGGGGCGGGGCCGGGGGGGGGGTTCATATAACACAGAGGGTTTTATAAGATCATTTGGTCCTTGTAGCCAACCATACCCGTTGCTGCTGTGCAGTGTGCAGCCAAGGAATATCATTTCTCTTTGCTCTGAAGCTACCTAGCACAGGTAAGGATGAAATTCCTGATGGAGCCCCGGTGCCGATAAGCTGAGCAGCTCCACACTTGGTCCCCTACGAGAAGATGAGGCCTTGGCTACCGTCCTGCCACTCACACTGGTGCCACCACACTCTTATGCAGTCTTGAATATTAAAGCTGTTGGTTTTACCAACACTGAGCCTCTGAATAGGGACTGGAAAGAATCCTCAAGAGAATGTTTGTAGCTGATAACGAGAGAGAGTGTCTGGTTTTGCAGGAGGTGAAATGTTCTTTTGTGTGTGAGCAGGAAGCAAGCAGATCGCCCACTTCAATAGCTTTTTATACCCACCAGGCATGTTGAAATTGATCTTCTCCATCCCGATTATCTAGAAAACCGCTTTCGTTACTGGTTTAGTTAGAAGAGTGCCGGTAACCCATCCTCCTTCAAAGGCATTATCTCTTTGGAGGGAGGGGGAGCTGAGAGCCATACCTTTATTCCCCATCATTTTTGCTTTTGTCTAAATGTTAAAATGTGAGCTGAAATGAAATCATGAACAAACCCTTGTCGTGTCTTGAATTCTTTGTGAGGAGGCTAGCCCAGCTACCAAAATAAAGAAGCAGGGGGGAGAAAAATTGCCGACTATAATTAAAAGCCTGCAACTTTCCCAAAGAACAGTTGAGGCATTTGTGGAGGACCACTTTTCAGGCAGAATGATTTTGGTCCACATGAAGGTAGATTGAGTTGACCAGGACTCCCTTAACTTTAAATAATTATGCAACGTGTCTTAAGATGACGAAGGTAATTTCGGCTGTCCAACCAACACCTGTTCTGGCTTCACAAATAAACTTGATATAAACTTATTTCTGGCTGCAGGCATGTAGAGTGCTGTCTCTCTGGGTGTGTAAAGAACCAAATGGCATTTTTAAAGCTGAACGAAAGGTTCGCAGGTTGTACTACGGACTACTCTGCTCCAGAGTCAGCTCAGTGTCTGTCCCGGAGAAGCTGTCCTGAACTCTCAGGACAGACCACCGCTTCTCTGTGCCCCCGTGGAGGATCCCCGCACAGGGTGATCCCTGCACTGTATTGTCATGGCCTCTTTATCTATCAACCTCCTCTCCGAGTTCTAAGCTCCTTAGAAGGCAGAGATGACATCTTCCCATCTGGATGTTTTTCGCCTCAGCACGATGCCTGCGCTCTGGGAGGTGCTACAGAAGGGGGTCAAGGCTGAATGCTTCTCCTCCGGAGGGGGCCTGGGAGTGACCAGCAGATCTGAAGTGGGGCGGAGGGACACCTTGGCTCTCCCAGTGTGTCCAGGACTGGGACCAGGGCTGGGAGACTTGTTGCAGAAGGATCAGGGGTCAACTTCCAGCAATCCGTATTTATTAACTGCTTACGCAATGAATAATCCGTGGTTTTCCAGGAGTCGGGCTTGGGCGAGGCAGAGGGGAAAAAAAAAAAAAAAGGAGCCGGGGAGAGTGGTGAGGAACATTGGAAACACAGAAGGGGCTGGTGAGGCTGGCACCGAGCTGTGACTCCACGCCGTCTTTCTTTCTTCCGAACCACCAGGGACTGCGGCTCGCCAGGTGCGGCTTTGAGCGATTTCTGCACCCAGGGCGGCGGGTGTCCGGGGACCTGTCCTAGCTCTGCCGCCCATAGGTGTGGCAACCTCGGCTTGCCCAACCTTCCCAGGAGGGGAGGTAGTCCAGTCCTACTGAAGGAGTCGCTGGTCCCCGTTGAGGAGCCACCACAGTCCCTTTTATCAAGACCGGCTCTCTGGCAGGTTCCGATAGAACCAACCAGAACCAACCAGCGGCATCTACAAAGACAAGACCCGGCCGTTCCGTAGAGTCTGGGGCGATTTCGGCCGGCCTTGGAGGTAATGGGGACATAATTGGTGTCATGGCAAATGATCTGGTGACTCGAGTTAATGTCGGGTTTTGCTCCAAAAGCCGCAGTCACTCATCTGGCGGAGCAAGCTGCCATCAGAAGGATTTTTTTTTTTTTTTTTTCTCGAGCGTTTAGGAAATAAAGCCCAAGTGCTCGGCCCACACGGGTTGCAGGAGCAGTTTCACGCCTCAGCTTTTAAAAAGGTGCCATGATGTTATTCCTTGTTTTGCTTCTAGGAAGCGAGGGGTTTAGGAAATGACTTGGGCGGGTGCATCCCTGCGGCCGAAAAAGACACAGACGCACTCCCCAGGGATCGGAGAGGGCTCTCTCCGTCTTCCCGAAGATGCCGGGCCAGCGTCCGGTCCCCTCGGATGCTCCCGGTCCAGTCCCTCGGGCCCGAGGGTCTCCGGCGCCTTCCTAGACGCCTGGGGACATGCAGGGGGGCCTGGGGCGGCTAGAGAGGGCGGGAAGAACAAGGAAGAGGAGGGAGCCGGACTGCGCCTCGCTCCTCCGTGCCAAGGACACCGTCGCGGAGGCGCGGCCAGCTTCCCACGGATCGGACTTTCCGCCCCCGGGGCCGGCCGGCGGAGCTCCAGCCCCGTCCCCCTTCCCAGCTCCGGGCGGCCCCCAGGGCTGAGTAAGCCGAGAGGAGGGAGGGAGGCTGCAAGGATTTCCTGAGCGCTAAGGGAAGGAGGAGGGGACCGGGGCCGGAGGGACGGGAGCAAGGACCCTGAACCTGCCGCGGCCGCCTCCCCGCGAGCACTCGCACGCCGTCCCGACGCGCGCTCGGCCCCCGGCTGCCCGCCCCCCGGCGGCCCCCGCCCCCCTCGGGAGCCGCAGGGAATCAGGTCCCGGAGGAAGAGGGTAGGTGGGGAGGCGGATGAGGGGTGGGGGACCCCTTGACGTCACTGGAAGGAGGTGCCGGGGTAGGAAGTGGGCTGGGGAAAGTTTATAAATCGCCCCCGCCCTCGGCTCCTTCTAATCGAGGTCCGCAGAAGGCTCGGAGCGCTCGGGACGGACACTCCCCGGCGGCGGCGGCGGCGGCGGCGGCGGCGGCTCGGAGCGGGCTCCGGGACTGGAGCGCAGCGGCCAGGGGACGCCGAGCTGCGAGGATTACCCGCGGACGTGGTGGTCTCCCCGGCCGGAGCCGGACAGGGGCTCTCGGGGCGGAGGACCGGAGTGCGACACGACAGATCCGCGCGGCTGGGTCCGTGGCCCGCGAGCCGCGCGGGGACCGGGCGAGCAGGCCGCGTCGCGCTCACCATGGGCAGCTGCCGGGACGCCGGGGTCCTGCTGTGCGCGCTGCTCGGCGGTCTGCTGCTTACAGGTGAGGCGGGGCCGCGGCCGGAGGCCCGCGCGGGGCTGGGGTGGGGCGGCAGGCGGGCGCACCCTGGGGGCCGGGGCCGGGTGCCCGCGGGGAGGTGAGGCTGCAGCCCGGGGGAGCGAGCCCCGCCGGGGAACCTGAGACGCCGGTGGCGGCGGGCACGCCTGGGGGCCGCGGCGCCCTTCCCTTCCGCCGGGCAGGCGGGACGGGCGCCTGGGAGAGGAGAGCGGCTGGCGGGGGGCCGCTGGCACCGCGCAGGGGTCCGCGCCCCTTTGCGGCCGCTGCAGTCGCCGATCCTCTCCGCCCGGCTCCCGGGTCGGGTCTCCCCGCCCAGGCTCCGGGCTCGGGGAGCGCCGCGCGCTCGGACCTGCCTGACCCCCCCCCCCCCCCCAACAGCCTGCTCCCAGGCGGCCCGGCGGGGGGTCGGCAGGGCCCATCGGAGCCCGGAGCAGCGGCTCCCGGAACGCCCGCGAGTCTGCCCGGGGGCTGGGCTGAGGCCCGGGTGTTGGCGATGTTGGGCACCGGCTACTGCGTCGCACCTCCGGAGGGGAGGAGGAGAGCCCGCTCGGAGGGGGTCGCGTGCCAGCCGCGAGCGGACAGATCCCGGGAGACGGCAAAAGCTGGTGCCCTTGGGCCCACTTCGGGTCCCCGGGCGCGAACGGCCCCGGGAACGTTCCACCAGCTTCCACTCCTCCCGGCTTCCACTCCTATCGCCGGGCCCCGAGCGCGCGGCGCGCAGCCACCGGGTGGGGCCTCCGCCGCGGGCGCAGCCCCAGGTCGCCGACCTGAGTGAACCTGACCGACCAGGGCCGTCGAGAACCCGAATCCCGTTACGTTTCGGAATTGCGAGCCTAGCCTTTAAATCCCGAGAGAAGAGAGGGAGGACGATTTGGACCAAAAGGTGCGGTTGGAGGCATTGGCGAGGTCCGCCCCTTTGCCGGGAGTTAAGGATGCCCGCGGCCGACCCGTTGGGACCCACGAGGTCATGCCGCTGTGAGTGTGGACGTCGCCCCCCACCAAGGCGTCAAAGCCCGAGCGGACGTAGGGGCCTGGACTCGCCTTTGCTGCCCAGAGGGGCGGAGAGGCCGAGCCACTGGTTCAGACCCTCCGGCGTGGGGGGTGGGGGGTGGGGGCAGAGAGCCACGGGCTCTTTTTCTTTTCAGCATCCTAGAGAAAAGGTAAACTATGAAATAAAAAACAGTAGCATCAAAAAAGGTATTGCAGTGATTCCAGGGAAGGAAAAGGTAGGGTTGAGCATCCTCTTTTTAAATGCTTGTTAAACCCAAAAGGCAGTAACTTAAAAAATATTCTCTCTCTCGGTGGGAAGGACTAATTAGATCGTCGGTTTCTAAATAACCAGTAACAGTTCCAATTAGGTTGGCGAAAGTATTAGACTGAGAGTCAAGGCGAAGTCCTGATGTCTGAGAACTCGCTATAAGTTGGGAAAGTCGCTAACATAACTGTGTTAAATGAAATACTGCTTTTCTATTTCAAAAGTATTGTTTTTTGTTTTGAAAAGTCACTTATATTGAAGTATAGTTGTTCAGAGCACTTAACGTCTGAAGTCCATTCACCTGTTACAGAAAGGTAAATCTGGGTAAATCCCTGCGAATCCAAAAAATGGAGGGAGAAGTTTATGTTTCATTGGCTTTTCTGCATCACACATGGCACATCTTTACTTCTGTTTCAAAACCGTGGTTGACCAGTGAAGTACATAGTTCTGTTCGTGATTAGGAGCAAGTTAGATTGGTAGATTTTCAGAAACCTGGGTAAGAGTCTCTGGAGAGTTCAGATTTTATTTTACTTAAATGAGGCAGACATCTTGGAAGTCTTTTGTTATTTAAAAAAATGTCTATGCGTTATAGCAAGAAAATGAGACAAAACATTAGCCATGTGAGAACTCCTCTACCTGCTGGTTTAAGGACTGTTGTTTCAGTGGTTGGGGCGAGTAATTGTCGAAGCATGGCTTTGTAAACCACAAGCTTCTCGACTGGTTAACCCAGTGGGCTCACAGTAAAACAATCAGCTGCCTGCTTTGTAAATTGCATCAGGAGTTTTCAAGTTTTCCGGAGAGGGGCTGCTTCTCTGGGGAGTGGTGTCCAGAAAGAGGCCAAGTTTCTGCCCCCCCCCCCAACCCCCGGGGTTTACCAGGAGTCTGTTCATCTTCAGGTGCCGTATAGCCCTTGAGTATTTGTGAGTTAGTAATATTTTGTGCATGTGTGTATGTGTGTGTGCGCCGAGGTATAAAATAACCAGAGGCGCAGTCAGACAAAAAGATAATGCATTTCCCCCTAAAGATTACATTTACCTTCTTCCAAATGTCCTGAGAAAGAAAAGGGTAACAGTAATTCAAGTATTTTCAAGTCCTCTATGTTGCAGTCTTTCCCTCTACAAAGAGTACCTCCCTTACTCTGGCTCAAAGTCTCATTTTCTTACTTTTAAGGCACAATGTCCATGATTAAGGACACAAACCCTTTTTTATCTGCCCCCATTTTTCTTGAGATTTTGAGCGACTGATATTCACAATTTGCTCGAATTGCAAATGCATCCCTTAATGAATCTTGTGAGGGAAATCTGCATTAGTAATACAAAGTTAAAATTGTGCATGAGTAGAATACTCATTTCCAAATAGAATGCCATGAACCTTTCATAATGAAGCTAATTTGACACGACAGTTTTTGTTGTTTTCTCACAGGTTTAGGAAACCACGCTTTTTTGGTAGTGTTTTCCATATTGCATATTTGAAATGTCAATTATCACCTTGGGCAGTCCACGAAGGGAGTTTTCCACTTGATGGATTGTGTTGCAGATGAAATGTAGGTGGTCACCTGCTCTAGTTTCGTTCATATTTTTACCTTATTTATTTATTTATTATTTTGAGGTTTTTTTCTTTCCCTGTTGGAAGTTCTAGGACAGGCTAGCCAGTTTCTTTTCTAGGAATCACTAAGTGGGTTGTTTTCATATTTGAAAGTCAGAAGTTAGAATAGATGCCTATTTCAAGGCCCCTTTCGGATTCTTCAAGACTCAGTGAGTGATGCCAAGAAATAGACTGAACAGTGGTGTCTTTTTCTCTCTCCCTTTTATATTTGCATATAGAATGGATGATAAGTCCTGTGATGTCAGAGCCGCAGCTATAATGATGAGCTGGCTTTCACCTGCTATCAGTAATCACCCTGCATTTGCTTTTTCATCTACCAGCTGGTTAACTTGGCCTTTAATGGGTTGCAAGAGCTAACCTGTTAGAGGCTGTCTGAACCAGTCATAGTCATGGGCTTATTTTGCTTTTTACAAGCAGAATGTGTAACTCTGAAGCAAACTCTACTTTCTAACTCTGGTTACATTACCTCTTTTAAGGAGGTCGGTCATTTTAAACTCGGAAGAATCTCTTGGTTTTTAAAACATTCTCACTGACTTGATTCAAAGATAACTTTTTTCTAAAAATTTCAGATTTCAACAAGGATACCAAACCTCTATGTAAAAATTGGACCTATTTTGTGTAATTTTTTTTTTTAGAACAAACTAAATAATCACTTTGTTCTCCTTACCAAAGACTGTTGAGTCATTCTACATCTACTTTGAATGCATGTAATAGGGCAGTTGAAAATGTGTTGCAAACAATTGGTTTTATAGTGACGACAAAAAAAAAAAAAAAAAAAGCAACGTCCTTGAGGAAGGTTATCCAACATATTGCCTGGTTGTCTCTGATGTTTACTCGGGCTTAGGAAGTTCTGCAAAGCAGGAACAAATAACAAAGTAAGTAGCTTCTGTGGTGCTTTAAACTGAGATGTGTATGTGAGCGGGCATAAGAGTGGAGAGAAAGTGAAAGAAACTCTTCGCACTTGGGTGTTAAACGCAAAGCTCATTGGCCTTAGGTTCAGTTGCGTGGTCCGGAGTTGATGGGATATCAAGTAAACATCACCTTGCAGAGTGCTTGTCATTGTGGACAGGAGAGGAAGGACCTGTGAAACAACACATACGTTATTAGGAATTTGTTATCAGCAATGGTTGAAAGCATTAAAAGCATCTGTTGCATTGCTTTAAATAATTAATAGAACAGGATAGTCCATTCCATCCCACTGGTCTTAGGATACTAGTGAGGCTTGTAAGGAATGACAAGATCTGCCAAATGCTTTCCAGGATCACTGTTGATTCCTCACACACTTGGGTGCCTTGGAAATTGCATGCTGCTGATGAGATTACTGGATTTTATACCAGATTGAGGGAGGGGAAGGAAACGGGAGGAATGGGGTAATTGAGGGAGGGATTGAAAGGAAAGCCTCTGGCTTAGCATCTGGGACTGCAGGGGGGTTTCATTAAGGAAATGGTTCCATTGAGTCTGCTGAAGATAGTGGACTAGATTTCCTGCATTGCTGCTGGGGCGGATGTGGGGGGATGTCAAGAATTCCTGGGGATTTCCCATCAGTCTCGGTAAGCTGGATGCCTGAGGGTCATATCTGATGATTGCTCCTTTCCTTGATTTTGAGCTCCTTGCGAGATCTGATCTTGTCTCTCAGACACATGCATGGTGAGAGCTAGGTGTTGAACCTCGTAGATCCAACCTGCTCGTTTCAGAGATGAGAAAACCCACCCAGAACAGTTCAGTGTTCCCGCCCCCCCACCACCCCCCAAGTCAGCTGGCTAGTGGCAGACCCAGGAACGGAACCTGACGTTCACAGTAAAGATCACATTTCTTCATTTCTGTGTTTCCTCCACCCCAAGCGGAGTAGAGATGTTCAGATGTTAGTTGAATGACATTTTTATAGTGCTAACGTTTCTTTTTAAGCGCTGGCATCTGTTTTTTGAATGTGAAATTTTCTCCTATCTTCTTAAGGAAGGGATTTGGGTGAAGATATCAAAATTATGGGGCGTCTGGGTGGCTCCGTCGGTTAAGCAGCCAACTCTTGCTTTTGGCTCAGGTCATGATCTCACGGTTCTCGAGATGGAGCCCCTCCTTGGGCTCTGTGCTCACAGCACGGAGCCTGCTTGGGATTCATTCTCTCTTTGCCCCTCCCCTGCTTGCACCCTCACTCTCTCTCAAAATGAACATTTAAAAAAAAAAGGAATATCAAAATTATGGCTGCTCGCTAGTACACGGATAGATCTGGTGAGCGAGTCGATTTTCCTTGTGAGCTGTTAGAACCCTTCTTTTGAACTGCTGTGGCTAAAACAGTTACAGCCTCCCTTATTGGCTTCATCTCTCACCACTTCCCTCCACACCCCCCCTGTGACCCGGCTACACGCAGCTTTGCCCACTCAAATAAATGACCCACCTTTCTTAACGTGGGCCTCGTGCATTCATCACTCTTCATTCATGCTGTTTGCCTGCAACACCCTTTCCCTGTCTCTGCATGGCCTCCTCCCCTGCCTTCGAAGTCCTTCAAGAGCTCAGAAATCACCATCTCTTTGAGCTTTTCCTTAGAGCTGCAGACAGAATTTATGGTTCCTTCTGCTCCTGGATGCACGCTCCTCTCTGCGACCCCTAGATAGCCCCCCCCCCACCCACACAGCTGTTCTCACCTGCATCATTACTGTTCCGCTTACGTGTCTGTCCCTTTGTTCCCTTTTCTTTGGCGCCTAGTGTAATGCCTGGTATGGGGGCCCTCAGTAAGTATTGGAATCCAGGAAAGATGTAGCCACCCTGCCATTTCAAAGACGAAATCTCTCAGGGCCAGACGTAAACTCATTCCAGTACATTAACGTACTTCTGCCTGTCTAACCGGCCTCGGCTCCCGTGGATTCCTTAGAGGGACTGTTCTCAGGAGATAATGTTGTCTGCAATGATGATGTCATAGTAAGTGAGTGTGACTAAGATGGAAGAAATGGGCTCTGACTGTCAACTCTCCGAGATGCCTATCTCCTGTCATCCCCTCCCGTTTCGTCCTGGTGCCTCCCTGGGTGCTCTGAGCTACCAAAGCCGGGTTTCAGTCCACACAGAAGTTCTGTCTTAGCCTCTGTGGGTGCGGTACCCAGCACTGAGGCTTTGCCCTCCAGTATATTCTACAATTGTTTGGAACAACCGTGCTCTCCTATTTTATGGTTTGACTTCCTCATCCTTCCGTAGACTCCGAGCTGAGTCCATGGTCCTGGGCTGTGATACAAACCCAAAGAGAGACCTGGCCACACGCAGAACTGACATTGTGTTTCCACTGACCCACTGGATCAGGCTCGTCGGCCTGAATTCCCCTTTCCATAGAATAGGTTCTCTTCAACCCTCCGCGTAAATCGGTTCCTGCCAGGACCACTGTGCTAGGTAGGTGTGAGACACGTTCTTAGAAACCTGCATCTCCTGGGCTGGGACCACAGTGGTGCCCCCTTTCCTCCCTCTCCGGCCCCACACTTTGCACGTGCCCCCCAGATTATCCAAAACCAGCTTCTCAGAGTGTGGTCTGTGGTCCAGCAACAGCAGCATCCCCTGGGAACTTCATGCATCAGAGAGTCTGTCTTTTAATAAAGTCCACTGATGTTTTGTTTGCACAGTAAAAACTGAGAAGCACATTAAAAAGTGATGTCCGGATCTAATTCCTCTTCGTCTACAGCCTCGACCTTTGACCTATGTGGCTAAGGGACTAGATGGGGGGCCAGCCGGGAGCCTCTTCTGGCTCCTGCTTTGTTCTTGTGCCCTTTCTTCTGCTGGGACACCTGTGTCCTACTTTGAGGCTCTTTTTATGAGATCTTAGACTTGGCTTGGACCTATAATCGAAGTAAACAGAGGTCGTCGTCTTGAAGAAGACCATCGTTAACCACCAAACCATGGGTGGCAAGATCAGGTTCTTAGAAAATGCGGACTTGGTGCAAAATAGCAAAAATGGCATGAAATAGATGGGTTTCAGTCATAAATGAAAGCTGCACGAAGCATTTGCTTTCAGAACAAAGTCACCTGGTGATCCCAAGCCCCGAAGGCATGTGTCCTTCTCCGGAATCTTTGTTGTCACGGAGGTGTCCCTGTCTCACTGTGTCGTGCTACTATTGATGAGAGGTTTTTGTGTGTGCTTCTTGCTGGCTTGAAATGTAACGTGTTTTACGCTCATGTTCTTCCTTGTTTCGTATCGCACATCTTGGCAAACGCTTTTGTCTTTTCACAGACTGCCACGGTGCTTACGGGCACTTTTTCTCCGCCTGGTTTCTAGCCTTCTATTTAACTGCTGGAGCATGAGTGGGTTTCCTTTCAAGCTACAGACCCACCCATGCGGTCCACGCCAGCAAAGCTATCACAATGATCAGATGCTTCTGTGGAAAGGGGCCTGAAGTGAACCTTGTATAAATGAAAAGCCTCGGCTTTTGGAGTCATTTAAACTCCAGGCCACCTTTGTAGCAAAATCCTGATCAGTGACTAGTCCGACAGTTGGTTTCTGTGAAACCCTTTGCCTCTTGCTACGGACATGGTCCCCACGTTGGCTCTACGTTAGAATCATCTGGGGAGCTTTTAAACATCCTCTTGTCCTGGCTGCACCCCTTACCAATTCAATCACGCTCTCTCCCATGGGACCCAGGCATCAGTAATTTTGAAAGCTCCCGTGGCCGGCCGAGGTTAAGAGCCTCCCTATTTTTGTCATCCCTCGAATCACCTGGAAAGCTCGTTACCCTAGAGTGCTGGGCCCCACCCCAGAGTTTCTGATTCAGCGCGTCTGGGGCGGGGCCGAGAATTTGCCTTTCGAACAAGTTCCCAAGCGTTGCCGATGCCTCTAATCCAGAGACCACACTTTGAGAGCCACCGTCCTCGGGGCTGATTTGAGAGGCCTGGCCACCTGGGAGGCCCAGGTGCCGATCTGTGAAAGGTTCTAGGTCATCTCGAGGTAGAGGAAACGATTTCTCAGAATTTCTGCTAGGAACAGTATGCGTCAGCAGCGTGGCAGGAGGAATATCAGGGTAAAGCTTGGGGGCAAGTAACCAGCAGAAGTGGCCGAATTGCCTTCTGAGGAAAGCGGGTCTGGTTTCCGGGTGGGATACCTGAGTTTGGAGCCGGCACTGAGTGGCAGGTGCGGACAATAGAGCTAGTAGTCGTCATTCTCTGCTCCCCGACGGAGCGCTCAACCTTTCCTCTCTCTAAATATTGGTAAACGTCCACAGAGTCCTTTTGAAAGGCGTCCTGGGCACCCGTGTACCTCGGGCCAGCCCTCTGGCCCTCCGCCCTCTGTAACTGACCTGCTGTGTCTGTACTTCCTTTGCTGGGGTCAGGGTCCCCCACTTGGGTGGCTGAATCCTCCTTGTTGGTTCTGCTGACTCTCGTGCTGTGCCTGGGGGTCTGTTCCCATTGCTGAGAAGAGTGGCTGCGTGGCTGGAAACAGAGCTGGCCTCCTGTGGTACGGCACAACGTGCCGGAAACTTTCTCGTGAAACCCCAAGAACCCGAGGGGGAAAGGCTCCATGAGGCATTCGAGGCCTCGTGTTAGGTGTGCTCCACGTGGATACCAAGTTCAAATACAGAACATGTTCTTTCCCCGCTACTGAATCACTGCTTCTGCAGGGCTGAGTCATGGTAACAGTTGTATCCATCGTCTATTACTGTGTAATGGGCTGGCCCAAAAGTCCACGGCCTTCAAGAGTAATTCATTACGCCTCCATGAGTCTCTGGGTTAGGAATTTGGGCTGGGCTTGGCTGACCGATGTTTCTGGGGTCTCCTCTCTGGATCCCTCACGCAGCTGCAGCCCCCTGGCATTTCGACCAGGACCTTGGCACTGGCTATCACCGGGCCTCCCTCCACATGTGGTCTTTTGCCATTCGGTAGTAGAGCCCAGGCTTCTTTACATGGGGGGGGGGGGGATGCAAGAGGGTGTCTGTGGAAGCCTCGAGGCCCTTTGAGGCCTGGACTTTGCAACTCCTGCGACACCACTCTGCCACATTGGGTTGGTCAAGAGCAGGTCCTGACCCAGAGTCGCGGGGCGAGGAGACGGGCGCCTGTCTCGGAGGGAGCAGCTACACAACACTGCGGCCACGGTTGTCAACCTGCCACGCCACTGTTAGCTCGGTTAGCTTTCTCTCTTCCGTCTAGACATCGAGGCTGGCGTTTGGCCAAGAAAATACTAGTGAAGGATGCCTTGACCGTCTGAATGGTCTCCCGGGTTGAGACAGCTTTTCCAAGAGCTTCCGAGTCCTCCATTGTACGATTAGCGAACACAGGTCACGGTTAAGGTGACACAGTGTTGGGGCTGCTGGCCTCTCACGAATACCGTGATACCAGCGAGAAAGCACAGCCGACCCTCAGATTCGGAGTGGGGGCGGCTCTGAACTTCTCTGACTTGTATCACGGGGTCTCTGATGGAACACCTTCTGGAGGATGGGGTGGGGCTGCACCCCTTGAAGAAGGGAGAAAGGAGGAACCTAACCCCTGTGGATTGTCGGGCGCTTGGATTCGTATCTGTGATTTGACTCCGTCCTGAGAGGCAGGCACAGTCCCTTTAAATACGAGGGACCCGAGGCTTCCATAAATTAAATTCTGAAGCACACAGAAGTGGTAAGTAAAGCTGGGATTATTCTGGTCTGATGTGGCTGACTCCCCAGCCCCCTCCCCCCGCCCCCATGCCTTACAGCCTAAATGAAAAGGGGAGAAGGGAAAGAGCGTGGATGAGAATGTGCTGGTCTTTCCCTTCTGTCAAAACTATCTCTCCTTGGAGGTTTGCCATCTCCAAAGAATGTGAGACGCCACCGCTACTCGAGCCTGAAGCGGCCTCGGGAGATTCCACTCCTGCATGCGGCAGACTCCAGTCAAGTCTCCATTGAGATGGGATTTTAATCGTGTGGGTTTTCTTATCTTGGGGATGCAAGGCCCCTCCAAAACACGCAGGTCAAGAAAGGATCCCGAAAGCCAGTGAGGACATGATGTTGGTTTGTTTGCTAAGAACATGACTTGGGGTGAGTTTCCAAACTGCTTTCCTGTCTGTGACTTTCCGTAATGCAGATTACGGAGAAGGACTTGTGAGCCACACCAGCGCTGTGATTCTAACAGGTCCTCTGAAAAAGCCGGGGCTGCCCTCTGCCAGATTGCTTCCAGGAATTAAGTGTCTACTTCTCTGTGCACCTTTGAGGTCCCGGAAACCTCAAAGACTTGGAGTTTTTTCCTAATGAGACTGGAGCACAGGGAAGGACCCTGATGTGTGTTTGACCCCCAAAGGCAGATGTCACATGCCCTGGGGGAGGGGGAGGGGGAGGGGGAGGATGCGTGGACTAAGCCCCTCCCAGGCGCAGGCTCTACATCTGGCAGTCGGGTGAACTTCATCACAACCGTCCAACAAGCGCACTTTTAACTTTGCTGTTTACAGATTGAAACCCTGAGGGTTTGCTGAGGGTCACACGCTTATGGAGTGCCCAGGCCAGGAATCAAACCAGGTCATTCTGATTTTGAAATTGGTGGCTCTCTCTACTGTACCCAACATATCTTGAATGACAAAATCGGGGAATTAAGGAAGACCAAAGAGTTTGGCTTCTGGGGTCTAGAATGAAAAGCTCTACATGTGTGAGAAAAACACAACTGTCTGAGAGCATCTTCTAGAGGGAGTTGCTTTTCAGTTGAGGATGGACAGCACAAGTTTTCTTTTTTCCTTCCTTTCCTTTCCTTTCCTTTCCTTTCCTTTCCTTCCTGGCAACTTTCAAATATACTATGCAGCAGCATTAACTATAGTCATCCTGTTGTACATTGTATCTCTAGATGATTTACCTTGCTGATTACCATTATCAAAAATGGACGCATCTTTTTCAAGCCCTGTTGTGTCTTGGGCCTCTCCTCCCCAGCTAGATCATTCTTTTCATGTATTCAAACCTGCCAGAAGTCGAGAAAGAGGAAAAAGTGTTCCACTTCTTCCTTGATCGATCACTTGAGAGAATCTTTTCAATACCAGAATATGGCCACGTTCATCCAAATCTGAGAAAAGCCCTGTCCTGCCACCTATGGAGGCGTTTTAGTGTTTGTTCCAAGCAAACAGTGGAAAATGTAGCCAAATGGATATATAGCTTGGATGAAAATTATGAGGACTGGTGATATATATACTGTCTGATTTTTTTTTTTATTGTTTTCTTTTTCTAAGTTGGCACTAGAGAAGCGAAAAGTAGATGTGAACAATTGGAAAGGCAAGGTTGTATTAGAAGAGATTGCAAACAACTTGAAAATGCATTGTAAACTCTAGTTATGGCATTTCGCCTGTGATTAATGGCATTGTTTTCTTTTGGGAAAACACTGGATAACCTTCTTTTCCACATAACATCTCCTGCTGGATCAGATTTTTGTTCTCTGTTGTTCTTTGGAAATGTTTATAGCTTTGAAATCTTTTCCATAGGGAATTCTTTAAAAAAATTTTTTTTCAATGTTTGTTTATTTTTGACAGAGAGAGAGACGGAGCATGAGCAGGGGAGGGGCAGAGAGAGAGGGAGACACAGAATCCGAAGCAGGCCCCGGGGTCTGAGCTGTCAGCACAGAGCACAGAGCCTGACGCGGGGCTTGAACCCACAAACCCTGAGATCATGACCTGAGCCAAAGTTGGACGCTCAACCTACTCAGCCACCCAGGCACCCTTCCATAGGGAATTCGACTAGAACTAAGAGAAAAAAAGAAATGCATGGGGATTGAGTAATTGGATTGTCCTAGAATGGACCTTATGTACCTCTAACTTCTTGGGGGCTAGAGAATATTTGACACACGTTGTTGATGTGCAAATCAGAACTGGTTGTTCCACACGCTCCCCAATCCCATTCCCTGTCCTGGCACCTGGTAAATGAGAAATAGCCTATGCAAAGTATTTGTCACACAGAGTCACTTAGAAGGCAAATGAGAAACTCAGGAAACTCACATAAATGCTAATTTGCAGGAACTTCTAACTCACCTTAGCCTCTTTGGATTGACGTTAAACTTAGTGATTCTGTGTCCAGGTATGTCTTTTTAGGGGCGATGGAATCCCAAAACGCAGAGATAGTGGTTTTGGGTTTTGAATGTGTTTTACAGGCCAAGCAGGTGGGCAGATGATTGCCTTGCTAGAAGAATTCACTCACCATTTGGGGGGGATGTTAAGTCTAAACGTGGGATGGGAAAATTTTTTTAAGGAGTATATTTTCTTGGAATGTTTTGGAATGCTGTACTTTCTGCTGTGATTACATGAGGGGAAATGGATCACCTCAAATTTAATTCTCCTGATGCCTATTTCATAACCAGTCTTCTAAGTATATGTGCAACTTCCCCTGTGAATCCAGGCATGCGTAGAAGACTTATTTTAGAACATTGTAACATACTCGCTTAAATAAGGTGCTCAAGCAGTTGTTGTCCATTAACCCATTGTATCTTATTTCAAGATCCAAACATAGTTGTGATTGTTGTGATCCATGTTGGCCACTGAAGATATGTCTTATTTTGTGAAGTTAGTGGAATTTTCCTGACGTGAATCCCTTAAGTTAGTGAAGAGTTTAGGACTTCCTACGCTCAAAAATATGTTCTTTAAAAACAAGGTATACATAGTTAGGAGGTGATCTCTGTGTGTTGACTTAGATAATCTCCTACGTTTCTTGGTATTCACCTAATCTGCTTCTAGATGATTCATGACCTGAGGGGACCCTCAGGGCTGAGAGCCCTGATTCATCTTCCCAGCTATGAATTCAGTACGGTACCTGGCACACAGTAGTCACTCAATAAATGCTGGTGGACCTGAATGAAACTGTATCATAGCCATTCTTCTGGGTTTCAGAGGCCCTTGTGGGAGTCACGGTTCCACATTGGTTCACTTTCTAAGAACCTGTGTGGGCGTGTGGAGAGGAGGTTGGCAGAAATCTGCCCAAGAGCTGGCAGTCAGTCAGTCTCCCAGCACACCTGTAATGTTTGTTCCTTCCGTGCCGGCCATTCTCTGATTCCAGTGACCCCTTTCTTATCTTGGGCTGAGCTGGCCATGTTCTCTTGAATTGAATCTAAACTCAGGATTCAACGTGAGGATTTAAGCTGCTCAGCCACTAGAGAAATGATTCCCAAGAGCGGTTTTCTTCAGATGAGCCCTCCCTCTGGAAAACTCTTCGCTGGTCAAGGTTCCCAAGCCCAGCACAGAAGGGAGACAGTTGACTGGGAATCCTAATTTTTAGGTACACCAATTCAGCCTGATGACATTAGGTAATGTTACTGCCACTGCTGTTGTTTTTGCCATCTTGGATAAAGACATTTGGGTTGAAGACTGTTTTCTCTTGGCTCTGGACCGTCCCCAGGGTAGGCTAGGAGGACAAGACAGGTGAGGAGGAGAGACAAGTCCCGACTAATGTAATCCTACAAGTGAAAACTGATCTTTTTTTGTTTTTTATTCCTCTCATTGCTTCACCTCCACCCTAGACCTCTTCCAGGATTTCCAGAAGCACAGCATGACCTGGGCAGATCTTCTAGCGAATGTTCCCTGTGGCTTTTATTCTAGTGGCCGGTAAAGCCAGATAAATCCCAGATTTTAAAAAATATGCAAACCAGAGCATTGGAAGAAGACAATACGGCTTTCTCCTCTCAGCAAAGAGGTCAAGGAAAGCAGAGTTGTTCAGGCAAGAGCATTAAGGGTAGTTGATAAAGGAAAACAGTTGTCTGAAGGAAAGATGAAGCTTCAGAGGGTTTGAAGGTTTGGAAGTCTTCGAAGGAGAGAGAGAACCAAACGTTACCTTTAGCGAACACACACTCATTCTTCAGATCTTACCATCAACACTATTCTTCTGTGAGAACGTCCCTCAGTCCCTGGGCTGGGCTAGCTGCCCCACATCTCGTACTTTGCTGTGATAACGCACAGATATTATGTAGTTTTATATTTATATGTGAATTAGCAAGTATGAAATTTTATAATCTACATACACTTGTATATATGATATTACATACATGTATCTTTATCTCTCGTGCAGCCTGATTTACAAGCACTTTACAGAAAGTGATCTTGTTCATCTTATTCTGGCCTTCTTTTCGTATATGTTTAAGATATTAAATGGAGGAATAAACCTCTTAAATGAGGTTTAAGATCAGAGAAATCACCAAGGTGAGGGGTGAGAGAAAGGGGTCATATCGGGAATGTAGTAGGAAAAAAAACCAGGGCTGGCTGGCAGTGAGAGAGATAAGAAGGATAGATAAATGAAAGAAACAAGTTCCCAGATTCCTAGGATCTTGGTTGAGAGCCCAGCGCTTAACCCAGTGCATCAGTCTCATGTCGGGGAATTGGTGGCTTAACTTTACTGGCGACTGGGGACCTTCCTACCTCTCTACAGAGTTCTTCCTTCCGGTTTTATGTAACTTCTGCTTATGGATTTTGGGCTTGTCCTCCAGAGTCAGCTGATTCGTAAGTTATTTTAAAGCCCGTTAGGTTGTGCTCGCTTCGGCAGCACGTATACTAAAAGCCCGTTAAGTTGATGGCCAACCGGTAGCGGAAGTTGGTGTTTTGTTTTATTTTTTTCTTCCATCAGAGGTGTGATATCTTGGATAGTATCAAAACTGCTGATTCTAGAAATGAAATTCTAGGTAGGTTAATGAGAGTGTATGAGTAAAAATGCCCTGAGAACTAAAATCAGTATTCTCCCAGTTTGGGGTATAAATGACTGTAAAGTCTTTTATGGATATTTGTAAGGGAGGCCTTGTTACCACCTACTGAAGTGAGCAAAAGCCATTCAGTAAATTATTTCTTTAAAAACTGAACTGCTTATGCAGGAGGTGAGTTACTTTCCCTTCTAGAACCTTGGCTCTCAGCAAAACGTGTAGAACATTAGTTCCACCTGAGACAAGATTTATTTTTAAGTTTGTGAATCCGTAAGAAGATTGCCTATATTTACTGTGTAAATTAAGCGAGTCTTAAGAAAATGTGGAAATGAAAGGAAGCCAGAATTAAAAACAATTCAGTCGGCATAGCCATTCCATTGTCTAAGCGGGATTAGTCTCCAAAAAATGCGTGATGAAAAGCAAGTGTATTTCAAATTGTTTAATTTAGAAGGAAACTGATTTTGACAACAGAAACACAATGGTCAAGAATAGTGTTTTAACGAGCCTTAGAAAGTATGCTAACATAGCTTTCAAAAACTCAATTCCCCTATGATGGATAACTTCATTGCACACACTTGGCCATTAGATCACAAGGGTCAGAGGGTTTGTATATATTACTGGTTACAAAGGCAAAGATCTCTCAACTCGCCTCTTAGCGAGGGAATTTATAAAGCACCTCTGTTACAGACCATTTAAAGTACTCCAGAAGAAAGTTCTCGATGTAGCTTAGGCTTCCGAAGCTGGATCAGTGTGAGCCTACAATGAACACGAGAACTGTATCACACAGCCTGCCACGCTTTTATTTCTCCCATTTTTATGTGCAAAGCAAGTGGTACTTTGTCATTCTTAGTAATAGATTATAAGGTTGAAGAGTATGTGAAAAGAGACCAAACGTTGGTAGACTGTGGTGACGTTTTTGGCTTTTCCTTGCTGGATAGTAGAGTTAAGGTGCACTCTCGCCTGCCTTCTTACTTGCTTTCTAGCATTCCTCATTTTATGACACACAGATCTTAAGGTGTTATTCTGGATTCAAAATTAAATCTTCAGGGGCGCCTGGGTGGCTCAGTCGGTTTAAGCGTCCGACTTCGGCTCGGGTCATGATCTCGCGGTTTGTGAGTTCGAGCCCCGCGTCGGGCTCTGTGCTGACAGCTCGGAGCCTGGAGCTTGCTTTGGATTCTGTGTCTCCCTCTCTCTCTGCCCCTCCCCTGCTCATGCTCTGTCTCTGTCTCTCAATAATAAATAAGCTTGAAAAAAAATTTTTTTAATTAAATCTTCATCGTGCATTTTTTATGGCTATTTAATAGCATCACAATATACAACTCCATGATATATTCATTTTTTTTTTTCCCAGAAAGAACTGTGTGTGAATCTGCAGTTTATTTGTGTTACATAACAGATTATAGGCAGTGACTACACATAATTTAAAAGTTCCAGGGTGCCTGCGTGGCTCAGTCGGTTAAGCATCCAACTCTTGATTTCGGTTCAGGTCATGATCTCATGGTGATGAGATCGAGCCCCATGTAAAGCTCTATTCTGAGCATGGAGCCTGCTTAAGATTCTCTCTGCCCCTCTCCCCCACTGGCACAAGCATGCTTTCATAAATGAATGAGTGAACGAATGAATGGGTGGGTGGATGAATAATCCAATCCTGTTCATATGCTTTAACCATTCTTTGGCAAGCTCCTATGTGGAAACGATTAAATATTCCCCGTATCTTCTCTGGGATGCTTTCCTTGCTGATAGAACCCACACGGATCCGTGTAAATAACCTGGCCCTGAAATTCGGATTCCTGCTCCCATCATCTCCGTAGATGCCTGGCCCTTTGGGGTTGAACAGTTAATAGACACAGAGCACTTGGTAAAATATTTGGTAGTAGGCCCAACTGTAATCCTAATGCCATGCAGAAGGGAGAAAACTTTAGGTTTAAAATTGTGGGTTTCATACATGCTTCTAGACTGATAATTGTTTGGATTTGTATGAAGGTTTTAATCCTTAAAAAAATTTTTTTTTCGTGAAGTGTAGTTGACATACAATGTTGGATTAGTTTCGGGAATAGTTGTCTATTTAAAAATAACACGGAGGGTGCCTTTGGCAGAACTGAAACTTGTGCTCTAGACAAGAGATTAGAGGTTAGAAGGCTGATGGTAAGGCATTCCGTGCACTCTATTAATACTGCCACCATTTCTAATAACGCAGCTCTATCCAAATGCTCTCTTGGCCGTAAGCATTCTGTCACTGACCGCAGTGTGTTGTTTCAGAGCGCTGTGATTCTGAAGAGGACGTAGCAAGCTCTGAAAGATGAACACAACCGTTGCTTCCATTAAACCAAGTGCTGTATACTTAATCTTACATATATTGCAAGCGTTTTTATTGAAACGGCACTTCGACTTTTCAGGTGTGCATGCGCTGAAATTTAATACATTATGAATCTCAGGCACTCATAACCTGAAAACTAATACATTCTGGCCTGAAATAACTTGCGATTCGACGTGAGCGACAGCAGAACACTGTCGGTGACTGTGATCCATCCTATACGAGGTGGCTCTGGGCTCCGTTTCCCCACAGTCCTCCGAACGGTAACAACTGGGCGAGAACAGAGGCCAACGGGGTTACGCCCCAGATGTACTGGGTTTCCTGCTATTGGTAGAGAATCACTACCTAACAGACAAAACCTTCCTCTGTGCATTTTTAGAGTGTGAAGGTTGTTCTGTTCCTCTCCCTTTGCATAACCAGATGAAGGTCTACCAGACTTCTCTACTAAATACTTTACGAGCTACATCTCGTGCCCTGTCAACTAGATCTTAACCCTTGCTCCGGGCAGCTCAGATCACTTCCGTGACATCGTATGGTAAATTGAAATGACATGTTGTTAGACGGCTCTGTGGAGGTGGTTTTTGACCTCCTTCAATAAAAGAGCAGCAGTGTGGGAGTCGAGCCTTTTTTGGGAAAAGGTAACTTCTTGGTCGGCAGGAGATTTCTCACTGGCCAACCTTAATTAACTCTGATGTCACATGAAAAGGAGCTGTGCACGGGTACAGGTCACTGGGAGGGTAGGCTCCTGATGGTAGTGCAGTGACAGGCCTAATGATAAATGAAGGCTCCCTGTTAAACCATGACCCTCCGAGAAGCCAGCGTTAAGTAAAAAGCTCGGAGAGGAACGCTGAAGACGTGCCCCCTCGTAAACACTGATAGTAGGAATGTCGGTGTTACGAGAGTATGTCTCTCTTGGTAAACATCTTAAACCATGCAGAATTCTTTCTTTTAAATAACTTTTGTAAAAGGAAAATGAAGGCGGCCAGTGACTCACGCGTGGGTACAGTGAAGACTGTCCGAGTTCTGATTATTTTAGACATCGGCCACATCAGAGGCTACTAGTGTGTCCTCTGTGCCTTGCGCTGCAAAAACTATTTATGAATTTTGTTGGCGGACAGTTAAAACACAAATGGTAAGGCAGCTTTAAAACACACCGTGGCAGAATTATTCAACCGGACGTATCTATGGGTTATGTGCCAACACTAACTGCTGAAATTAACATTTAAATAATTTCATAATCTCTTCCCTTATTTTTTTCCCAGTGAATTCAAGGCACAAATGCCATGTAAATGATGATTTAAAACTTTCTGCTAAAGCATGGGGATCGGACACTCGACATTTAAAGCCTAAAGATTTGGGGGTTACTTCGAATAGTAAAATCTCTAAAGCCAGAAGCCAGTGAATTCTTTTTTGTGGATCTGTGTGGTAAAATCGTGAGCTTAACATCACGTAAAACGTAAAGGACAATAGCCAACCCCTGGGATTAGCAGCTTTCTACAAATTAAACGTATGGCTGCTGGACAGCAGCTACTTCAACATTCAGACCTCTGTAGACCCCGAGATCCATCACACGATTACTCTAATGTAAAATATCCTGTATTTGTCCATCCACAAGTTGCAAATAATCTTATCAACATAAGGGATTAGTCAGCAGTAAGTCAGCAGGAGCTCCGTGCCATTGCCAAATACATGTCAGCTTCTAAATCCCAGCCAAAAAGAGCTCTCCCTATGTCTAAAACAATGAAGGAAACAATTCAAACACTCACCCCCCACCCGGACCTTTTACACAGCTATACCCGCTTCCCCCCCCATACCTAAAACAACGTTGACCTTTTCACAGAGAGAGGTGTATGCATCCGAGTCGGGAGGTGTGTATGTGTGCATGTATTTAGGTTAACATCCTTTTTTTCTTTCGGAGTTTCCTTGACCTAACGCCAGTTGTTTGGGGGGGGAAAACTAACATTTTGAAAATTAACATTTGGCTAACCGTGGACTCAAGCTATGCCGCTGCTGCGCAGATCCCCATAGCTTTCCTGTCTTCCATGTGGTCCGTTGGTAGATGGAATATGAACCCCTGGGTCTTTCTCCATCATGCTGGAAATGAAACATGCATTATATGTATAAATACATTTATAATGCCCTCGTGCTGCCAGCTTTGCAGGTGGTGGGGTCTTCACTTAAGACTGTCGTTCTCGGGGCGCCTGGGTGGCTCAGTTGGTTGAGCGACCGACTTCGGCTCAGGTCACGATCTCACAGTCCGTGAGTTCGAGCCCCGCGTTGGGCTCTGTGCTGACAGCTCGGAGCCTGGAGCCTGCTTCCGATTCTGTGTCTCCCTCTCTCTCTGCCCCTCCCAGACTCATGCTCTGTCTCTCTCTGTCTCAGAAATAAATAAACATTAAAAAAAAAAAAAAAAGACTGTCGTTCTCATGGTGCACTCGCTTATAATGTACCCTTTATGTTACCTGATCAATACTTTAATAAATGCACAACACAGAGGTTGAGACTAAGGTTCAGCTTCTTTTTTCTTTTTTATTAAGCACTAGAGCCCCACAGGAATTAGATCCCAATCAAAAACTTTGGTAGTTTCTAGAAATTTGGTTCATCTGCAGTTGCATTCATAACCTTTCTCCCACCCTTGCCTCCAGCCAGAAAGATTCTATAAAACTTAGTCTATGAGACTTACGCTTTTAATAAAGTGCATCTTGGGGAAAGAATATCTTCCTTTATTATGAATTATGCTTAATTAACCTCATACAACCTTGCTAAAGGCTCATGGTCTTAAAATCAAATTTTGGAAACATGATACTTGGGGATTTATACTTAAAGAGGTCATTTATCATGTAGGATTATGTACTGTTGAAAACATGCAAAATCAAAGACAGATGCATCTCATTTGAAATAAATCTGATCTACAAAGCTTTGCATTAAAAAAGTAAATTAGAATTCAATTTTAATATGAAAGGAAACACCGCTAGGTTTCTACAGAGAGCTCTAACAACAGTTTTCAATGTGACTCAGTTTGTTACAATTCCAATTTAAATGGTTACAATTCAAAATACACCATTAGAAGTGACTTAACATGGAATCAAATTAAAAAGGTTGTAATTCGGGGGAACAGTGAGGTTTTTTTGCAATATGTTTGTAAAACTTCTAACACATAAAGAGTGATGTTATTGAGCATGAAGGAAAAAATCAGCCTTCTGCAGCTTTAAGCTGGAAAAATGGCATAAAATCTAATAGTGATAGAGAAGTATGTAGCAACGAAGTTCAAAATAGCTCCATATTCCGTGTCTTCAACTTACCTGATTACTTTAGCCATAAGATTTTATTTTATTTTATTAATTTTATTTTATTAATTTTATTAATTTAATTTAATCTTACCATGTTATTTTACTTTAGGCTTCATGCCCAGCCCGGAGCCCATAAATGGGGGTTGAGCTCAGAATCCTGAGATTAACACCTGAGCTGAGATCAAGAGTTGGACGTTTAACCGATTGAGCCACTCAGGCTCCCCATAAGTTCTTTGTTTAAAAAAAAAAAAAAAAAGTTTTGAGATAAAATTCACTTACCATGAAACTCACCATTTTAAATCGCATAATTTGGTGTGGTTTTAAAAAATGCTTGTTCATTCATTCATTCATTCATTCATTCAGAGAAAGAGGGAGAATGTGGGAGAGGCAGAGAGAGAGGGAAAGCGAGAACCCCAAGCAGGCCCCATGCTGTCAGCCCTACGTGGGGCTTGATCCCATGAACTGTGAGATCCTATAATTCGGTGTTTTTTTTTTTTTTTTCCAACGTTTTTTATTTTTTTTATTTTTGGGACAGAGAGAGACAGAGCATGAACAGGGGAGGGGCAGAGAGAGAGGGAGACACAGAATCGGAAACAGCCTCCAGGCTCCGAGCCATCGGCCCAGAGCCTGACGCGGGGCTCGAACTCACGGACCGCGAGATCGTGACCTGGCTGAAGTCGGACGCTTAACCGACTGCGCCACCCAGGCGCCCCCGGTGTTTTTTTTTTTTTAACGTATTCAGCATTGAGCAACCATCGCTGTAGCAGGATTCTGGCGCAGAGGGTCGGGACACCGAGACCCTCCTCTCCAGGAAGCAACTCGATCTGTGCCGGGACTGCTCCGTTGGGTTCGTAGCCGAAGACCCCGAAGAGCTGAATGCCACGCAGCGTAGTTTTTTTTATACGTTTTCTCTTTCGCTGTCTGCCATGTTTGGTAACACGGAAACATAAAATAAATGGTCTGATAAAAAGTGGTCTCGTGTTACGAGGTCATGAGGGATGTTATCACGTACGCGTGGAATCAGGTTGCCTTGAGGTTGTTTTTGTTTTTGTTTATTTTCGATCCTTAGGGAGAGGACCCTACCACACCACCGCTATCTAGTTTTAGAACATTTTCACCACCCCAGGAAGAAGCCCCATGCTCTCTGTTTATTTCTTCCCCTGTCCCTAGCCACCACTAATGTATTTTCTGTGGATTTGCCTACGCTAGACATTTCACACAAATGGAAGCATACGGTGTGTGGCCATTTGTGACAGGCTGCTTTCACTTAGCAGTGGTGTTTTTGCTTTGGGTTCTCAAATGAGAGACACTTCTTTTCTCACAGTCTGGAAGCTGGAAGTCCAAATCTGAGGTATCGACAGCTTTGGTTTCTCCTGAGGCCTTTCTCCGTGGCTTGTAGACGGCCGGCTTCTCCCTGTGTTCTAATACGGCCTTTTCCTTTTTTGTGCACCTGCATGATCTTTTCAAGGGCCATCTAGGTTGTAGTGTGTATATAAGTACTTCATTCCTCATGAGTATTTTTGACGTGATTTCTAACTCGTACATGGGTATCAGTGACTGTAATCTCCAGATCATAGAACTTTTAGGCTGGAAGGAATTCTGAAATTCTCAGGCCACCCCCCTCTGTTGGCAGATGAGGCACCTGAGGCTTACGTGATATGCCCGTGGCTACCACAGAGCCAGTTAGTACCTAAGCTGGAGAGATCAATGATGCTAAACAAAAACTGGAAAAATCTGGATGTTTCATGATTTCTATCTGAATAAGGCCCCTAAGTCCGTATACACCTACTGGTTTTAAGTTTTTTATTTAAGTAAACCACACACCCAGTGTGGGGCTTCAGCTCACGACCCCGAGATCCAGAGTCACATGCTCTTCTCGCTGAACCAGCCAGGTACCCCCCACAGTAGTTTTTTAACGCTGTTACACCACGACGCTTGACAGCTTATTCTAATAAAGGAGCATGTGATAAACCCATTTCCACGGTCTGCATTGTTTTTTGTTTTGTTATTTAAATGATGATTTTCCTGACAGAACTGGATCTCTTTGCCTCTCATGATTACAGTAGTCCCCCCATATGTCTGGGTTTGCTTTCCACGGTTTCAGCCGCCTGTGGCCTAGAAGCACTCATCATCTTTCTGATGTACGGGCAGACGGTCATTAATAGCCTGCGTCACTGACCTCGCTTCACCTCATCACGTGGCCATTGTGTCATCTCACATCATCAGAAGGAGAACGGTGGGTGCAAGTACGATACGATATCTTGCGAGAAAGACCACACCCGCGTGACGTTTATTACAGTGTATTCTAATAATTGGCCTGTTTTATTATTCTTGTTCATCTCTTACTGTGCCAACCTTAAGTACTGAGCTGAATCACGGGTGTGTATGCGTGGGAAAAAACATAGTATATGTAGGGTTTGGTGCTGTTGTGGTTTCGGGCATCCACTGGGGGTCTTGGTCCCTTGCGGATAAGGTGAGACTGCTGTATGTTGTAGTTGAGGTGGACAGAAACAGTAGTTGACAGACCACCTAATTCACTGAGGGGACCATAATTTGTTTAAACCAGGTTTCTGGGCCACCGTGGCCAACGGTGGGAAGTTCGGGTCCCCGTCTGAGCTTCACACGGGGAGAATCCTTGTTAAATTCTAGCACTTCCCTTTTGGAAATAAAGTACCCTGGGGATCTGTTTCCGACTGGGCAGTGTGATTCTGAGCCATCACTGAGAAGAGCCAGCTGATTTCCACTTGCTGTGACAATGGATATGGGATAGATACATATTTATATCTTTATTATTTTTTTTTACGTTTATTTATTTATTTGGAGAGAGAGGCGGAAGGAGAGAGCATCCCGAGCAGGCTCCGCACTCGGTGCGGAGCTTGACGTGGGGCTCAAATTCATGAACCATGAGATCTTGACAAGAGTCAGACGCTTAACCGACGGAGCCCCCCACGAAGCGCCCCCGTATTTATATATCTTGATATACATCACTAGTGAAATGGAGAAAGGGCCGACCTACAGTAGAGGCTCAAAGGATGTTAGTCAAATCTTCACTACTCAAGTAGGTGTATGGGCATTAAATTGCTTTAAAAAATGTTTTCAGGCCTAATGTGTTTTCCAAGCATTTGAGGAATAAATATTTCACTTTCCTTTTCCCTGTTAGTTTTCCTGTTAAGCTATAGTCTTGGCACGTCCGTTAATCTTTATGAGATTCTGGTTTCCTATTCACTGAAGAATGATGGGATACTCAGAGTGTCCAGTTCCTTGGAGATCTTTTCCTCCTACTCCTCCTTCTCCTTTCCTTTGTTTTAATCAACTACTTTTATTTAGCTTCCTCATTCCGAGTGCAAAATTCATTGATGTCGGGGGGAGACTAATTATATAGCAAATTATTTTTCTTAGCATTTTCCCCCCTAAACTTTCCAAGAACCCTATCGTTTTCTGTGTCTTATTTAACTGCTCAGTTGTGTTGCTTTCTTTCAGTGGGACGATGGGATGGGAAGTGCCGAGGAGAGTGTGTGGATGGCGTATTCGGGTTGTTTTTTTTTTTTTTTTTTTTTTTTTTTTTTTTAGGAGAGGGGGGGGTGGGGGGGGGGGGGGGGGGGGGGGGGGGGGGAGAGAATCCCAAGCAGGCTCCATGCTCAGTGCAGAGCCCGACACAGGTCTCGATCCAACGACCCTGGGATCATGACCTGAGCCAAAATCTAGAGTTGGACGCTCAACTGACTGAGCCTCCAGGTGCCCCTGGATGGCGTGTTCTTTAAGGGCCCCTTCTCTGTATAGCGCTTCCCTCAGCTGTGATTTGGGTGGGTCTTTGAGGTCCAAGCTTCCTTCTGATGAATGTCAGGAGTGCTGTTTTTTGGGGGGCGCTGATAAAGATTCATATGATTTGGAAACCAAAGTGGTAGGCAGTGGGGTTCACCTCATGTCACAAAAAGGGAGGCTTTCCCCTGGCCTCTCCTGGGTGAGAAAGCTCATCATCTCCACGTCAGCCATAGAGATATTTCCACGTACTGCCAGAATTTTCTGCAGGAGTCTTCGCTGGATTTTTTCCAGCACATGAACAACTGCTTAATTAAATCTCCAGAATTCTGTGCCATAAAGAAGGGCAGCAAGTATCCTGGCCCGGACGTTTTTCAGGATAGGTGTTATCAGTTGCTGACTGTGGCTTGAGAAAAACTTAGTGTTCCCACGGATCACTGGTTTTGAGCTACATGTTGCCTCAGGAAACTCCTAAAGATAAAGTACAAAGTGCTTCCCTAGGTACCTGAATGGGTTGACGTGTTCTGTGGGGTTATTGGATAGACCGATTGCATCCATACGAAACCTTGATTTTAACTTAAATTACTTCATATGGAGCCATTTTTTCCTAGTAGCAATCTGATACCAGGACCTATGGTGTATAAAAGTTGCTTTTACAACATCAATATATATCACCAGCAAACACCGGAAATGTAGATTAAGTTCACGTAATGTCTTTGCAATTACATCTCAACATAATACTCGGTGACACAAGTCGGGGAGAGCAAGTCTGCGAGATGGCAGCGATTGGGTATCTGCCCCATGTCAGGCAGCACCCACCACTTAGATGACACAGCACTGAAACCACACGCCATGCCTGCAAGGTAAGTCATGGGTTTTCCGGTTTTACACACGAAGATACTAAGGAGCAACAGTACAGAATGCCAAGACCATGCACTTAGTAAGTGGAGAACTTAAGCTTCAAATGCAGGCCTTTTAACTAAGTCTAGTTTTCTTTGCGATAATAGGACCCACGAGTAACGCTAGAGAGCACTGCTAGCCTTAACCGTGGAGTTTGACCTGTGTATCTCATCTCCCTGATCTGTGATCTGACATGAAAACCTAGAAGATTGTTCGGCTCAGCCATCTATCTTGAACTCCACCGCGTGAGCCTATTTCTTAAGTGAAAAAATATTTTTAAGATTGGCTCCAAGATTGGCTCCAATTTTCCTCCAAGAATATCCATTCTCCACCCCCCTAACCCTTATCCCTGCTAATCCTGGGCCCTGATGTCCTGCTTTTACCAGGCATCTGCAGCTGCCTCCACTGGGGGGGGGCGGGGGGAGTAGGAGGCAGGAGAGATCCTTCTTGATATTTATTGTGATGAGTCAGTGCCCAACGCCGCTTCAGGAGAGGATCACCCTCCAATAACACGAATGGTTCCAAGGATCATGGGACTGGAGATGTCAGAAATGGAGTCAGATACCCAAGGTCATCTAGCCCAGTCTCTCGGTTTGCAGATAAGAGAACTGAGGTCTGGAGAGAGAGGTGGCTTGGCTTAGTGGCACACAGAGTCCCTCAGGTGGATGCTATTATCGTGTTGTATGGAGATGTGTAGATGTCCAGGCACTTTTGTGTGGCTTATTTCATTGTCTCACAACATTCCCCATGAAGTGTGCTTGTCGAATGTCACGTAGAGGTGAATAGTTCCTTTTTTCTGTTCCATTATAGAGGGAACTTGGAGATTATGTAAGACAAACCAAGGGCTTCTAAAACCGATTTTGGTCTATAATTGGTTTTCCAAATGAGGAAACTCGTTCAGAAAGAGAAATGACTCACCCAAAATATCATGACCTTACTAATCACTGAAGTATGTCTATAACCCAGGAAGTGTGTATACTTTGTATTTGAGAAAAAAAGATCAGCCAGGCCTGTACGACCGGATTATCCACCAGGGTGGAAGTTCAGTTTTGAAGGACACTGACATTTAATCCTGAGAGTTTTTGATGCTACTTTATATTCTTAATGTGGGTACATTTAGAAACGTGCATGTATCTATTAATGTTCTAAATTTAATGGTTTTAGGATATTACTTAAATCATCTGGTATAATAGGGCATATATGTGAATGAGGCTAGGACTGGAAAAAAATTGTGAGTTAAAAGAATTTAATATGACATGTACCCTTTTGCACGGGCAAGCAAGGTAAAGGTTCGAAGTGATCTTCGTGGAAAGATAGGACTTAAGGAAAATGAGAAGGCAATTTGTGAATAATACATTTCCAAAATTTGTTTTCCAGGATCTAGTTCAGGTTCGAAATTAAAAGGTCCTGAACTGAGTTTAAAAGGCTCCCAGCACATCATGCAAGCAGGCCAGACACTGTATCTCAAATGTAGGTAAGTGGCTGTGTTGGTTCGGGGATACCCTGGTTGCCTTTCCTAATGCAAAAATCATTCCCTGGCGGAGTAGAAACGTGGCCTCTCAGAGAACAAAGGTGGGGACTTCAGTGGTCTCTTGTGATCTGCAAAGTGCGAGCTGTATGCTGCAGCTTCATAAGGAGAGATTCACTCGGTCAAGGAGAGACACGGAAGGGATGCCCCTAGCCTTTTTTTTTTTTTTTTTTTTTTTCATTTTGCTTCCAAGTTGTTTAAAAGCTTTCTAAACACCAAGTTGTGTCTCTGTCCAGAAGATGACCACCTTTCAAGGCCCTCAGAACAGCGCTTCCTAACGAAATGGATGCTTGGGACCTGGCCCCAGCCCTCACTGTGTTGTGTTTCCTTATCTGTGATTGCAGAGGGGAAGCAGCCCATTCATGGTCTTTGCCTGAAACAGTGAGAAAGGAAAGCAAAAGGCTGAGCATAACTAAATCTGCCTGTGGAAGGAATGATAAACAGTTCTGCAGTACTTTGACCTTGAACATGGCTCAAGCAAACCACACTGGCTTCTATAGCTGCAAATATCTATCTACACCCACTTCAAAGAAGAAGAAAACAGAATCTACAATCTATATATTTATTAATGGTAAGATCTCCGTTTTCTACATTCTGTTTGCCGTGAGATGTAAATTCACCCTGGTCCCTTGGAAAGTGGGCATTCCTAGTGGTGAAGGACATGAACCAGGAAAGAGATTCTGCCCCCAGAAACTGGTGGAATGCATTTTCAGTGCATTTCTTGAGTGTCCGCTTCAATCACAATCCTCAAGGCCCGGTAGTCAATGATGTGCTCCCTGCAAGGAGGGACTCTTGTCTAGTTCGTTCACCGCCGTATCCATAGCACCGAGAGTAAATGGGTGGCCCATTGCACAGTTGGATCAATAAATGAGCGACAAGATTTTAGTTCAATTAAGAGCAAAATAGAATGTAAGATTTTTTTTGTCCTTTAACACAACTGTATTCTCTTACATGTCAGAATTGTAAAATACTGTTCTTTCTACTAAATTACAAAGGTAATGTTGCTAATGTCCCTTGAATGTTACAAAATTGGTTCCAGTTGATGATGTTGAATTATTTCGTGTTCATCGAGCAAGTATTGTAATGACAGTAGGAGCTGGCGTGTATCATTCCGTAGTAGAATGGGCAAAAGGTAAAAATGAATTGTTTTCCAGTTATAATTTTTATGGCACTGTTTTTCACTCCTTGGAGAATGAACAAACCAAGTGATACTCAGAGGCGAGAAATGCAAAATCCTTAAAGAAATATACGTTGATGGTAGAAACGGGTCCCCAAGAAAGAATAAGGAAAATGGCCCATCATTTTGTTCTTCCTTGCTTAGTTCCAACCAATTTCCAAAACTTGTTGAGTGGGATATAAAGCAACAACAACAACAAACCCCCAAGGCTCTAGAGAACGCAAAGCAAAATTAGTTGGCATCTGGCACAAAATCAAGTTAAAAAAACCAAACAAGCAACCATTGCTGTCAATAGTCTAAATATACATGGTGGGTCTGCCTTCTGGTGAGTCCTTGCATTGGAGCAAGTTTGGGCAGGATTCTTTTTTTTTTTTTTTTTTTTTTTTAAGCTTTGAAATGAGACAACTAGACCGTGTTTTACCGAGCATAACATGTGATCGCCCAGATTCAGAACTAGTTTTAGGAGACAGTAGAACAGTTGTGTGATACAGTCAGTAATATCTTTCTAGCTTTGATCAGCCTGATTGAGACTCAGCTGCTTCTCTGCTCCTGTTTTTACATGTTGCACTTTTCCAAGGGGGTAGATAACAACTTACTAGCAGTTTGCCATCACAGGAATGGAGCAAATGTACTTCAAAGTAAGAGGGGGGGAGTAGGTCTGGGATCTTGGCTTGGGGAAGTCAGCCCACTTCCCACAGGAGGGACGTGAGGGTGGCAGGCAGGAAATGCTGGAGTGGGGAGCGGCGCAGAGTAGGGACGGAGACTTCCAGAGAGGTACCTTTGCAGCCCATGGAAAAAGCAGACACAACCTTTGATAGTGGTGCAAAAAAGTCACGGACCCGGCCACCCGTTCTCTTTTTCTAGTTCCACATAGTATGTTATGTTCTTTCTGGCACTCGTGGAGGAAAGAAAACGCTTTTATTCCCATCTCTCCAGAGGAATGGGAGGAGATTCATTCGTACTAAAATTCTCCTAAGAAACTTTTTCTCCTGTGGGTTTATCAGAATCTGACTTGCAAATCGGATACTCAGATGGGTAAAAAACAACCCCAAAAACATCTCTCTTATTTTTTTCCGAAAAAATAACGTTCAGCTCTTTTCACTTTTACCTCCTACACGCCTATTAAACTGTACTCTGAATAGTAACACCAGTTTTGTGGTCTTTCCTGATAGTGACGTTGATCTCGTAACACGCTTCATTGAAGTCCAAGGTAGCTGTGATACAGTTTACGAAGCAAGTGTAACTTTTCCAAATCGTGTAACATTTTACGCGTTTCCTATTTTCATTTGTTTTTTCAATTCCTTTGAAAAAATGCAGTCGTATGCTTCCATGTTAATGGAATACATACTCCGTTGCAGGTTTAATTTCTTTCGGGGGCACGAAACCTACCTCTGATGAGTCAGAATTGTCTCTGGGATTAAGAAAACTCCAACCAGTTCCTGATACACGGCTGTGATTACTCACTAGTTGTTCACTGGTTGTCACTTATTTATTATTGTTGAATGTTTACTTCAGAGCACATTATTCTGTCTGGAGGACTTCTCTCCTGAGAAGCATCTGCAGATGTATATTGGCATTTGATTTTGGTTTTCTCTAAAGATGAGAAACGGTGTGAGACACATCTTTTGAGAGAGACTTAGGTTTGTGGTCCGATGGGGTGCCAAGGAAAAGAACAGGGGCCGTGTAGCTTTGTCCGTGGAAAGCCAGCATGTGAATTATAACCCAAACCATTATGTAGGCATTGTTGATTCCCTGCTGTGTAACCGGCAGTCTTCCCCCTTCCCAACTGGGCACCGATTCGCACACCACATCTCGTACGTGGTGTACAGAAAGATCAACATTGCCACTTTGGCATTACAGCTTGTTCAGATCCCCCAAGCCTCTGACATAATACGTTACATCAATTTAATTATTGGAGTAATTAACTTTAAGTACTTTAATTACTGAATGGTCTGGTAAATTACAATTTCCTTTAACGTAATAACTCCTTACGTTTATATTTTCTTTGCGTTTAAACCGATGGGTTTGTTTGCGTCGTGCCATTTTGTTCTTGCCACCACCCCTCGAAGCACTCCTTTTCGTTTTCCAAGCGAAGGACCTGAGACCCACTTCACGTTGAGGCTACGTGGGGAGTGACCAGAGAAGTATTAGCAGCAGAGTAAGGAAGTCAGGTTTTTCCCTTCCGAGTCTCCCCGTGGTGGGAGGACATCCAGAGAGGGCAAGACAGAGGCGGGGAGACCAGGGAGGGGGTTGTTGAGTGCACTGAGGCAGGAGAGCTGGTGGTCCCAGGTCGCTTTGGCAGCCACGGGGAAGTGGAGGAGTCAGTGGGTTGGAGGGATTCAGTTGACCTTGGTGAGTGGTTAGGTCATGGCGGGTGAGGGAGAGCAGTCAGAGACCCTCGGATTTCCGGAGGGGACCTGGGCACCTTGTTCCCGGACCCATACTCAGGGAGAGCTTTGTCTCACTAAATGACACCGATGCAAAGACAGTCATCCTCCTCTCCCGATACACCCTGGGCTTGGGCTTGATAAAATGACTGCTGAGTGGGAGTAGTTGAAAGACACTATATGCATTTTAAAAAATTGTTCCCGCAAAATGAATGGATTCCACCCCCGCCCCCCCCCCCCCAGACTCCCCGCATAGTTATAGCTACAAAATTCTGGGTCACAAAGAAAAGCAAATTGTAAAGCGCTCCTTCAATGCTTTGCTACTTGCAAACTAAGATTTCTAGATGACTAGTAATGTAAGGGCTACTTAGGTGGTGTTCACCCCCCCTTTGCAGAGAGGAAGGAATGCGTTTGCACGGCTTTTCTGCCGCGGGTATACACAAGAAATTGGCTCCAGCTCAGCCTTTCCTAAAAGGAGGATTTCATTGAAACTCTTACGGTAATATGTGAGTTGGAGCCATAAAGTAAGAAAATGGAGCAGAAGTTTTTCATGGCATCTCTGAAGTATTTAATATTTTGTCAGCGTCTCCGGTTTAGTTAGGAAGACCTTGAACTTAGCATGATGAGTTCCCCACACTGTGAAGTCAGCCCGGATTCCTCCTCTCTCCACGACCGAGCCTTTCCGGGCTATTTAAGAATAATGTCCTCTGTTGAAAAACTATAATGGAAAAGGGGGAGAAAATGGATGTGCGTGTGTTACCTGCTGGGTGAATATCTCCTACCTCTTCCCTGTAGAAGAAACTCATCTTTTTTTTATCCTGCTTCTCTTTACCTGATTGCTTTTCTCTCCGAGGCTATGAAAGCAAAGTGGAGAATTTTCGTAACAGATTTTTTTTCTCCATTGGTTCTCTCCTATGTGTAAAACTCATGAGACGTGCATAGCAGCTTAATTTCAGGTAAAAAAAAAAAAAAAAAAAAAAAAGATCAGACACACTGGGTACATCACTGAAAAGTAGCAGAGGTTCTAATGACTCTGATATTCTGGGAGAGATGGGACACCTGGCTGGCTCATTCAGTGGAGCATGTGACTCTCGCTCTTGGGATCGTGAGTTCGAACCCCATGTTGGGCACAGAAATTACTTAAAAGCATTTTCCAGATACTCTGGGAGAGAATGATCATCAGGCCTTCATGGAAAATGAGAAGAAGCTCTACCTGGCTATGGGACGCCCAGCAAATAAAAATACTAATGGCACAGACATTCTGAGAAGGGTCCAATTACTTGTTTTTTTATTTTTTAAGTGTTTGTTTATTTTTGAGAGAGAGAGAGAGCACAAGGAGGAAAGGGGCAGAGGGAGAGGGAGACACAGAATCTGAAACAGGTTCCAGGCTCTGAGCTGGCAGCACAGCCAGAGCTGAGCCACCCAGGCGTCCCTCATTTGAGTTATTTTATTTTTGAGAGTGGGAGAGAGAGAGAGGGGGGCGGGGGAAGGGGAGAGAGAGAGGGAGAGAGAGAATCCAAAGCAGGCTGCATACTGTCAGTGCAGAGCCTGATGCAGGACACAGGGCTTGAAGTCATAAGCCGTGAGATCATGACCTGAGCCAACGTCTTAACGACTGAGTCACTAGGGCACAGCCCGAAGTACTCGTTTGTACAGTACTTCAGTTTCCTGAAGAGCTTTTACATAATTATCTCTGAGATAAACTATGCTGGTCTTATTTCTTCCCTTTTCTGGATGAGAGAGCAGCTTCAGTGACCTTCATGAGACAGAGCTCATAAAATGACAAGCCAGGATGGGGATCCAGGTGATCCCCGGGTGTTGTCACGACCCTGGCGTTTCAGCTGCTGACTTCAGACAACACTAATTGTCGTTCGGTGGATTGTCTCGTTCTTAAAATTTTTTAAATTTCAAATTCAATTTCTTTTGAGGAGTGATCGGCTAAGCTGGTTTCAGAGTGTTTTTCTGAGCGACAGATAGACCTTAGAGAAACTTCTCTTGATCCCAGAGAGCCTTGTGTTGTCACCTGTTGGGAAGAGTCACCTGTTTGGGTGTCAGCTGCATGCACAGTGCTCCGTTACCCTGCTGTGTTCTAGCTCACGCGACACGGGAAGGAGACATCACTCTATTTACCAAGTTGATCAGGGCTTTTTATTTTTTATTTAATTTATTTTTTTATTAAAATTTTTAATCTTTATTTATTTTTGAAAGAGAGAGACAGAGCACGAGCAGGGGAGGGGCAGAGAGTGAGGGAGACACCGAATCCGAAGCAGGCTCCAGGCTCTGAGCTGTCAAAACAGAGCCCAACACGGGGCTCGAACTCACGGACCAGGAGGAGATCATGACCCGAGCCGAAGTCGGCTGCCTCACCGACTGAGCCACCCAGGTGTGGTCAGAGCTTTTTAAAACATACATCCCAACCTGCTAATGGTCTGTGGAAGCAAATTAATGGGTTGTAATTGGCATTAAAACAGTAACAATAAAGCAGAATAGAATGGAAAATATCCAAGTATATTGCAAAACGCAAGGGTCAGCGTTATTTAGGGAAACTTTTTTTTTTTATTTTTTTTTAATGTTTATTTATTTTGGGGACAGAGAGAGACAGAGCATGAATGGGGGAGGGGCAGAGAGAGAGAGGGAGACACAGAATCGGAAGCAGGCTCCAGGCTCTGAGCCATCAGCCCAGAGCCGGACGCAAGGCTCGAACTCACGGACTGCGAGATCGTGACCTGAGCTGAAGTCGGATGCTTAACCGACTGAGCCACCCAGGCACCCCATAGGGAAACTTTTAAATAAAACTTTTGTTTCCATGTGATGCACGTACGCATACGCACATGTACACACTCGTATTTTACGTGTGTGTGTCTGTGCGCATATGTGGATCAAACGGAAACAAAAGTTTAAAGAGTCTAACGTAAAATGTATGTCTTATTATGGAGCTCAGTAGAGTCAGTTGAAAATTTCAAACTTCCCCAAGTTTAAGCAAGTAAACTTAGTAAAGTGTTAGCTAGTGTAGACAGCGTAGGTCATCCCTATACTTTGTGTTTAGGGAAACAGCACCAGTTATAAGCACGACGGTGTTTTTTGCACAGTGCTGACGCAGAGGCGTGGGGACAGCTCCATGGTGGAGAGAACCGCTCTCCTCCCGTGGATGTGACTGCCCCGCTGCTGGGTGCTCCTGTACAGGACAGTCACCGCGTTCCCGAAACGCATCTCCCGCAAATCGGTGTGACCCCGGAGGGGCCGTCGGCAGACGGAGGTGATCTGCAGACGTGGGTCACACATCTGCTCTGTGCAAGGCCCCGTCGCCTGTTCTGTGGGAGGCACGGAGAGCAAAGTTCAGGGGTCTTAACGATTTTGGAGTCCCCCTGGGCTAGGACCTTGACCCAAAATAGATTTGGGAGCATTTTAAGATGCACAAGTTTAACTTTCTTCGAGAACAACTGTTGTTCAAAAGTGGGTCTTTTAAAAAAAATGTTTTTTAACCTTTATTTTCTGAGAGAGAGATGGCATGAGATGACAGAGAGAGAGAGAGAGAGAGAGAGAAAGAGAGAGAGAGAATGTGAAGTAGGCTCCAGGCTCTGAGCTGTCAGCACAGAGCTTGACACGGGGCTCGAGCCCACAAACCACGGGATCAGGACCTGAGCAGAAGTCAGACGTTTAACTGACTGAGCCACCCAGGTGCCCAAAGAGTGGGTCTTCCTAAGGAGTGAAGACGAATCTTCAATGGTCCTTCTTGAGTCCCCCGTGCCAGTGTCCCGTGAAGCGTGGATGTTCTGTTCTAACACTGCCCTCCATTGGGTTCCTACCCGGGTCTCACGCACAGCGGGTCCCTCGCCGGCTGCTCAGGTGACACAGCTTAGCCGGGTGATGTCTGGGCAGTTGGCATTTGTTACCCAGTTTGCTCTCCTGGTGTGGCCAATCCAACCAGCCGAGCTGCCCTTACACGCAGGGACATCAGTGAAAACAGTAGCGGTCTGCATGCAGATTTACTTACGGAGCCTCGTGGCTTCCACCTTTTCCCCCGCGGTGATGACAACATTTGAAAGGTGGCACGCGCAAAGGCTGTTGGGATTGCGTCCTCTGGCCTGCCCGGTCAGATCCACCGCGCGGTGCGGGCCAGGACCGTGATGCGCGGGGAGGGCATCGCGGGGCCGGACAGACTCTCAGAGCTTCTAAAATCCTTTCAGTGGAATCGCTGGCATGTTTTCGTGAGAGAAACTTTAAAGAGAAAATCCCGTTCCTCTTCATCAGAATTCTCCTCCAAGGGGAGAGAGGCTTAAACAGTTTACATTCTGTAGAACGAAAGAAAATTCAGAGACCGACTCTGACAAACAAAACTCTTACCCGGGCTAGCCGGCTGAATTCTTTAGGTCTGGATTTCCTGGCAAAAATCTATGACATTATCTGTTATTGCTTGGTTAATGTTGAAGGGCATCTCCAGCTTTAAAAGTCAGTTTTCATTTGTTGCCATTTTAACATCGTTGCCTCATGTGTTTGTTCAGGAGACAGATGATCACATTGGGGTGAACAAAGTTGGGGCCCTCGGCCTCCTGGAAACCCAGGTGGGCTTCCAAAAACGATAGCACTTTCAGGCTCATTTGCATTTCCGGAATTCTACCACAAATGATCTTCTTTAAGGAATTCCTGGGAACGTTCTGGCCTGTCTCTGCATACAGCTTCATCAGAAATCTAGCGCAAGGTCAGATTTGGCCGGTTGGTTTTTTTTTTTTTTTCTTTTTTTTCATTTTGATGAGGTTGTGTAAAAAGGGAAGGAAATATTTCTAGGATTTAAAATATACACTGATGACACTGTTGATTGGAATGGCAGAATTTTTTCCTTGGGAAACAGACGCCTCTACACCCTAGGTCTGTACTCCCTCTAGGGCCCAAGCATGAAGGAGATTATCCATTCTATCCATCACTGGGGACAGCTGATTAGGACCACATGGAGAGAGTTTAGAGAAGAGTAACTTAACTCTTATCCATTCTCCTTTCCAGCTATGTGAAATTTTGATAGAAGGCCTTCTTGGTATCTTTAAGCCCTGACATTTCACATTTCCTTTCTAGAAACATTTTTGTCATTAGACGCCAAGGGTCTTTGGCCATAGAAAACACTTGCATGTGACTGGGATAGAAGCCACTCATGTTGGTAGCTCTGTTGATAGTCGAGAGCATTGCATTCTCTTAGCCCCTGCCCCAGACCTTGGGTTCACCTAGCATATTCCTAGGGATTCGGCCTGAGCACTTGATGGTACCTGCCAAAAGTTTGGGCCGTTCCTTCAGAAAGAGAGCATTTCCCGACACTCCCTAGGCTTCCTACCAGAAAATATGGGCATGCCGGCCTGCTAAGCTTTGCTAGCAAATACACACTTGGGTATCAACAGGCCTTGAGTCCAGCTACATAAATACTAAAAAATAATCAGAATGAACATAGTCTCGAATGAGCCATTTGGACACAACCTAAGACTTCGAGACGTTAACGATTGAGGTACGATCGTGAAATCTCAGGATGGCAGTGAAGTCCAAAGGCAATAAAACTGACCATACCCTGTCATTTTCCTTCTACGGTGAAGAAGCGTGGAAAACAGTACCTCAAAACTTTATGGTTTTAAGGATTTTTAAAAATCTCCTTTAAGTAATCTTTTAAGAAAAACGAGCAAGGGACTTTTTCAAGGAGAAATCCCCTTAAGCTGAAAAGGCTTTAAGTTTCTGACATTTTGTAACGTTCTTTAACAATGATAACAAAATGCCTGCCCTGCCCGGAGACCAAGAGAAGATCCGTTTTGATCTTTATGGTCCTTGCAGGTCTGATACTCTTAAGTTTTCCTTCACTCTTGAAAAGATCCGTTGTTTGGTCGTCTGTGGCATGCTTTCTGGGTTGCCTGGGCATCCTCGTGGCTCACCGATGGTGCTACCTAGAAATCGGTGACTTACTGGGACCGTAAACACCCTCCCCGCTTTCCCTCATCACATGTCCACCATGTCAACGACATGCTCGGATTCCAATTAGGTTCAAATCCCTGTTCTGATTCCGGCTAAGTCTTTGACTTTGGACGAATTCCTTAGTAAGAACGATCGTTAACCCCGAGGTCTTACCCTGCTGGACGCCATGCTAAGCGCTTCGCGTATGGTGAAGCCCTGTGAGTGACGCTGTCATTCTCGTCTCCATCTCGCAGAAGGGCCAGGGAACTTGCTGCCACAAGTCCCGCATGTAGTACATGGTAGAGAAGGCAGGAAAGTGCTTGCCCTTCCCCACCTCCAACGGTCGAGAGGTCGTACCCGTGAACTTGCGAGGTGAGGGTGAAACATTGAGTTTTAGCGTTGGGCCTGCCGTGTGGACCATCTGCGTGTGTACTGTGACGACTCCTGTTGTTCATTCGACCAGCTGCTGAGCCTCAGCCTCCTTGCCTGTAAGATGGGAAGAGTATTACTTCTGGGGTCATTAGGAGATTAAATGAGATAATAGACACAGCCCTGTGCCTGCACTTAGGAGGATCAATTGGCAGTAATTACTCTGTGTGAAAGGCGGCATGCTGGGCAGAGTAGAAATCACAGAGATGAGGCCCTCAACTCTCAAGGGGCCGGGAATTGTTCGAGCAAATGAAATAGGTTATGATGAGCCAAGGAACACAGACTAGGGACCTTCTGCCTGGGGTGCTTCCCCCTGCCCCGCCTTCCCATGCCTCCCTCCAGCTCTTCTGTACCAGCAGGTCTCAACTTAAACACCCTCCCCCCATTCTGGAAACCTCCTCAGGGTCCCCCGAACTAGCTTTGGAACATTCCTTTCACATGGGGACCACCCCCCCCCCAGCCTCTGGGAGGACCAGGGCTGACAGTGCGAGCTTAAGCACCCGGTGCAGGGTCCAGTGACGGGAAGTGCTCAAGAATGTTCGCCAAATAAAAGAGACAGATGTGGGATTTTTCAGTTACGCTAGCCTTACCTCACCTCCCGGACTTGGAGGAGGAAATTGAGGGCACGCTGAGCAAATGAGTAAAATCTTGGGAGCAAAAACTCACCTGTCATGTGACGGCATCACGATCCAAGAAGTCTCCTGCAGACAGAATAGCGAGCTGGGATTAACAAAATGAGATGTGACAGTAATTAGTGTAAAGGACTATGTGTGGCTTGCAAACCCCACTGGCCGCCCGAGGGCCTTCTGGGGGAGGCTGTGGCTGAACGAGCGCGCACGAGGGAGACTCCACATCGGCCAAGGCAATGAATCCAGTCTCAGGCTGTGTTAGTAAATACGTGGCATTCAGAATAAAGGCGGTGCCCGTCTTGCCGTTTAGTTTGTGCTTCAGGACGGACCATGAAAACGGGAATTTTAAGCAAGTTGCTCGACCCCTCTAAACTGCATTGTCACCATCTGTAAAATGGGCACCCGCCTCAAAGGGTTGGGGGCTTTAAATAATTGGATGACTTTATGATCTTCGCTGGCAAGGAACAACCCGAGAAAGGAACTGAAATGTTTGAAGAGGTAAAGAATTGCATGGGGGAAAATAGGAGGCACTATGTGATAGCCTCTTTCAAAGTTTTCTTTTTTTAAAAAAATTTTTTTTAATGTTTTTATTTATTTTTGAGACAGAGACAGAGCATGGACGGGGGGAGGGCCAGAGAGAGAGGGAGACACAGAATCTGAAGCAGGCTCCAGGCTCTGAGCCATCAGCACAGAGCCCGATGCGGGGCTCGAACTCACGGACCGTGAGATCATGACCTGAGCCGAAGTCGGACGCTTAACCGACTGAGCCACCGAGGCGCCCCCAAAGTTTTCTTATATGAGGAAGAGACCAAGCTTCTTCAGCTCTATGACCCTAGATGACAGAACTGCTATCTAAGAATGAAAGAAGTCAAGATAGGCAGCTTTCAGCTTGACATAAGGAAACACTTTCTAACGTCCAAAGCTGTCCAAAATGAAGTGTCTCGGGACGTGGTGAGTTCCCCGTGTGTCTGGCTATTCAAACATAGGGCAGGTGCTCACTGGGTGGGTTTGGACGAGACGATGCCTCAGCATCCTTCCGCTGTTGAGACTCACCGGGGACTTGGCATGTGTCGCTGTCACTTACCGACATGTGGCTCAGGTTCGTTATGTGCTTCGTACAAACAGCCCACTGGAATAAATTCCATCGTAGGTCGCCTTTTACAGAAAAGTTGCAGAAATCTGATACGGTGCTCGAGGTGGCGCACGTCCAGCTTTGGACCCAGATCGGGGTGATTCCGAAGCCCCCGCTCTTTTCCAACATGACCCTGCCCGGGCTTCTGTCCCAGCCCCTCGGGGCTTTGTGTGCAATGTAAACCAGAGCTGGGGGGGGGGGGGGGGGGAGGTGCAGCGTGGCACAGGATTGCGGACTGCAAGCGTGGGGGCCACATTCAGCCGACATACGTTCTGACTGGCAGGCACGGTGCTTTTGGCTGCCAATATTTAATAATTAGAGGACTTCGCATCAAAACCCGATTCCCTACTTGTCTTTGCAAACTGGAAATTAGCCATCCTGGCCCCTGTTCCACTTGGCAACCACCGGCCACCCCGAGCAAGGATTGCCTCTCTCAGACCTGGTCCCCACGCGCCCAACGGCCAGCTTTCTCACTGTCTCTCATCCTGCTGCTCCGTTCGTTTGCCTCCCCTGCCCGGCCCCCAGAGGGATGTCACTGTGCGACGCCCAGTGGGAACCTTTCAAGTCAGGGAATGACAGATCATCAGTGTGGGTGTGGGAGAGTGCTTGCTGCGTCTCCTAGATGAGGAGGCTGTGGCCGGAGAGCCCCGTGGTGGCACAGGTTGCCCGTGTAGGATGTGAACAGAGCCCTGGCTGCTGACTCCCTGTGCCCTCGACTGTGGAAAGAACGTTAGCCCGATAGCTGCCCCCTGGGGGAACCCGTGTCCCGGCTGGAGAGGCCTGTGGCCGAGCTCCCCCTGTACTTGCTGGCTGTACCCTTGGCGGGATTTCCAGCCCTGGTAAAACAGGGCCTTCTCTGACCGCCCTGGGTGGGGACAGGGCTGTCACAGCGATGACCACAGGGGCGCTGGCACCTTACATCAGAGAGCGCTAACTCAGCTGGATTTTAATAGTGAGAATTACTTACCAGTCTCTTGTTTTGCATTTTTAACTTCTGTCAGAAGATCCGCGTTACCCCTCCTCTGTGCCACCGTTTCTCCCATTGAGGTGGGTATTTGAAGGTGGTGTTGCTCCCGAGTCATTCAGGAGGGTTAGGGCCAGATTTTGATTTGGTGGAGAGAGAATGGTCTAGAATCAGGAAACCCGAATCCAGTTTTGGCTCAGCCATTAATATTATTCCTGTGCTTGTGGGAAGGCCTCTCCTCTCTGGGCCTCTGTTTCCTCTTCTTTAACATGAGAGACTGGGATAGGATATCGTAAAAGCCTGTTAACAGTTTTGCAACTGATGATTCAGAGGTAGAACTGGGAATAATAGGACTTGGGACCATGGCCAAGATCTTGGCGGTAGAAGAAAGAGTCACAGTAGTCCTTCAGAGCTCCTTGTTTTTTCCTCTCCTCTCTCCTTCATTTCCATTTCATTCCTTTCCTTGCTTCCTGCCGTCTGTCCTTTCTTCCATCTTTCCATCTGTCCGTTCTTCCTTCCATCTTTCTTTCTTTTCTTCCTTCCTTCCTCCCTCCCTCCCTTCCTTCTTTCCCTCCTTCCATCTTTCCTTCTTCCCTTCCTTCCTTCCTTCCTTCCCTCCCTCCTTCCCTCCTTCCCTCCCTCCCTCCCTCCCTCCCTACTCTTCCTCTCTTCCTTCTTACCATCTTTTCTGTCCTTCTCTTTTCCTTTTCTTTTTGGGATGCTACAGTTGATGAAGATGAAGAGCTTGACAAAGGTCACTCATTCGGTGAACCCCCAAATCCGCTAAGCAGCTCGGTGTGAACACCCAGTGAGCGGGGTTCCAGGGCGCGGGGGAAGCCTGAGACCTTGGCCTGCCTTGATCTTGTGGTCGGGTCGAGATTTCCATCTACCCAGCGCTCCACTCTTGTTTAGATCTTCAACTAACTTATCTAGATCGTAGCTGTGCTTTTTAAAGAATGATATTCCCATTCTCCTTTAAGGCAGCATTTAGTACTTTTTCCTGTAGTCAGTCTGAGCACGTCTGTGTAGGAGAAGCATGTGCCTCGACCATACAGCTAGACTACAGCATAAGGACCTTGAGTTCACAGACTGTGCTTTACGCACAGTGCTGGGTACGTGATGTGTCCTGATTTCACCTTTTTTCTTGCTGCTCCTGACGTCTTCTCCAGAAACATCAGCTGGCTCTGTCCAGCCAGTGCTGGACACTGGGCTGAGAGGTGGTTGATTACGCTGATCTACAGCTAGCCACCCATGTTTCAAAGAGCAAGTTCATGGAAACGCAAGAGGAAGGAACAAGGGTGGACTGTCTTCTGTGTTCTCTTCTCTCCTTTCTAACCCTTGCCCTTTTCTCCTCTCTTGCTATATCCAGTTAGCTGCTGTAATTAGGTCAGTGGGGCCTCGATGTGAGACCAGGCAAAACCTGTTTCTCTTCTGAAGAAAGGTAGTCAGGAAAGAGCTTTTGTAAACCGAGGCGTTTCTTATTTTGTACCGCACGCATAATACATTTAAAAATCGTTGAAAGTTTAGGATAGCAGCTTGAGTCTGGAACATGAGGAGCTTTCTGGGTTTGCCTTGCTGTAACAGAAAGATCCGTGTACCGTATCTGACCTAACTGGCAGAAACCTCCAGGCTCTGAGCTGTCAGCACAGAGCCCCACGTGGGGCTCGAACTCAGGAACCGTGAGATCATGACCTGAGCGGAAGTCGGACGCTCCACCGACTGAATTTCAGAAATATCACCCTTTATCCCTCCTTCCCTCCTGACCACTAATCTGCTTCTGTCCTGATAGGTTTGCCTCGTCTGGATATTTCACATAAAGAGAATAACGAAATGCGTGGCATTTTGTCATTAAATATGTAAATATATGCTGGCTTTTTTCACTCAGCACATTTCAAAGCTTATCCACGTTACGTTGTACCACGTGTCAGCGTTTCATTTCTTTTTGTTGCCTGGATGGCACCCCGCTGTATGGATCTGCCACCTTTTAGCTCTCCATTTATCAGTGCATGGACATCTGAGTTGTTCCCACCTTTTGGCCATGACATTCGTATACAAGTTTTTGTGCGGACATAAGTCTTCATTTTCTTGGGAAGATACCTAGGGGAGGAATTGCCGGGTCATATGGTAATTCTGCGTTCAACCACGTGAAGGAATGCCAGACTGTTTTTCCGAAGTGGCTACGCCATTTACATTCCCACCAACAGTACATGAGCGTTCCAGTTTCTCCAGATCCTGGCCAGTACTTGTTAGTGTGGGTTGTTTTATTGTTGTTGTTGTTGTCGTCGTTGCCATCCTACTGGATATGAAGCAGGATCTTGTTGTAGTTTGGATTTGAATTTTACTGACGGTTCATGATGTTGAGCATCTGTTTTTGTGCTTCTTAGCCACTGGTGTATCTTCTTTGGAGAAATGTCTATTCAGAGCCTTTTTCCAGGCTGTGAAAAAATAGCCTTTTTCTTTCTTCAAAAATTTTTTAATGTTTATTTTTGACAGAGAGAGAGAGAGAGAGACAGAGCATGAGGGGAGAGGGGGAGAGACAGAGAGGGAGACACAGAATCCGAAGCAGGCTCCAGGCTCTGAGCTGTCAGCACAGAGCCCGACATGGGGCTTGAACTCATGGACCGTGAGATCATGACCTGAGCTGAAGTCGGACGCTCAACCGACTGAGCCATCCAGGCGCCCCAAAAATAGCCTTTTTCATTAGGCTATTTATCTTTATTAATGAGTTGTAAGAGTGCCTCAATTTTTTATTATATTAATAAATTTTATATAATTATATTTAATATCACCTAGGCATAAAATATTGTGCTGTATGTTGTAGATACATATATATGTCTAGGTTTTAATATATTCTAGATATGTATAAACATATTCTAGATATTCTAGATACAAATCCCTTATCAGATCTATAATTTGCAAATATTTTCTCTCATTCCGTGAGTTCTTTTCACTTTCTTGATAGTACTGTTTGAAGCACAAAAGTTGTAAATTTTGATGAAGCACAATTCATCTATTGTTTTTCTCTTGTTGCTTGTATGGTATGTAAGAACCCAACCAAAGCTGAGATCACAAAGATTTACCTCTGTGGCTCTTTTTAAGTTTTAAAATTTTAGTTTTAGCATTTAGGGCTTCGATCCATTTCGAGTTAATATCTGTATATGGTATGATGTAAAGTACAACCCCATTTCCTTGCGTGTGAAGTTACTTCACCATTTGTTGGAAAGCCCATTCTTTTCCCACTGAATGATCTTGGCACCCTTGCCAAAGCTCAGTTGACTGTAGACTCATTGACTTATTTCTGGAGTCTTAGTTCTACTCCATTGATCTGTGTGTCTGTCCTTATGCCAGTATCACATTGTCTTAGTCACTGTCATTTATAGGCTTAGTAGTAACTTCTGAAATTGAGAAGTGAAAGTCTTCCGACTTTAGTCTTCTTTTTCAAGATTATTTTGGCTGCTCTGGATTCTTCGCAGTTTTGAAGTTTAGAATCAGCTTGTCAGGTTAGCTGGAATGCTGATAGGGATTGCATGGAATCTATAGAATACTTTGGGGAACAGTGCCATCTTTTTTGAAAATTTAAATTCTAGTTAACAAACACTGTTGTCTTGGCTTTAGTAGAACCCAGTGGTTTATCTCTTACACATGACACCCAGTGTTTATCCTGGAAAGTGCCTCCTTAATGCCCATCACCCATTTAACCCATGCCCCACCCACCTCCCCTCCAGCAACCCTAAGTTTGTTCTCTGTATTTAAGAGTCTCTTATGGTTTGCCTCCCTTTCTGTTTTCATCTTATTTTTCTTTCCCTTCCCCTATGTTCATTTGAGTTTCTCAAATTCCACATATGAGTGAAATCATATATCTTTTTCTGACTGACTTATTTTGCTTAGCATAATACTCTCTAGTTCCATCCACATTGTTGCAAATGGCAGGACTTCATTCTTTTTCATCGCTGAGTAATATTCCACTGAATATATATATACCACATCTTCTTTGTCCATTCATCAGTCAAGGACATTCAGGTTCTTTCCATACTTTGGCTCCATCTTAATATCAATCCATGAACATGGGATGCTTCAAAAATTGATTTATATCTTTTAATTACTTTCCACAATGTTTTTATAGTTTCAAAGTATAAGTTTTACACTTCTTGTGCTAAACATATTCCTGAGTACTTTGTTCTTTTTGATGCTGTTATAAATGGGAATTGTTTTCTTAATTTCATTTTCAGATTGTTCATTGCAAGTATATAGAAATACAATTCATTTTTGTATGTTGATCTTGGATCCTGCAATCTTATTTACTGTTCTAATAGTTATTTTTAGTGAATTCCTTAGGATTTTCTAAATAGAAGAGTATGTCATCTGAAAACAAAATTTTACCTCTTCTTTTCAAATATGGGTGCCTTTTATTTTTTCTTCTTCTTGCCTAATTGTGCTGGCTAGGATATTCCATTATTTATGATAGCCATTGAGCCTCTAGTGCAATGTTGAATCGAAATAGTGACCTTGCCTTGCTCCTAATCTTAAGGGGAAAGCATCCAGTATTTCATCATTAGTATGACATTGGTTGTTGGTTGTTAGGTTTTGTTTTGTTTTGTCTTGTTTTGTTTGTTTGTTTGTTTGTTTGTTTTTGCAGATGCCCTTAGCAGGTTGAGGAAGTTCTTTTCTATTACTGGTTTGTTGAGTGTTTTTATCATGAAAGGGGTTTGGATTTTGTCAAATGTTTTTCTGCATCTATTGAAATGATCATGTGCCTTTTGTTTTTTATTCTACTGATATGGTATATTAACGATGTTGATTTTTGGATATTAAACCAGTCTTGCATTCCTGGAACAAATCCCACTTAGTTATGATGTATAAGTCTCTTTATATATATTCAATGCGCTAGTGTTTTATTGAGGTTTTTTTGTGTCCACATTCACAAAAGATACTGATCTGTGGTTTCCTTGTGATATCTTTGGTTTCGGTATCAGGGTAACACTACCCTTGTCAAATGAATTGGGAAGCTTTCCCTTCTGTTTTAGAAAAGTTTTTTGAAGAATTGGTGTTAGTTATTTAAATGTTTGATAAAATTCTCTTGCCATCTGAGCCTGGGCTTTCTTTGTTGGTAATATTTTGGTTACTAATTCAATCTCTTTACTTACTATGGGTCTATTTGGGTGGTCTCCTTCTCGTTGAGTTAGTTTCTGTAGTGCATGTCTTTGTAGGAACTTGTCCATTTCATGTTATCGAACTTACTGGCAAACAATTACAATGTTCCTTTATAATGCTTTTTATTTTAGTAATTTAGACATTTAGTAAATGCCTACTGTTTCATCTCTGATTTATTGATTTGTCTTCTCTTTTTCTTGCCTTGGTTTGTCTGTTTAAGGTTTTTCCAATTTGTTCATCTTTTCAAAGAACTAGCTCTCGGTTTCACGGATTTTGCTCTATTGTTTTTCTGTTCTCTATTTCATTAATTTCTACTCTAATCTTCATTCTTTCCTCCCTTCTGCTCCCTTTCGATTTAGTCTCCTGTTCTTTCCCTAGAGTTCTAAGGTGGAAGAGTGGGTTATTGGTTTGAGATCTCTTACTCCTTTTTCAAGTTGTAGGCATACAACTATAAATTATCCTCAGCACAGCTATAAATTTTAGCTCCATCCCATAAGTTTTGGAATGTGATGTCTTCAATTTCATTCATCTCAAGGTATTTACTAATTTCCCTTTTGATTTCTTCTTTGCTTCGTTTGCTGGCTAGGAATGTGTTGTTTAATGTGTGCTCCTTCCAAGTTTCTGGCTGTTACTGATTTCTGTTTTCATTCCACAGTAGTTGGAGAACACGCTTTGTCTTATTCCTATCCTTTTATCCATGTTTTGTTCCATGGCCTAGCATACAATTTATCCTAGAGAATGTTCGTTGTGTACTTGAGAAGAATGTATATACTACTGCGATGGATCTCTTACAGGTGTCTGTTTGGTCTGGTTGGTTAGTAGTGTTGTTCGAGTCCTCTTTTTTATTTTCTGTCTAGTTGTTCTGCCATTATTGAAAGTGGGATATTGAGATTTTCATCTATGATTGTTGAGTTGTCTATTTCTGTCTTCGTTTCTGTCAGTTTTTGCCTCCTGTATTTTGGTACTCTGTTGTTAGTTGCATATGTTTATAATTATATCTTCCTGATACATTGACCCCATTCTTATTATAAAGTATCCTTCTTTATCTCTAGCAACATTTCTTGTTTTAGAGTATATTTTACCTAATATTAGTATAGCAACTTCGGCTTTCTTCTGGTTGCTCCAAAGCTCTGCTTCGAATTTGCAAAGGCTTTGGTGGGCCCTATAAGTCAGTGTGGGAATTGCCTCCCCCGGCCCCACAATTTTTTTTTTTTTGCTCATCTTTCAAATGAAATATTTTCCTGATCAACCGACTCTCCTTGGGCACTAAGTATGGTCCACAATATGAAGGATCCGTGTGATAAGAAGACTCCTGTGTCTAGTTGGAGCCCTTTTCATGGGATTGGTTCATCCTCCTCACTTTGTCCTCAATCAATTAAAATCACATCCTCCTTTAAAATAATGAGGCGTCCTCATGACCAGGAATTAGAGGTAAGGAAACTGAAATGAAAGGAAATTAGGAAAAATCTCATAAAAATCATACAAATGAGAAGGTGCTCGGAAATAAGATATTTACTTTTGAGCTCCTCTCCAACTCTGCAGAGCTTCCTTGAATTTTTTGAGTCATTTGCTTGCTCCGAACCCAGCGGAAGAACTCCCAGGCGATGCCGGTGGGGATGGAGTAGAATGAGGACGGCATGCTGGGGCTTCTGTGTCTGTGTGCCTTAATGTGCCCGAGCGAGTACGTATTTCAAAAGGAAAAACGAAAAACCCATTTAAAAAATAGATGTAATACCATTCAGAGCAAGGGTCCCTGGTTGATCTTTCTCTGTGTCCGAGCCCGCTTGTTGTCCTGAAGGAGGTAGCCCAGATACTCGCATTGGATGAGAAAACCTCCTATTCTGTGCCAGTTTCCTCTCATGGCTTTGAGCTCTGAGGGCTCAGAGAGGGGAGGGTGGCATGACCTCTACCTAGCTGTGCGTCGGCGCGAGTCCCTGGTGACAGCATGTCTGCACTGCCAGAACACCGACAATCTTTGGAGCAGCTCTTCCTCACTCGACAACCAGCCAATTTGGCCTCAGGAAACCACTCTGCAGTGCTGGCGGGGTTTAGAAGTCATTTTTAATTTTGTGACAAAGACAAATGCGTCCTATGGGAGTTGTAAGTGGTTTTACTGGTGATATTAATGGAACCGTGACCTCTTCTGTATCTATGGTCCTACAAAACAAAAAATGTTTGTATTAGAATATGTCAGGCAAGTTCATTCTTGGCCCTTCCTTGAAGCAAATTGCAGAGGAAGTATATACTATTAATAAGCCCAGAGCATATTGTGTGCGTGTGTGTGTGCGCGCGTGTGTGTGTATCCGCAGTCATCAGCCGATTTGCAAACACAGTGGATTTCAATGCTGCTGTTGACTTGATACAAATGATGTGTCTTGCATTGTGTTGGAACGGACGCAATTCACTGAAGTTTTGAACAGAACCGTAGTGCGCCCAGAGCTGGTATGGGTATTGGTTTTTAAAGGCCAATAGCTGTAGTAAAATTCAAGCGTTTGGGCGACCCAAAGTGACAAAAGGAAAGGAGAAATTCAAAGGCACGGTGAGTTTACCTCTTCTGTTTTCATTTGGGATTGGCATTCATTAGCCTAGAAATGACTACACTGATGTTTACTGTTTCCTGCACAAACTTTTTATGCCAGGGCCCTTTGTTGAAAACTATTGCTTAAGGAGACAGCAAATTAAATGTGAAGGATCTACAGTTCAGTTACATGAATTAAACCATTTCCTGGTGTTTGTGTTTACCTTGGGACTCACAAAGAAGACAAAAATACAGACTCACGGGAGGAAGGAAAGGAATGATCAAATCCCAATAGTTTCTGGCTGAAAGTCTAGCTCAGCAACTTTATTTAGGGGAGGAATTTTGTGCTGATAAGTGAATCTTTGTCTCTGCATAATTAACTTTTCCTCCCTCCATATGTCGCTACACCCACTGAGCTCTCCCGGTAGAAATATCATATTAACTGTGCAGTTAATGTCCCATTCTGTTGTGCAAAACTGAAATAAATCCAATGCAGAATTGTTAGTTTTCCTCAAGTAAAAATGGACGCTGCTTTAGAATTCGAGACCTACCTTCAATAATTCAAAATGTTACTGTAAAATAACATATGCTCGTTCTAGACCGTCTGACAGTCTATAAAAAGGTAAATAAGAAAATAATCTGTAAAGCCACTCCTCAAACATTTTAGTGTATTCATTTGTCTTTTTCCTACGCCATATATGAATGTGTATTTCTGCCTTTTATCGTTAAGATCACGGGTATGATTTGTGATTTTCGTATACCCTAACACCTACTGTCCCTAAGTTCAAATCTCTCATAATAATAAGAAAAGCCACAGTTAGCACGCCTATAGTGGTCACTGTCTGCCAGGTAAGTGTTCTTCATGTAACCCTCATAAGAACCCTTTGAAGTTCATTTTGCAGATGAAGGACAGAGGCTAAAATGATTGGCCTGTGTGCTCTTAACCACCATGATCTGTTGCTTCCCCCCCCCGACTCAGCCTCGTAAGGGCCTTGTGCCCGGGCTCCCCCTCACTGCCCTGGCCCCTTGGTGATTGTCCTCTTCTCAGAACTGCTCCATTGCCAGACAGTAGGACACAGGGCACATCCTTTCCCCACTGAATGTCTGAGAATCAGCCTCAGTCTCTGCGGAGCGATTGCCAGATGCAGGGGGAGGGGGGCAGGGGGAAGGGGGGGAGGGGAGGGGGAATGCCAGCCCTGAGGGTGGGGACGGGGAAGGAGGTCAGGAGGCCTCCAGGCCTGGCTCTGCTCACGTCACTTCTCATATTTACACCTCCGTCTTCTCATCTGTGAAAGGAGGGTTGTTGGGTAGCCCTTCATCCATTTTGTTCATTTGTTCGTTCGTTTGGTCATTCGTTCGTTCAGTGCACGTCAGACGGGGATGATTACGGTCTGTTTCTTCTCCTCTAGGAACTCTCCATCCAGCGTGTAGCCAGAGAAGTAACCTGCCCGTTCAGCACCCAGTATTTGAAGTGGGATAGCCCAGGAGGAAAGCCCAGAGGGTGGGCTGGGCGGAGAAAGGGTGTAAGGAAGGGGCCGGCCCAGCACGCTTCCCAGAGGACAAGGAGGAATTATTTAGAAATCTAGGGCATGTGAGCTGGGCTGTGATAATAGGGTCTTTCTAGTATCTAGTGTGTTCCAAATGATTCCATCTTAGGCAGGCTACAGCAGTATCATCTTTTTTGCAGGGGTTGGGGGATTAAAACTACACGAATTTATTGTCTCACATTCTAGAAACTAGAAGTTGAAGCCAAGGTGTCAGAGGGCCATGCTACCTCGGACGCCGGCAGGGGGACCCTCCCTGGCTTCTTCCTACCTTGTGGTGGTTGCTGGCGATCCTTGGCCTCCCCTGACTTGCACCTGCGGCTCTCCAGTCTCTCCCTGGGTCTTCATGTGGCTTCTCCCTCCGACGTCTGTCAACGTAGGCCCATCTTCTTTTTTTTTTTTTTTTAACATTTTTTATTTATTTTTGGGACAGAGAGAGACAGAGCATGAACGGGGGAGGGGCAGAGAGAGAGGGAGACACAGAATCGGAAACAGGCTCCAGGCTCCGAGCCATCAGCCCAGAGCCTGACGCGGGGCTCGAACTCACGGACCGCGAGATCGTGACCTGGCTGAAGTCGGACGCTTAACCGACTGCGCCACCCAGGCGCCCCCGTAGGCCCATCTTCTTATGGCCACCAGTCGCACCAGAGTAGGGGCCCGCCGTACGTAACTGATAATTTCATGGGCGGTGGTTCCATTTGACCCAAACGAGGTCACATTCTGAAGTCCTGGGGGTCAGGACTTCAACCTTTTGTTTTTTGGGGGGACACGGTTCTACCCATGACGACCTCATAGCCACCAGCTAGTCTAGGCAACCACTGCCTCCTTCTTGCTCTGTTTCTTTCCATTCTCCATTCGGCATCCAGAGTGAGCTTCCTAAAGTACAGCAAGCAGGTGGGGACCTAGCTGGCCCAGATGGAGAGAGTAGACACTGGGGTTCTTTCCATCTGGGCGTGTAAGGCTGGAGTCAAGGGCAGAAGATGGGAGCACAGCGACTCCTAAAGAGGTCATGAAATGGCGGCGGGCTCTTGAGGGCAAGGGCAAGGTAGACCGTGCAAATGTTTCTAAGACATATGAGGCCTTTCTGGTCCCCAGAGGAACCACAGGGAAGCCGAACAGGTGGTTTGAATCCTTCTGGCCTCTGAGACTTGGCCAGATGCCATACTTTTTAAGGGTGGTATCTGGGTGATTGTTTAAAGCCTTCTCCAGTCCTTTTGCGTGCACTGGCACACGTTACGCCATTCGTAGATACGTAGTGCGTACCCAAAGACCTCTGATATGCCTGTGAGGTGAATGTGGTCTTCAACACTGCTTCTCCAACCTTTCCCCTTGTCCTAAGCAGCTCAGAGCTTCTCGTTCATGATCAGTCTGCTGGGGATGGTCTTGAAGTCAGGCTTCTGTCATTCAAATGCTAATCCTGTCTCCAAGTCGATGCGTCTGCATTACCTCTATCTGCCGTCCCCTGTGCTCCAAAGTCAACTGACCATCGCATCCAGGGCCCTTTGACTCCTTACAAAGGCTCCGGGGGGCGCTTCCTGAGGCACTTAGCGTAGCTGTGGCAAGAAGTTTATGCAGAATACTCTCCTTGCTTTTTCCCTGCACTTTCACGGTTTCTTTCCCATAGTGACCTACACCCACTGCCACCCCGCCTGTTTCACAATTGCACATCCGGGGCATCAGGGGCAATCTGACCCCAGGCCGGAACAGAAGAAGGAACCTGGTTCGCTATAGAAGCATTCTTTTCCTGGGCAGAAACAGAGGGCCAAATTCAGAGACGAGAATGTGTGAATTTATGGGTCACGTGATGGGGGACCTTTGACATAACCATATTGTTTCACCAGCCATAATGTCTACACGTTCTTCATACAACCACTTACATATGTGTTTTGTTTTTTTTTTTTTTTTGCATTTTCTTCTCATTCAGATACAGATAGACCTTTCTTAGAGATGCACAGTGAAATACCTGAAATTATATATATGACTGAAGGAAGGGAGGTCGTCATCCCCTGCCGGGTCACGTCACCTAACGTCACTGTTACTTTAAAAAAGGTAAAGCCGAGCAATGCTTCTCTCAGAATACCTTTACTGCAAATGAGCACGGTGAATTCGTCATTTTATCGCTCTGGAATGGTTTTCTTACAGACATTCGGGCTGCTCAGTGGACTTTTCTGGAGTGTCTTTTGACTATAAAGGATAAGTGCTAGACGTCCTTCCCATGCATGTATTTAAATGAAATAAAATGATAACGTGGGCATAAATGTGTGTGAATATAATGAAAGAACTAAAATTGTGGGAATGTTTCTATATTGCCACAAATCCAAATGTCTGCAATGTGGGGGGAAAAAACCCAGTTCTCTTGCTTCTGTGAGTCAGTAGCTTGGCAGAGAGCGGTTAATCTAGATTTTTGCTGAGGACGGAACGATGAGACAAGTGCCTAGGGAGCCACCACCTTGAGTTTGAGTCGCGAAGTTCCTGGTAACAACAAGCTTATCTCCTGCTGGGCATCCAAACTTAGCTGCTTAGGAAAAGGGAAGAGAGGGGGAGAGAAAGTTATGCTTGAGATTTTTTTATTCTTTATACCGTGTTATAAATTATGCACATGGAGAAGGAAAAAGATTTGGAGTCGAATCTAATAAAGACAAGGACTAAAATGTGACATTCCGGCTAATTCATCGGCAGTAAGAGTTTGGGAGTGGACTAGGGTTGAAAGTTGGACAAGAACTCCCCAGGTGGAAAGCTGTGGTGACTCCTAAGAGCTTTGAGCTTTAAAGGGGGAAGTTAAGGCCGTCCCAAGGCAGCACCCGGCACGACTGCTCACACTGTGGGTACTCCGGAGGAGTTTGGTGATGGTGGTAGTCGAGTTGGAAAAGTTCAGAGTGATTTTCGCTATCACTGTTGACCTTGAATCCTGGAGTGTGATGGAAGCGTCTTCTTCCCTTGCCTTCGCTTTCCTACATTACTGATTTGATAGAAGCCCTCGATATAGTCCATCGGTGACAGGTCTTGGCTTCCATTGTATCCGTGTGTCACCACCCATGTTGAAAAGCAGTATATTTCAGAGCCGGAAATGGCCAGAGGAGCTAACCCAACCGGTGGAAGGAAAAACTGAGGTTCTGGAGGAGTTGAAGACCCTCCCACCGCAGGCCACAATGGCCATCGGAATCCGTATCCTGACTCCTCCTTCCACGCCCTTGCCACCTTTGCTAATGGTTTAGTTGGTACAGGAGAAAGGCCAGCGTGGTTCAGAGCAGAGCCCTGTGGCACGCTGCCTGGGTTCTTACCACCCGGCCACTTAACCTGCTGGGCAAACGGGCTAGTTATCAGAACTCCCTCCACCTCAGTTTCCTCACTGGAGAGATAGGAGTGATTACAGTAGCACCCGCCTCACGTGGGTGTGAGGAAGTAGCCGAGGTGATGCATTAAAAGCCCTTGGCACAGTTCCTGGCCCAAACTGAGCCCCCATTCAAGGGTATCTGTCTAACACTTTAATACTCAATGCTTGATTGATTTTCCAGTGATACTTCTTATCAAGCATGGTATCCATTCCTCTTAGTTTGACGTAATAATCGCTCTGTGATTAATATAGCACGTCTCTGTTTCGTGCAAGCCCCTTGCCTCTTTGCTCTAATGCAGATCGCTGGTCTGTTGTAAGAAACACTCCCAGATTCCCACATACACAAATTTGAGGAGGGAGTTTGTTTTCTCGGTTTTTCTACCTAAGATCTCTCATACACACAAGCAAGAGAGCAAGGCATAGTGTTCTAATAGGGGTTTGAGTTTGCCCCATATATACTGGAACGAGTCTGTGTTGCCCTAAAGTTGCTCTAAGGTCTCCGTGCCCCCCGCTTCTCCTCTTAACCCTTTTAACTTGCTGTCCCCTCCGTCTCCTCTCCCCATGGCCAGCGGTGGCAGAGCCAAGGTCACCTGAAGACAGCCTCCCGTCCAGTCCTTTCTTTCGAGGCCGCCCATCCTCCTGTCCCTTTACGACACACGTAGCCACCACCGTAGCTGATGAGCTCTGGTCACCTCTGAACAAAGTTTCTTTGTCAGTGGAATACTATCAGTGGCAGTAAGGGTAGATGAGAGTAAGAGAAACTTAGTTGAAAACCTTAAAGGAAACTTCAGTATATTTTTCAGTTGGGCTGAGGAAGTCCATCAGCAAACCTTCCTTTTACATTCAGCACGTGCTTGTGTTCGGCTACGCTGTTTTAGTTTTATTTATTGGACAGAGAGAGAGAGCGAGCCCGAGTAGGGGAGGAGCAGAGAGAGGGAGAGGGAGAGAGAGCATCCCAAGCAAGCCCGGCACTGTCAGCACGGAGCGCGATGCAGGGCTGGACCCACGAACCGGGAGATCACGACCTGGGCTGAAACCCGGAGTCAGACGCTTAACCGACTGAGCCACCCAGGCGCCCCTTCATTCACCTGCTGTTAAGGCATCAGAAATTTCAATCCCTGACTTCAGTTTTCCCGAGCTTTCCCCTTCATCGTGTGCACCGAATTAGAGGAGAAGGTTCTTTCTCTTCCACCTAGCATTCCTAAGTTTGCAGATGGAATCACGATTTACTGACACACGAAGTGCATCCCTCACTTGCGTGCAGGTCTTCAGAAACGGGCTGCAGTTCCTCTCAGAGTTAAGAAACACAGACATAGACCAACACAGACGTGCTCTCGGAGACAGGGCACTGGTGACTTTTCACATAGGAATTTCTGCCATAGAGTCACAAATCCCGGCCAGATTAGCTCCTTCAGCAAGCAATATAAATAATTGATAAACAGGGTCACGAGTGAACGCAAGGTGCACTTTCTTTTTTTTTTTTTTAATTTTTTTTTTTAACGTTTATTTATTTTTGAGACAGAGAGAGACAGAGCATGAACAGGGGCAGGACAGAGAGAGAGGGAGACACAGAATCGGAAGCAGGCTCCAGGCTCTGAGCTGTCAGCACAGAGCCCGACGCGGGGCTCGAACTCACAGACCGTGAGATCATGACCTGAGCCGAAGTCGGACGCTTAACCGACCGAGCCACCCAGGCGCCCCAAGGTGCACTTTCTTAAAAGAAGACAGAAAAGATCTGAAACTTCTTCAGGGCAGTTTGGCCTTTTCCTTTATAATCTGTTGTGGGAAGGTAGTCTGATTATTTTTCCTTTTTTAGCGGGAGATAAGTCACAGTGGTAGCCAGGGTGCTCTGCCTCTGAAATTGGGCTGGCGATCTGGCATCGGGGGAATTTGGCTGGACCACTCAGTATGCAGCAATGCCCCTTAGTAAAGCCTGACCTCGAGGCGGGTTGTTTATATCGCCGTCTTGAAAAATAAAGTCCTTGGCGTCCAGCAGAAGGCGTAAGGGCCAATCAAATCATGGATTCCTTTCTTCCGTTTGGACTCACTGTGTTTGGGAATGCTTCTGAGAATTTGAGAGCACTTCATTCATGGCAGCACTTTGCATCTGTTTGCAGCTGTGTCTGCTGTCCGTTTCATTGGCGTTTTCCCTCCCAGACGATAACCCCAGCGAGAGCCAAGTCGATGGTGTGCATCTCCAAGGACTTGGCATGATTTACGGTCCTCTTAGGACAGCCACCTCTTTACTAAGTCATGCAAAAATGGGAGGACAAGTTATGGCTTGTTAAAAGCTCCAGATGATGGGACTCGGGAGGGTAACCTGGCAGCCCCAGAGGAAAAATTCCTCAGTGGTTTCTCTACCGAATATCAGGCCAGTCTATTGCAAGGCTGATTCCCGGAGGCCAAGTGATAAGGGCTCCCACTGGAAGTCTGACGTGACAGCTGGGTCCGTCCTGGGTGGGTGTGGCTCGTCACGGAGGCTGATAATGAATTCTTATAATAATTACTATAATTTATCATCATCGTGTGTTTCTTGCTACATGCGAAGAAAACGAAAAAGCCAATTAGCACAAACTAGAGTTTTTACCTGTACCGTTTGCATCTTCGGTGAAAATTATGTTTTCAGAAGCCATCGGTGAAGCCGTATCGCCACGGTGCTGGTGCAATTTTGTTCAAGCCCATCTCTTTCTTTTCAGTTTCCACATGATACGCTGATCCCTGATGGAAAACGAATAACCTGGGACAGCAGGAAGGGTTTCATAATAGCAAATGCCACATACAGAGAAATAGGGCTTCTGGCATGTGAAACAACAGTCAACGGACATCTGTACAAGACAAACTATCTTACCTATCGACAAAGTAAGTGGTGTTCCAGAGGCATGGACGTGAGCCAAAATGCTCCAGCGTGTATCTGCTTAATGAAACTTTGGTTTAAAATTTTTTTTTAACGTTTATTTATTTTTGAGACAGAGAGAGAGCATGAACGGGGGAGGGTCAGAGAGAGAGGGAGACACAGAATCCGAAACAGGCTCCAGGCTCTGGGCTGTCAGCACAGAGCCCGACGCGGGGCTCGAACTCACGGGCCGTGAGATCATGACCTGAGCTGAAGTCGGACGCTTAACCGACTGAGCCACCCGGGCGCCCCTGAAACTTTGATTTAAAAAAAAAAAAATCTCATTTCTTATGCTTGCAGCCAATACAATCATAGATGCCCAAATAAGCACTCCAAGCCCAGTCAAGTTGCTACGAGGTCGCACTCTTACTCTCAACTGTACAACTACCACTGCCTTGAACACAAGAGTTCAAATGACCTGGAGTTATCCCGGTGAAGTGAGTGACGTTTTTTTCTATTTCTCCCGTAGGGCGATACTTATTTTTGGCGAGTGAAATGCCACTGCGTTTTTGAGGTGGGAAAAATCAGGATATTCCGACTCCTGTGGCAGTTAGGAGTCAACAGGGAAGCTGTGGGTTTGCTGGGATGCTTTCCTGGTCTGACTTTTGGGAGTATGTGTGCACAGATACGGTCTTTTGATGTCTGGAGGTTTTGTTTTGAAGTGTCTAGGCTGGTATTTCTATCGCATGATTCCGGGTGGAAGAGGGGATTGTCTCATCCCTGGAAACTTTCTCTGGGGTTTAGAGATGAGAGAGAAATTTATCACTAGATGCCAGGCAGGGACTGTCTTTTGTAAGAACAACAACAAAAAGTTGTCGTCAGCGCATTAATTGAAGATACTGGCCGACAGTCAGGCACCTGATCGCCTGATCGGAGCGTGTTTGGAAAGGGGAGATATTACGGCCCAGCCATCCCGTACTCCATCTGTGAAGTGACAAAGGGGCAGTGCTGTCCTTCAGAAAAACGAGAAGAACAAAGGCCAAGTCGGGTTTCCTCATTCAAAGCAAACATCCTTGCAAACAATCGTCTGAAAATGTGTAGATGGGGAGTCTGCGATCAACGGTTAAGAAACTCGCACTGTCCCCGTGGCACCCGCTTGCCATGCGTTAGTATGATTGACGCGGCACAGCCCCAGCTCGGTGATGTTTCTGGGTTTTGGTAGAAATCAAATATTCTCAATAAACGCCAGGAGGGAAGAAACTCTTGCCCTGCTAGGGGCTCTACTCTAAGAGTGTGATGATACATCTATTGACGGCCAGTTACCTTCTAAGATGGCGCTGTCTAGTAGAACTTTCTGTGATCGAAATACCTTTGCTGCCTAATATAGTAACCACTGGCCCCATGTGACTAATGAGCACCTAGAATGTGGCTGGTGTGAGTAAGGAATTGGATTTTTAAACTTTATTTTTTAAAAATTTTTACGTTTGTCTTACTTTTTGAGAGAGAGAGAGAGAGAGAGAGAAAGCGTGCGAGCGAGTGGAGGAGGGGCAGATAGAGAGGGAAACATAGACTCTGAAACAGGCTCCAGGCTCTGAGCCCTAAGCACAGAGACCGACATGGGACTCAAACTCAAAAACTGTGAGACCATGACCTGAGCCACAGAAGTCAGACGCTCAACTGATGGAGCCACCGGGCGCCCCTTTTATGTTAATTTTGATAGCTAGGTGTGGCTGATGGCTGCAGTGTTAGACCAAAGCAGATATCTGAACCCCAGGATCAGCTGTTTTCCGAAGACAGAAACAATGCCAATGTTATTCAACTTTGAGAAGGCAAGAGTTCTCTAAGCGAGAAGACAGAAGTAATACCTACAAAGACCGAGGGCTTTTCCGTAACTCTATTTAGGGGACCGACTGTCTGATTTTTGACGGTGGTGATTGCCATCTTCCTTCTGGTTTCTGCTGAGAAGGAAGACAGTGGCCTAACCGTGTGTCTGTTTCAACAGGGCAATGCAAGGACAGGTGGGTAGAAGTTTCTTGAACATGGCACAGACGAGTGCTAAGTTGAAGACCCAAAGACCGGTTCTGCACAGCTTCCAAAGTCTTTCTTTTCCATGCCTCCTCATGGGGAAGGATGGAGAGGGAGAAAAAACATATTATGTGTTATAAAATGTAATGCTAAAACACGGGGGCGGGGAAGGAACAATGAAAGGAAAAGGCAATGTGATCTCATCTTCTCAAAACCAGGAAGGAGTCATTGTGGCCAATTTACACCCGCTGAGCCCCGGGGCCTGCTCTTGGTGTTCAGTGAGGCAAACACGGGACAACATCCCACCGCTGCCACCGCCGGTGGGTAGGTGGCTTTGCACGTCCTCAGATCCATTTGGTGTGATTTGGCCGAAGTTGGAGAGCATCACCCAAAGAGCGAGATCACGAGACCAGGACGATTACAGCTTAGTACGTGCAGCCAGGACTCGGGACTGTCTCCTTCATTTCTAGGAAGAGAGCAAAAGAAAACCCACGTGGTGTTCTATTCGAGAAGCAGTCGTTACGCCAGATACTAAAGATAACGATTGCCTGAGTTAGTGATATCTACGCGCAGAGAACTGGTGACTGTTTAGAGGGCTGTGTGCTTAGAGGGAAGGCACTAGATTGACACTCAGAAGGCCTGAGTTTCCAGCCCATCGTGGTCTCTGACACTTCAGTTTCTTCACCTGTCAAAGGGCAGCAAGGCCGCCCGTCTCCCTGGGTTGTTGGGAGAAACCATTAAGATAACGCACGTGAACGTCCATCTGGAGAAAACGAAGTAATAACAAATGTTACTGGGGCAGGTATTCGAAACACATGGAGACAGAGAGAGAGTTTCCAAACATCTTGCCATTAGATGGGTTTGCTTCTCGGCATAAAATGTTGTTCTCTGTCATAACCTGAGAAATGCTGTACCCTTGTGCGTGAACAAGACTGTTTCTACATTTGTTACACATTTTCTTTCTAGACAAAGAAGAGAGCTTCTATAAGGCAACGAATTGGCCGACGCAGTTCCGACGCTAACGTGTTCTACAGTGTTCTTATGATTGACAATGTGCAGAACAGAGACAAAGGACTTTATACTTGTCATGTGAAGAGTGGCCCGTCATTCAAATCTGTTAACACCTCAGTGCACGTATATGGTAAGCAAATTCATCCTCAACTTTCTGGTCATGGTGGGTTTGGGGCAGGCGCTATAAAAATGGACATTCTCTTTTGGCCAAGAGGCACCCTATCATGAGCGATACAATTTGCTCCCCCTCCTAGCCTCTGCCAAAAAGCAAATCGCTTTAAGTGCTCTTTAAATTTAATATTTTCGAATTAGACAGAGGATCTTTTCCTTTCCAGTAAACTGTGGTTAATAATTCAGTAAGATCACGTTATAATCTCTATTAAATTCTTTTTTTCATCTTCCATATGAACAAACCAGAAAAACATGGACAGATTTTCCTTTATTCTCTGGGGGAAATCTCTCAGGTACCCCTAGGATTTAGGGAAATGAAAATGTGGTGTGATAAATTACTTAGAATTGATGTGATTTTTTTATCCCTGGTTTTAGTCTCATGAAATCCTAATGTTGTCGCTTAATTCCAACAGGCAAAGTCTGTAAAGAAAATACTTAAACCTCTTTAGAGTCCCTGAAAACCTTACTTATTTCCACTGTTGAAAAACGGTGAGGGGCAGAATCTATGGAACAATGCTGCCAGTGGCCTTTGATATTCTTTTTCCTTTAATTTTTTTAATGTTTATTTTATTTTTGAGAGAGAGAGAGAGGGAGAGAGGGAGGGAGGGAGGCAGAGAAAGAGAGAGAGACAGAATCCGAAGCAGACTCCAGGCTCTGAGCTGTCAACACAGAGCCCGACGCGGGGCTCGAACTCACGAACCGCGAGGTCATGACCTGAGCCGAAGTCGGACGCTTAACCGACTGAGCCACCCAGGCGCCCCTTTTGGGATTCTTTTGACTTTCTCCAGTCAGTTTTTGAAATCAGATCGGTTATTTTCAGGTGCCCGAAGACTTTCTTCCATCACATGTTGGGCAAGCAGGTTTTTAGAAGTCTCTGTACTCTTCTCTTACTGTGATGTGGATATGTGAGGTGTTCTGCTTTCTGTTGCCCTGCCTCTGCTTTTCTGTTTCGCTTGCAGCCATTTCATGCGAAGTGTTTTCACCGGTGAGAGTGCTTCTAAATTATTTTATTCCTGGATCGATATTGGGGCTCATCGATAGGCTTGGTCAGCATTCAGTGCCATTGGGTCCTTGCTGGCAACCGTCCTTTGAATGAGGCAGTGAGTTGGATTGTTTTTGTTCTGGTCAAGATAAACATAGTCTTTTCTAATCTATTTTATCACCCCTCCTTTCAAAGATAAAGCGTTCATCACTGTGAAACATCGAAAACAGCAAGTGTTGGAAACTGTTGCTGGCAAGCGGTCTTACAGGCTGTCTATGAAAGTGAAGGCATTTCCCTCGCCAGAAGTCCTGTGGTAGGACCATAATTATTTTCCTATCAGTTTAAGATATGCCGCATTAAGTAGGAAGATGCAGGAGCCCAGTGACTTGAATTCCTGAAAAAAAGAGCAAGATAATAAGTTCCCCAGACGGCAGTAGAAAGCAGAGAACTCTGTGGATTTCCGGGCCGGGAGGGAAGGAGGTAGACCGGGCCGGAGGGGAGGCGACACGGTGTGTCACAGGACAGAGCAAGGGATTAGGTGTTTCTGAGTTCTCAGTTCAGGTTAGCCGTTCACTCCCTGTGACTAAATTTCTGCAACTCTAAGCCTCTCTATGATGTCAACGTCCTTTGAATGGAGTGTGTTGGGCAATGGATAGGAAGCATCTTGAATATGTAGCATGCTCTAGTAACCCTGAAGAAGCAGGCCCTTGTAATGAGGATAATAATTCTTTTATTATCTGAAAATAATTCTTTTATACACAGCTGGGATGAAAGTTCCAGTCTTGTTTTAAAATTAAACAAACATTAATAGAGACAAGACTTATTCAGTTGCAGGGGCGGACGAATGGACCTACTTGAACTAATGAAGGGGTTTTTTTTGGCTCGAAGTTTGCATATTCAGAAACTCCTGAAGCAGGTTTTTTTGGTTTTTTTTTTTCATGTTCGCACAACACCTGATGTAAAACAATGTAATCTGTTGATAATCTGCAGTCATTCTGTGAAATCATTTCTGAACACCAGTATCTTTGGCCCAGACCATTACATTTTAAACAAAGAGTCCGGTGCGAAACCGATTAGGAAAACAACCCAGACAATATAGAAGTGGTACCACTGTAGAATCACCTCCATCAGCCCTTATTTTGCTTTTGATACTGCGTGATTGCAGGATTTGTTCTCCGTTTCCTCAAATAGTTAATAGGGAGTTAAAGAGAACGTTAAACTCTGCTATGCTTCTGCATGCCGTCGCAGTAAAAGAGAGATTTCTGTTTGTTTTACGATGTACCGAAAGTCCAAAAGTCCATTTCCCATGAGTGTCCGTTATTCCCTAAGAGGAACTGAATCACTCTAGGCGATACATTCGCTCTTTCCAAAGGATCTGAGCCTGTTAAACAGTGCTACTTTCTTCGGTAACTATGAAGCCAGGACTGAAAACACACACACAGCCCATCTTCGAAACCACCGACTGGCTAATGGGAAATAAAAGTAAACTAAGATCGTAGTTGCAGTCATAAAGTAGAGCATAGCCATTTGGACTGTCTTAGAACTGAGACTCTCTAGTGATGAGAATTTGCCTGCAGAACTTGCATGGATATGAACTATTGGCATCTACCTTTATGCGGAACACAGTAAACTAAGAGATTTTAAAATGCCCAGCTGAAGAACCTTGCAATGTAATGAAATCGTAGAATTTTTTAGAGTTAAATCTTTGAGAAAGTCTAGAAAACTTGAAGAAACGTGATGTCCGAACGGATGAGTTGGGTGCACAGCACAGGGTGGCATTCAGTCTCCCAACTCTCAGTTCTGTTTGCAATTGAAGGATGTCTAGGCGTTGATATATTTAAAGTAAAAAAAAAAAAAAAAAAATTAAGTTTTGTACCTTTTGTTTGCGAGTTTTGTGCCTTAACTGTTCTCCCTCGGGGGAAAGATCTTGATAATCTTGGTTTCACTATAGTTTATGAAAGGGACAACTGGTGTGACCATTTATACAACTAATAAGAACTCCACATGAGACCACAATAGAAAAGTCTATTTTTATTTTTTATCTGGAGAAATGATCTAGTTGATCTGACTTACAATGGCCCTTGTGCCGCCGATGAAGCGTCGTGGAAAACTCTGAAAAACATCTGGAGGGGATCAGCCAGTGCTTCTGGGTTAATACTTAAGTCACATGGTGACCAGCAGCACCCCTGTGGGTGCCTTAAACCCATCACTTTTCCTTTCTTCCTTCAAGGTACTTCTTCCTCCTTGCCAATAAATGTGAAGTGTGTCTCAGTTTAGGGTTTTTTTTTTTTTTTTAAGTTTTTTCTTCATTTTTCTTCATTTCTTTAAGTAATCTCCACACCCAGCATGGGGCTTGAACTCACGACCCTGAGATCAAGAGTCAGGCACTTGGAAGGCCAAGTGAGCCACCCCAGCGCTCTGTGTGTCTCAGCTTAAAAACCCCACCTAGTTTCCCTGGAAACTTAGTGTCTAAATTTTTTAAATGAACGTTGAGCCGAACGTATGTATCACCTTGAGCTCACAAACGTAAATGACAGTGTTAAAGTGCTATCAGAGAGGCAGTGTGGAATGACTTCCTGATCATGCCCTTAACCGCAGGTTAAAAGATGGGTTCCCTGTGACCGAGAAATCGGCTCGCTATTTGGTTCTTGGCTACTCATTAATCATCAAAGACGTTGCTGCAGAAGATGCAGGGGATTACACAATCTTGCTGGCCATAAAGCAGTCAAATGTGTTTAAAAACCTTACCACCACCTTAATTGTAAATGGTAAGTTGACCTGTTCACGCTTCCTTCTGGTTTCGGGGAGGGGTGAAGGTCAGGAAAACTTGTAAATCAAAAGTCGATATAACAACATCAAGTTAAACCAACTTTTTAAGTAATTATGTTATTTATTTCTTTTTAAATGTTTGTTTATTTTTGAGAGAGAGAGAGCGGGGGAGGAGCAGACAGAGGGAGACAGAGGCTTAGAGGCGGGCTCTGTGCGGTCAGTGCGGAGCCCGATGTGGGGCTCAAACTCACCAGCTGTGAAATCATGACCTGAGCTGAAGTTGGATGCTGAACTGACTGAGCCACCCAGGCGCCCCTTTTAAGTAATTATTTTAAAAATCCCATATGCCCCCATCAAAACGATTTCATGTCTGCTTGTTATCTTCCATAAGCAATAAATGTTTTTGTTATAACTGTAGTCATGATGTCCATACCATGGAATCAATTCTTTACTGTTACCAAAGCGATTCTATTTAAAAAAAAAAAAAAAAAATAGCTGTGATGCCAACAAATATGTGTTTGTTTCTCTGACATCAAAACCAGTGGGAATGTGGTCCTTCAGGCTGTGGCCCGGGAGAAAGTCACCGTACAGCTCTTGACTTCTGTCCTGTTCATCTCCCTTCCAGTGAAACCCCAGATTTATGAAAAGGCCGTGTCGTCCTTTCCAGACCCGACCCTCTACCCCTTGGGCAGCAGACAGACCCTGACTTGTACCATTTATGGTATCCCTCAGCCTACAGTCAGGTGGTTCTGGCGTCCCTGTCACCATAATCATTCCAAAGCAAGGTAAGGACAGTTTGTTTCCTGACTAACTTTCAAATACTTGTTATACCTGGACTCGCGATTCTTTAATGGACAGAGATGGAAGTTTGCAAACGGAATACGCAGCCGTATTTGGCGCAAAGACTTTCCCTCCCGTGGGGAAAAGGGGGCAATATCTACTCTTCTTCCTTACTCAGTGCTAACCATGTCATCATTTTTCTCTCTAGTTTATAGTTTGGGGAGCACAGGGACAGGTTATCTTCGCCTTTTTTGACACTCAGGTTTGAACTCCAGTCTCTTGTTTTCAACTGAGAATCCCTAGACTTTGGCTCATTCAGCTTCTTCGTGTTTTGTGAACATTGGACATGATGGGAGACCTTCCCTGCGCTGATGATCGCTACCCGTGCTCTTCCATTCATCTGAAATGCGCTCCCACCCATTTGCTGCCCCCCCTCCAGAAGTCCTTCCTTATCCCCCAAGGCTCAGTTCGTGTGTCAGCTTCTCTGCCGCGAGCACTCCTAACTGCCTCATTCAGACCCCTTTCTCCCTCTTCAGTATGAACCACACCTCGTAGACCATCGTGACTTTGCCAGGCTTGCGTACGTGTGTCGTTTCTCTTAACCACGAGCCGGCCGAGAGCTTCTCTGTGTCTTCAGGGCGTGGTGCACGTGGTAGTCGACGCTCACCGTGTATTTGCTGAATGGTACATCCCTCCCTTCTGGTCACTGTATGGTGTTTCCTTGCATCCTGTCGGTGACAGCCCTGCCTGCCCTTTTCCCATTTTTGTTTAGTCTAGAGGGATGATGCTGAGGACAGTTGGTGGGAGCCGATTTGAAGAACAGGAATAGAATCGATAAGTGCAACAAGAAGGTATTATTGAGACTGCCCAAGAATGATCATCTTGCCATAATGTTTGCTTTCACCCCACTTGCGGAGTGTTGGGGGAAATTGCTATTCAACAAAAACAAAATCGGCTTGCTAAAAAAATAAGAAAGACACAATTCTAGCCTAAACAGAAGTGGCTGTTTGGTTTTCTAGATTCTTCCTGCAATGTCCGCGTTTCTTCACCGTGTGTTTCAATCCTTTGTCTAAGGCCTTGGATTCTGACAGAATTAGCTCATGAACTCTAGGGTTCCGAAGAAGTAGCTATTGCCACACACGTCTGATTTCTCATCTGAATATCATTTCAATTTTCTAAGAACAGAAGTATGGAGAAGTTACTAAGCTCGAGTATCTTCTTTACCACTGTGGTTATTTAGCCCCAAACACAGTGAGATCTACTGAGATTTTGTATGATTTTGCTAATTTAGGGGTAGGCATACCTATTTGTGGATCCATTCCCGTATTTGTGCCAACCTGACGTGCAAATACGTGAAAAATAACTAAGCTATTCAGAGAAAAGTATAAAGTTCAATGTTTGTAGAAAACATAGTTTTTTGTAGATGTTTTTAATTTTTGTTTTGATAATAATGGATCTAAAATTTCAGTTCTACTTAGGATAGACCTAGGAACTCTGAGAAAATAATTGTGTGGGAATATAATAGTATGAAGTTGGGTTTGAATAATGCTGTTAAAATGTGGTTTGGGGAGGGTGCCTGAATGACTCAGTCGGTGAAGCGTCTGACTCTAGATTTCGGCTCAGGTCATGATCTCACAGTTCATGAGTTTGAGCCCCACGTTGGGCTCCGCACTGGCAGTGTGGAGTTTGCTTGGGATTCTCTTTCTCTCTCCCTCTCTCTGCTCAGCTTGTGTTCTCACTCTCTCTCTCTCTCTCTCTCTCTCTCTCTCTCAAATAAACTTAAAAGATTTAAAATAGGGTTTGGGGAATGAGGTCAACCAAAGTAAAACTATGGAGACATTAACTCTCTTGCTATCTTTTTCCGATTTCTTCGGTGGTACCTGAACTCCTTCTCCCGTGTAACTTACAGAGTAAGTTTACTGAGCTCTGTCTCCTCCTGGACTACTCTCAAGTCTCAGAGAGTGCCTCAACTCTTCAGTAGATGTTTGTTGACCATTTGACTTATTCTCCATTTGAGACATTTTTGAAACCAATCACAGACAGATCAGAAACGAAAGCTTTAACTTTTTCAGTGATGCTTCATTTATAAAAAAATATGTTGTTGGTTGAAATATCTGCTACAAAATGTGCATATCCATCAGAAGTTCTCTTTTTTTTTTTTTTTTCTTCAGTCAACAGACCGAGTAGCTTACCTGTGTCGGGCCCAGATTGGGCGTTTGCTGGTTAAAACAGTACATTTAACTTAGAAATAGTTCAGAAAGATATATGGGAGTTCTGTGCACTAGGACACAAATAGAATAATTCTACTTCACACTGTCAGACAGAAGCTAAAATTGGCAGATACATGGATCTTTCTTTAATTACTAGAAGTTTGAAATACGTTTTTAATTTTTTTAACGTTTATTTATTTTTGAGACAGAGAGAGACAGAGCATGAACGGGGGAGGGTCAGAGAGAGAGGGAGACACAGAATCCGAAACAAGCTCCAGGCTCTGAGCTGTCAGCACAGAGCCCGACGCGGGGCTCGAACTCACGGACCGCGAGATCGTGACCTGAGCCGAAGTCGGACGCTTAACCGACTGAGCCACCCAGGCGCCCCATGAAATATGTTTTTGTATAAATGTATTTTGTGTACCTGACACCTAGATTCCGTTGTAGATAGGAATTTTAGTTAGTGACATTTGAATGAAGGGCGTTCTATTGCATGAATTTTTAGAATCTTATTTTGAGTTACATAGTAACATATTTGCATGGTGGCATCTATGCGTGGCCGTCAAGAGATTAGGTGATTGATATGCACATTACTCTTGAATATATAGGATAATTCTTGGTATTTAAATTTTAGGCTCTAGGTAAAGGACATGTCTGCGTATGGACACAACCAAAGCGTGAGTTTAGTTTCGAGGTTTGAATGTGTTTTAAGGAGCTCCAACTTCTTAATTGGCTTGATATGGCCCACTGGCTCATGTATCTAAGTTAAAGAGGTTCAGACTTAAATCGTATGGTTTCCTGGAGCCCAATAAATACATAAATGTACTTTAAAACTGTCAGAACTACGGCTCAGCTAATTCATCTTTGTTCAAATTAAGAACCATAAATAAAATGCACAGAAATTTCTTCTTCTTTTTTTTAAATGTGATCCACTGCTGAGCTGTGTTTTAGCTATGCTTTTGATTCACCTCAAGTTAGTTCTTATAAAACGTTAGGAATGAAAGAAAGGAGGAAAAGGGTGGTTGGGTCCTTTTTAACTCAGATTCCTAACGAGCTGAGAGGAAATAGCAGAATCTTTTCCCCTTTTACTCTTCGGCACATTCGGAGGCTAGGGTAACATTTCTTTTGAATTAAAAAAAAAATTTTTTTTAGTGTTGGTGTATTTTTGAGACAGAGAAAGACAGAGCACGAGTGGGGGAGGGGCAGAGGGAGAGGGAGACACAGAATCCGAAGCAGGCTCCAGGCTCCTAGCTGTCGGCACAGAGCCCGACGTGGGGCTCGAACCCATGAACCGTGAGATCATGATCGGAAGTCGGACGCTTAACCCACTGAGCCGCTCCAGGGCGCTCCTCTTTTGAATTTTTAATAGTATTAAAATAACTGATGAATACCAGATGAAGTAGAATTTTGGATTCCTTCTTATCCTCAGCAACTGGCAGAGACTTCTAAGCAGATATTCCTAAACTTGTCCCTTTTTCGTGTGGGCATCACCTAGGGAGTGTGCACCGGGGTGTTAAGCTTATGGCACCTTTCACATGTGTGTAGTTTATAGCCTCTGTTCATATAAGATACAGATAATTACACACACTTCACAGAGACACGATGAGGATCAAGTGAGGTAATGTGTTTGGCAAAAGGTACAGACTGTCCTAGGAAGTCAAGGTTGTGATTACCGCCAGCAGTGGGGTAAAATTCTCTAAACAAGCCTCCAAACTTTTAAGGAACTTGAGAAGAATTTTCTGCCTACTTATAGAGCTAGTTTCCCAACAGTGACCATTTCTAACCCAACGCTTCCGAGAAGGGAACCCAAGTCTTGGAAAGTAAAATGTGACTTTTCCTGTGCTTGAGCGATGGAAAAGTAGCAGATCTGGGCTGTAGAATTGAGGAAAACGGAACATGATTTTCCTCAGAAGAAAAATGAAGGACATACAGACGAGTTAGGTAACAGTAACAGCACACAAAACTGTGCCGTGGGGGAGGGAAGTAACCGTCCCGGCCTGTGGCCTGCCTCGCTCACTCGTTTCGGTCATGGAGGGAAGTAATCCTGACCTGTGGGTTGGCGAAGGCCAGGGTGGGGCAGAGCAGGATGTGGGAGAGCTGACTCCTACTCGGCAAGCCCGTGATAGATGCTAGAACTTGACCTCCCCCCCCTGGATTTTGAAGAACTAAGTAGGACTCCTGACCCGCCCATGCGGTGGGCTGGTCTGGCTTGCGTGGTCCTTCGCCACATGCTGCCCTGGGACGAGTTGGGACGAGGTTGCCTGCTGTGTGGAGGTTGGTCTCTCAAGGAACGAGTAACAGTCTTGGGCTGGAGGGAAGGGAAGCAGAACAGATGGATTTAGGGGGCCCAGGAGGGAACAAGGAACAGACAGGACAGCCTCGGTGTGATGTTCGTACTCCAGATCAACCAGTTACGTTTTCGCAGGAAGAGTCTGACATGTTGCAAGATGGCTTTTATTCGCACGTGCTTGAGCACCAAGGGGGCCTGCCAGTAACCGGCTGGAGAATTCTAGGCCTGGCTGGCCCCTCTGCCCCCCACAAACAGGAGGCTGGTGAGGGGCGGTTAGCCGCTGCCGGGTCATCCTTCCTGACGCTTGCCGTTAACCCATGAACGCAGCTTGCCTTCCTGTCAGCGCCCAGGGTCTACCCAGTTGTTTCTGGGGTGGCCTTTTCTTCTTCTTAAAACTAAGGCCCGCTTGTCACATGATGAGTGTGTTTAGGTCTTTTCTCCAGGGAAGGTGAAGGCCTGTGACCATTGATGACCGCGGCTTTGTTTTCAGAGCACGGGTTCTTTCCGTCACAGGCCGCTTTAGTTCTCTGTCTCCATCTAACTATCAAGGTCACCAGTAACACTGATTATAATAGAGTCGCAGCACAGACTACACTGGTGTCCTTTAGTGGAACGAATTGTTAAGTGTTTTGAGTTCTTTGTGAAAAACCTCCTTTTCTTTTACTGGCTGTCCGTGATGACCGGTAAAAGTACACAGAGAGAAACTTCGGCTCCTTCCCGTGCATTAAACGTTGCTTGCATCTTTTTAAAAAAGTACACGTCTCTTAATGTTTATTTAAGAGAGGGGTCGCGCACATGCACACGTGCTCACGAGATGGGGAGGGACAGAAAGGGAGGGAGGGAGAAAGGGAAATTTCAAGCAGGCACCACGGTGGCAGCGCAGAGCCTGATGCAGGGCTCAGACTCATGAACCGTGAGATCATGACCGGAGCCAAAACCGAGAGTCGGTCGCTCGACTGGCTGAGCCGCCCAGGCGCCCCAAACATCGCTTGCATCTTGCAAATGCATTTTGCTCATCATCAGTATTCGACCCAAATGCACTGGCAGTCACCTACTTTTCCCGCCAACCGTGTACAAAACAAAGATCCCCACCATTGGCCGCTAGCATTTATGTTTTAATTCTGTAAGATCCAGCATATTTGGGAATTACTTATTTTATCTATACGTATTCCCTCGTCTCAGGGACAGAGACCTGGGAAGCGAGGAAGTGGGTTCTATTCTTGGCACAGGCCCTGACTTCTGTGTGACCTTGGCCAGCTATTTAATCTGTGCTTCAATTTCCCCTTCTGTAGATGGTAACTGCCCCGCTTCCCCTTTCCTATAATACACAGCTATTCATGAGTGAAATGAGAAAATCACTTAAAAATGACGTTTTCTCCATTCAAAAAAGCTTGAAATGATTTCCTAGTTGTTGCACACTGATGTTTCCCTTCTGCTTCTTACAAATCACAAAGCAATTTGATCTGAGGATTAACTCTGAGGATCAATGCCAAACTCACTGAAAAAATCAACTCGTGAAAGTACAATGGTTGTTAGGAAAAGTCTGACGGGTAAGCATGTGTTCTGTGCTACAGAGAACCGCCTCGGTAATTATAATGCCGGTAATTACCCATTAAAAAAGAAAACCCCACAGCTTCCCCACTACTGGTGTCAACCCACATTTTCCTCACTGCCAACCTGGACTACCTTCTCCAGTCTTCGTCCAGCCCACCCAAGCAAAGGCATTATCGTTCTTTGCCCAGTTAGCCCTCAAACTGTGCTTGTTTTGTTTGGTCTTCGGCCAGCGAGCCCCTCGGAATGTGAGACGTGTAATTGGATTCTCAGCTCACGGAAGGTGAAGGGGGCAGAGTGCTCTGCCTGAGCGAAAATGGTGAATTTTGGAAGAAAAACCCCGTAGACGGAGGTGGAATTTCGAGGAACTGCTTCCCAAACCCTAAAGCCAGTCCCGTCTGCTGGAGTCTCCCAATAATTACATGCTTTAGAAGTTTCATGGGAAGTAATAATTTCCGTCACACAGTTTGATGTCCCATTTCTGAACACTCTCCACCTGCCCAGCAGTAGAGGACTGGGTGGGGGAGGGGGCGGTCTAGGGAAAGCGGACCACTCTGGGGCTGAGTGTGGTTCGCAGGCCTTCTTGGTAGGGGTGGGGATGGGAGGCAGCCTACAAAATGAGGGAAGGCGGAGGCATCTAGGAACTCCGAGAAGGGTTTGCTTAATTGCATCTCTCTATTGTTTCCATCAGCAAATTGGCAAAAAGAGGAAGGCCTGAATCATTAGGGATGTGTGAGGGGTAGATCGTTTGAGAGAAGCATAATTCTACATACCCCACTGATGCACACAACGAACGGGACCAAAACAAAACAGTTGTTAATGGTAGTTAATTAGAAACGTACTCAAGGATTTAATTGACCGCCAGCTTGAATGTCTATTATTATTATTTATTACTATTGAAAGAGTTTTATGTCCCATATTCTGTCTTCTAGCTACAAAATGGAAGTGTTAACAATTTAAACATTGAAAAGGTCAACATCTTTCCTGGGGGCCAAACAGATCAGGTGTGAGAGGGAAGCATAATTTAAGAAGACCCCTTCTTTTGGAAATACGACACACTGCATGTTTTAATATTTACCACGTTCCTCTAGAGTATACATGCGATTTGCATCCATGTGTCTCTTGACATGTTTTCTGTGTAGCGTATGTATGGATCTGTGGACTCAAGCCAGCCATGCTATCGAGAATTTTAACTTGCCATATACAAGACCTCGAATCGACACGGGGGCTTTTAAAGACTAATGCGCCGAAGACCATCGTAGCAGCACTTTGAGCTTGAACCCACAAGTTCAAATAAATCTGGCCATCTTCTACAGGAGGCTTTCATCACAAGCGAAGAGTGAACGTTCACTTACTAATGAGAAACTTCTTGCTTTCTCTTATATAATTGCTGGACGAGGAAGTGTGTGTTGTCCAATGTGAATGTTTGGACAACAGCCCTTATTAATATTTCATGCAAAGTCCTGAGAACAGAGCACGAGTTTGTTTGCCAAATGCCTCTCTGCCACTTTTCTGTGCTTTGTGAGATGTTCCTCTTTTTCCCACTCCTCGTGGTAATACAGCGAGTCTGATGAATAATTGTTTCTAATGAATTAACTGTCTCCTGTAATTGCTATCAAGCATTTCATTATGTGTTTAAATTAAACCAAAAGGCTGAGTCATAGGAAGTCTACGCAGAATGATTTCTATAGGGATCTTTTGAGCAAAATTCAGCGTAGCGTCCCGGGATTAGGACTACCAGAAGGCAACGACACACAGTTTGGGAAGGTTCCTTGCAAAGATCGGCAGAGTCTCTCAAATTATTTCGGGCCGTGCTCACAGATTTTTAAGAATTGAATGGGCGTTTTCATGACCGAATCTACAAATTACTGTCCTGGCACAGGAGCCTTAGGTCATAGATAAATAGGACAAATTACTTATAAAACATGCACCTGCTCTTAGAAATCTACATTTTGATTAGATCTCCACTGACTTAGTAGACTGTTTTTCCCCCCACACTGTGTAGCACAAAGAATAAAATCAGTAGACTGTTTCTTGAAACACGGACTCTAGTCTGTGCTTTTAATGTAACTTCACTGCCCTTCTAGGTGAAAAAGTAGAGCCTGATGTATTGTGTAGAAAGGATGTGACGGATTTAGACTATGGCCAGGTGGTATCTTACAATGCACTTCAAGTCACTGGAACTTGTTTCTTCATACTTTCTCTAGAAGCCTTGGGGATGTCTTGTCACCTTGAATGCCACTGTCTACTTAATGGTAACAGCTATAATAGATGGAATCAATGAGCCCTCCCTGGTGCCAAAGTTGCCCTCATCCCTTTACACATATTATCCCTAATCTGTACAGTTCTACATAATGGACATAATTTGCCCATTAGGAAACTGAAGCTCAGAAAGTTCTTTCTTGGGGTGCCTGGGTGGCTGAGTCGATTAAGCCTCCCACTGTTGATTTTGGCTCAAGTCATGATCTCATGGTTTGTAAGATCAAGCCCCGAGTTGGGCTCTGTGCTGATAGTGCCTGCCTAAAATTCTCTCTCTCTCTGTCTCTCTCTCTCTCTCTCTCTCTCTCTCTGTCTCTCTGTCTCTCTGTCTCTCTGTCTCTCTCTCTGTCTCTCTCTCTGTCTCTCTTTCTCTTCCCCGCCCCCACCCTTGCACTCTCTCTCAAAACAAATAAACTTAAAAAAAATTCTTAGGTGTTTTCAGATAATAAGAGAGGCTAAGTACTTTGGCATTTCAGAAGGTTACTTTTCATTGGTATCCCACGGGACTCCTCTGAGTGCACCCCTATGGGTTCCCAGAGGAAGGAGCAGAAATCCTTGAGGGGACAGATTTGGGGAGGCACTGGCTTAAGCCCACTGGGTTTACTCTTGTCACCGGTGATCCCACAAAGTCTACCCGTTGAGTCAGAGTCGCACCGAGGTTGGGAGGGGAGAGGAGAAAGAGGTTAGCAGCAGATGGGGGAAGTGGATTCACATTTCACAATTACTTTGGGAACTGGTGACCAGACCACCTGCTCTGGTTTGGGCCCCAGACCTACAGGTGGGAATAGACTCTTTGAGGGGACATGAACCCCAGTGGGATGAGCAGGTCTAAATCAGACCAACCTGAAGAGGGTAGCAAGTCAAACGGTCCATTTGACACTTTGACTCTGGTGGTACTGGCCCTCTCTGGGACTTTCTCCCCATGCAGGGGTATTTATTTGATCTTTGCAAGGAAGTTGCATTCCCTTATTTGTTGTTCAGGATTGATTTTCCGGATCAGGATTCAGCAAGCACTCAGCCCTCAGGGGGCTCACAAAGCTGTGGATTTTTGCAAGAGGCACAGGAAGGCAAAGGAGTTGAAGAATAAGGGGGGACAAAAGACCATGAAGGAGAGAGCATAGGGTTTGCAGTTGATGACTGAATAAAATAAAAACATGGTGGCTGCAAATCTGAGCCTCAGCAGGCCCTGATCTAGTCGCTTTGAATGCTTAATTCACTTAGAATTGGGGAATTTCAGTGATTAAAAAGAGCTTTATAGAGGAGAAACTGGCTCAAAGATAAAGAATTATCCCTCACCTCACAGCTAGTTAATGGCAAACCCAGGACTAGACCCAGGTCTCTGATTTCCTGTTTATTATTCCCTTTTATTATTTCCACCGTAACATTACATCGAGTCTCCACGGAAGGTGCCTGGAATCTGGTTGAATAAATGAACCATCATGGCTTCAGTGGAGGTCGGTGGTGAGGACTGCGGTTTAGAGGAAACCGCACGGAGGAAATAAGATCTGAATCCTCAAGATGGCGGGGAGGTCCTAGAATGTCAAATGGAAGGAACATAGATGTGACAGAGTAGCATGAGGATGGGAGTAGGTTGAAGAGTTGAAAAGGCCATGCTTGGGGAGGAATTTGGCCGGATCATCAGAGTTGGGTGCAGAAAAATTAAAGCCAAAAATTGGCAGAGTGAATCCGGATCTGATGTGGAATTCTTTGAGTGAGGGGCTAAACAATTGAGCCGGCCAATCATTCCCTTTCCTGTGGCTAATGCCTGGCTGTTCTGTCTCCTTCCCACAAACCCACCCTGTAACTCTGACAGACTGATAGACTTTCATAGGCTCTTTTTTTTGGTCGTCTTCCTCCTGTGGCACGTCATTAGCATGTGTCCTGTACATGCTGTCCTGCATGTCTGAAGACCAAAGCCTTAAACTCCAAGAACGTGGGTTTTCACTCGAGCTTTTTAAAAAATGAGCTGGAGGCATGTTATCGCCTTTCCTTAGGCTTTTAATGTTCCATATGCCTTGCCTTCATCATTGAAAATGATGTAAGACGATCACTAATTGCTACCTTGTTGAGAAATTGTCTTGTGAGGGTGAAAAAGTAAGGTGAGGAAAATAAAAGTGGGTATTTAGAGACCACGTAGAGCCAAATAGAAGTGTATGTCCAGTAGAAGACCCCCTGGCCTAGGACTTCTATGTTTATTTCTTTTATCGCTGAAAATTATTGAGCACTTATCTAGAGGATGTTAAGTGCTCAATTTGTGCTCTATGTGTGTTGTCTCATTTAATTATTACAGAGCTTCTATGAGGCAGCTACTGTAATTATTACCATTTACAGAAAGTTTAAGTACCTTGTTAGGAAACCAGCCCTGGTTGACATGTCAGAGTCTATCGTTGAGCGTCTTCTGGCACATCGTCAACCAGTCACTTCATTTTCACTACTAGGATTGGTTCTACAACAAGTATTTAGACCTTAAATTGAGTAACTTGGGGGCCAAAGCTCATGATCCAGAAAGCAGATATGTTGAGAGGGGCCGATGTTCATGATATCAAGAACCAATTTTAAGAAGCGTTAGGATGCAGAAAAATATAGTCTAGGGTTAAAGGTCATGGCCTCTGGAGCCCGAACCCTGGCTCTGCCACCTGCTACTGTCTACCAGCTTCTGGGTAAAATAAACTACCTCTGTGGGTCCAAGTTTCCTGATCTGCACAGTAGAGATAATAGCACTGACATCATAAGATTGTTTGGGGGGATTAAAGGAGCTAATGCATATCAAGTATTTAACTCCGTGGCTGGTGCATTGCACGTAAGTTTATTTGCTGGAAGTTGTCCAGTAGTTTCGGATTGCTCTGGGGCTGCCCGGTGCAAAGCAGTTTCCTTTCGAGGTGGCCTCGTGCATAGATTAGTACGCTGTGAAAGCTGACAGTCTTCTGACAAAATGGTCCCATGCCGTTAGGGTAATGTCCTCCCAGGAAACATGCTTGCGTCTTTAGACAGGTCTTCTGACGAAGGTGATTTACTCCAAAGAAATTAAGATGGGACCAGAAATGGCAGAATTTTCCGATTTTTTTAGGAAATTAAAGGAGCTATAATATCCTGAATCTCCTCGCATTTGTGAGTTCTGCCTGAGCAATTCAGACGTTCATTGACCCCAAGTCTTGTCCAGCGATGGTACCACATGGGCTCTTGGCATTTCACTCGCCTGCACTCAATTATATTCGGGTATTTTTTTTTAAATATTCTGATACGTGAGCATGCATTTGACTTGCCTCTTCAATAGATGTGTATGTTCCTTAATAACAGAAGGAACTAGGTCTTCTCCTTTTTTCAGAGGACACAATTCTACTTCTTAATTGGAGTATGTATGAATATGTATCTTTTTGTTTTAATCGAATGGGACTAATACTTATGAGCCAATATTTTTGTCCACCCTTGAGGAAAGGCGGCGACCATTGCTGGTTGGTTTTCTATTTTCTGTTAGACCAGAAGATGCTTCTCCACATGTCAGCGTCACTGTCTCAGTTGAGATTGTCCATGAATGTCAGTTTGTCACGTACGGATAATGCGGTGAGGAGTTCGTCCAGGTCCCAGGCAGACCCTCTGTCTCCATTAACACTCCTCGCCGTGAATGGACAGACACTGATGGTGGTGACACAGTGCTCGGTTGAGGGGATACATGTGAGGTCATTTGAGGGTCAGCAGTGCCCCGTTTTTCAGCACGTTTGAGGTAAGTGATGGATGGCAGGGTTGACGCCTGACACAGGGTTGAGTCCACATCTAGTCAGGCCATCGTCAGGGGTCACTCTTCTCATCAGACAGCCAACTGAGCAAGAGACGGGTGTTCCCCTCTCGTGTTCACGGGGTGGTGGGGTTAGGCCCTGAGGTCATCATCACGAACAGGACATAGCCCCTGCTCTTAAGTAGTTCTTAGCCTAGGGAGATAATAAAATGACAAGTAACATTATCAGTCCATCTACCGTGTGCCAGGCGCGGTGCTAAGCAATTGCATCGATTGACTCGTTGAGTGCCACCCTGGTGTTCACCGATGCAAAGGATCTTCTGTGAATTATCTCCCTGCTGTTCGTCTTTTAACCCCTGTAAGAAAACTAGTAAGACATAGGAACATGGGGTGGCTTCTTTTGAGTCGGGGCGGCCAAGAGCCCATCCGTTTCCCAAGGGATTTGAGGCGGTTCACAAAGAGTACAACAAATAATCTGAATGAAAGGAGAAAATGCCATCAGGCTAGTGCAGAGATAGGGCCCGTGTGCTTTTACTTTCTAGTTGTGGAGAGAGAGAAAGAGAAAGGAAATAGACGTGCGCAAGGTGAAGGGGCCCATCAGATGAAAACAAACCAAGAGAGGTACAGCCTTCCAGGGAACTGAAATCTGAGAAAAGCGATTTCTCCTGTCCTAATCGTTGGGACGTGGAATACACAGACTCCGCAACGTTTCTCCTGGAGTGAGTGTCACGGGACCGGAAATCATCAGAGCCCTTACCGCCGATCAGTGGCGTTAACACGAAAGCAACATTTATGACAGGTGATACGATCCCTCTATTTCAGAACTGTTCAAAGGACTGAAAAGACTGGGAGTCCTATGAGCAGTTTTCTGGGACTGTGGTTCTCTAGGTTGGGCTTTTGCCGTCTAGGGTAACCGAACTAGGAAGTTGTAAAAGCGTGATTGGAACTCAGATCAGACTAGCTGCACATTCTACGTTCCTAATGTCGTGCTTCTCCACTTCTCCCCGTGAAGGCTCTCTGGACATTTGCACGTTGACAGCTATGTGACCAGTAATCTGCTCTCTTCTTTTCCGTGAAATCAAAAGGCAACAACAGTTTGAAATATTTAGAGGTAACACTTTAAGACTCCTTAAGTTAAAAGACGTTATTGGTGGCCACTCTGGAGATCTCACTAAAGATTTCTTATTTATCAGATCACCCTTCCTCAGCTGACCAGCCTTCCACTCAGGAGAAAAAGGAATGAACAAAGTAGGCGTTCCTGTTAAGACCCACATCCGGGTGTGGCCACATGAGTATTTACCCTTTGTCACCCGGGTGATAGGGTTGCAAGGATGCCTTGGCCCGGGCTCAGATTCTGTAAAAGAGGGACGGAATCAGGGAGAGCTTGGAGTTCTTGATGGAAGCAAGCAGGGAGAGAGAAGGAAGGAAGGAAGGCAGAGCCTGGAAAGACAGGCCCTGTCCTGAGTGTGAATGGACCAGGAGACCCTGGAGAGCAGGAAGTGGCCCAGGCCAAGACGCTCACGGAAAAGCTCTTATCGAAACAGAGGTGGTCAGGGCGCTGGATCACCTCCACCATTGTCCAAGGAGCTGGGCCAGAGCCTTCAATCCCTGAAAAGCTGCCTCCACTCCCCCCTCTCCGTGCAGACAAGAAGTAGTTTTCAGTATGGGCTCCGAGGCGTCACAAGGTCTCTCTGTGCGCAAGAGTCGTCACTCGTCCAGAATCCCCTCGGCGTGACCCTGTGACCACCCCCAAGGCCCAGGCCCTTTTCCTGGAGCACGAGGAGCAGGAACCATTCTGTCTAAACACTCCTTCCAACTCCACACCTTTTTTCTGCCAGCGGCCTCTCCCCTATATTGTTTTATTTGTTTGGAGAGAACGTGAGAGGAGGGGAGCAGAGAGTGTTTGCGGATTCTGTTCATCTGATGGCTCAGACCGTCACTAACGACACAACACGCACAGTAGCGGAGGAAAGTTTACATCGGGCTCTTCTACAGGAGGGTACGCCATAATGGGCAACCAGTCCTGGCCGTGCCCTCTGGCAGGCTGCCACGTGGTCTTTTTTTTTCCTTTCTAGTTTTTTTTTTTTCTTTAAAGACACTTTACAGCCTCGATTTGCTCTTCGTTACTGCTCTCCCCTTTTGTTTCCTAACTTGAAATGACCAGTATTCTGTACAGATTCTAACCAGAGTTAGCACGTGCAGTCAGACCCCATTAAACAGAGAAGCAGGGTCCACCCCACCAGGAGTCCTCCGATTTCATCGTCCAAAGAAGGAAAAAAAGAGAGAGGGAGGTTATTCTCCGTCTTGAGACTTCATAGAGCTTTCTAGAGCCTCTTTTCCAACTAATTGTGCTTTAATTATAAACCGAGGCCTACATTCATTCCTAGGCATGACTCAGGCTCGAATAGGCAGCCCATCGCTGCACACCCCCACCCCAGAGGCCCTCTTTAAAGTCAGCTGCCTGCCACGAGTTGTATTGGAGTTCATAGTCAAACAGGCCAGCTTCATCCTGGAACATCCTAGAACATGTCCTTCATCGTAGGGCATCCTAGAACATGTCCAGCAATCGTGCCCACACAAGTAGGTCACAGGGGAAGACAGAGATGGTGATAAAAGTTTGGATTTGTTCTTTTTTTTGTTGCACGTTTTTTTTTTTAAGTGGTCAAATTCAGCCAGTAGGAGCCCAAGAGTTCCTATAATTTTAGCATCAGAACATTTTTATGATCGAAACAAAGCGGAATTTATGTCAAAAATGTAATTATAAAACATCCCTCTGCCCCTTTCACCCTCCACCAAAGGACTAGGTGCTTTTGAAAGCCAATTTTTCACTTTCTTTTGGTGTCTGACTTTGCACCAGTTAGATTCTGAGGACCCCCAGAGTTTTCCTCTCACCCGTGACTCTGAGCCAGATTTACCCTGTGAAGCATGGTGAGAAGGGTTTGGGGAGGTTTCTTGGGAACAGAACGTGTCATGTGTGATGGATTGAATTCTGGTGTGATAGAAAGATTTGAGACCATCTGGGGTCTGATCCCACGTCTGCTACTTCTGAGTCCCGGTTTCCTTTGTAGTAAAGCAATTTTTGAAACAGGCATGATAATGCCTGTTTCTCCAAAGGGGGGGCTGTGAGAATTAGTTGGACTTAAATGTCTGTAGCTCCTTAGCTCAGACACGGTAGTATCAGCCCAGTAACTGCCAGTTTCCCTTCACCAACCGAGAGTCAGGATTTAGCAGACGCGAAATGTTGAAAGAAAGGTCAGCTAATCAGTTATTTACCATGGGGTGAAAGGCAATCCAAAACAAACCACACCCGTGTGTCTTCATCTTGAGAGTCAAGCTGTGGAGTAGACCTTCCGGAATTGGGGTGGTTCCTAAATTTGGTAGAAATCATTTAAGAAGTGAGAAGTTGTACTAGATAACCATAGGAGGCTTGGCTACCGTTACAGGCACCAAACACGTGGTCAGTTTCTAGAAAGGCTCAGTGAAGCGTTGGGCCGTCATGAGAGCGCCACACAAAGAATACACAGATACTGACCATCAGCGGCTAAAGCCCACCCAGCTGGACTCTCCCTTCTCATTCCAGGAGATGTGACAGTCCATCCTCTAAAGAAAGTGTGGGCTCTGCCTTTGAGGTCGGGGGGAGGGGAAAGAGAGGCAGGAGGAATGAAGACAGTCTGCAAATCGGAACTGCTCAAAGCCAGCACTAAGAAATGCACAGGTGAACACAAAGGGACACCTTGGGCTACAGTCTGTACGGCATTTCCTGTCAAGGTGACTTAAGGGATTTGTAAAGGTGAATAGGAACCGAGTTCAGAGACTCGGATGACAAAAGGGGTTCTAATAGAAGCTGTAATCGTGGAACGTGCACACTTTGGGCGTGTAACGTGTTTTGGTTGTGTGATGAGGGTGTTGGCCCAATTTTGGAAAGAAGCTGACCCTTACTGCACAAAGGGCTAAAAAAGAACCAAAACAAAACGAAGCAAAACAACCCCTTAAATCCCCAGCGCAGTAACGCAGTTTGTGTAGTGGATATTTGAGAAGCCTTTTCTTCCTGTACACAAAGAAGCACTGAAGTATAACAATTTCTTGGTATGGGAGGACAGTTGATGGATGTTGTGTTGCATATGGAGGAAGGGTTAAGTGCGCAGATTCTGGAATGAGCCAGAACTAATTTGTAATCCGTTTACTAATCAGATTACTAACTTGTAATCTGCCTCCGCCATTTACTAGCTGTTTGACCTTGGGTAATAATGTACTTAACCTCTCTAATCTTCAATTTCCCTATCCGTTAAAGGGGGGATGATAGTACCTACTTTTTAGGATGTTGTACGAATTCAGGAGATAGAGTATACGAATTGCTTAGCATGTAGGAAATACCCTTATTATAGTAGAGTATAACATTGCATAGTGTGTGTTACACTGTGTGTGTTATTACATAGAGTGTGTGTTACGCATAGTGTGTATTACAGCCTGTGGCCGGTTAGCTTGCCTGTGAGCACCAGCAGTGAAGATTGTGGCTCTGACCTCGGTGTTGGCTTTGCCTTTGTCTGTGGCCCCATACTGGCTTCATCTGTCCTTGGTCACGGAGGAGCCAGATATTTATGAATGTGAAGGGAACAGGGCACATCCGTCACCCCTACAGGAAACATCAACCCAAAGCCTGCGGGTCTGTAGAGTCCTGTACATCTCTGGAGGGTGGTGTTTTCCCATTACGTGCGGAAAGAACCCACCCGGTTACTTAGACCAGGTGGGAGAGTCTCACAGATGGTTCCTTCTTGCAGTTAGACTGACGTGTCACACGGAGGGATCTCCAGCGCCGTGTGTTGGATACATAATCGGCCGTGTGGGTCTAACGTCTTGACATCGATCCCTAGTCCAAGGCGAATTTGTTTCACCTCCAGGGCAATTGATGAGATGATACAGAGTACACTCTTACCCCGGAAATCGTTTGCGACTCGATGGTTATAAATACCCCCCCCCCCCCCCCCCCCCGTGCTCTTGTATTTGGCGCGCTGTATGCAAATGGAGGCAGGAGTCCGAAAGCTCATTAGGCAAGAGACAGAGGCTGGGCGCATGGAGAGGACCGCGCGGAGCTGAAGCTGATAACCGTGGCCTTGTCCAGAATAGTGCCTGGGAGCTTTCTTATCTCCCTTTGACAGGAGGTGCCGTGGGCTTCCTGTGCGAAATCAGGAGTGAACGCTGCTTTCCTCTTGTTGTTCGGCTTCCTCCCCCCTCAAGACGGTTCCCAGCACAGTGATTATCTTTGCATCTTCAAACATGGCACAATCTACTTCCTCAAGAGCTTGATGTATTCTTAAGGCTTCGGCAAATTCCCCCCCCCCCCCCCCCCCAAATCTCTTTTCAAGTGCTGTTATATAGTCAGGCTCCTAAATGACCTTCTATTTTTATGGTTCCAATTACAAAGAGGGAAAAAGGAAAAAAAAAAAAAAAAAAGCAGTCCCCAAATTAGAAAACAGCCACAGAATCTGTCCTGTGCACTCGGAGGACCTTTGCACCGGGGCCGGCCTGTGGTGTCCATAGGAGGGCTGGTGCCACTGTCAGCGCCCTCAGAGTTTGGGGGCAGGGGTGGGGGTCAGAGGCTGACAGCCCCACGTGAACTCGGCAGACCGCGCTTCCCTCGGGAAATGCCTAGACTTGCTGGGCTCCAACATATTTCTCTGCCTTTTCCTGAAGACCAAAAGGATGCAATTAAGATCTCCGCGTGAGGCGTCCCTGGATCTTTGTCCCTTCTTTGGGGGGAAAAGAAAGAATGAAATGCAAAGCTTCTTTTCCAGGTACAAGAGAACTTCAGCCCTTCGATGGGAACGGTACCAAGTACACACGCACTGGCCTGATACAGGTGTGCGCGTGTGCACGAAACCCCAGCTACGTGGGGGGCAGATGTCCCGTGTATATACCTGTGTGCGTACCGAGTGTGTGTGAGAGATGCGAGGGCAGGGATGTTACAGTCTAGAGAACGGAGAATACCGATCGCGAAAAAGAGCGCGATGACGTGTGATTTCAAAACTGTGGCATTAACGTGTTTCAAGTTAGAGGAGAAAGGATATCATTCCTCTTGGGTTCGTTTTCTTCTACTAATCAGTAACAGTTCAGATGTTCACCAGTTTTCCCTGATGATGATCAGGCATATCTGGCAGAAATCGCTTACATTCCTTACGGAACGGCCAGTCCTTACTGTTCTTTTTTATTTTAAATCTTATAATCTAACTTGTATAGAAGAGAGACATTTTATTTTATTTTATTTTATTTTATTTTATTTTATTTTATTTCATTTTATTTTATTTTATTTTATGTATTTTTAAAAATTAATTTATTTTTTTAAAACAACATGAGCATAATTTTATTTAGCCTCCATATTAGGCATGTTTTTTTTTTATGTCTTAAATATCTCCTGCCATTTTATTTTTTTTTCAATATATGAAATTTATAGTCAAATTGGTTTCCATACAACACCCAGCGCTCATCCCAAAAGGTGCCCTCCTCAATACCCATCACCCACCCTCCCCTCCCTCCCACCCCCCATCAACCCTCGGTTCTCAATTTTTAAGAGTCTAGAAGAGAGACATTTTAAAAACATCTGGGCAAGTCTGATACACGGAGCTGGTACAGTTAGGCGTTGTTACGGTAGAAGGTGTGCGCTCTTTTAGGGATACGTGGGGCTGAAATGACACGATGTCTGAGATTTGCTTCAAAATACTTCACAGAAGAGAAAACAGAAAGAAATAAGGATAGACCCGAACAGCTGTGGCAAAATCTTGATAACTTCAGTCTGGGCAGTGAGTCTGTGGGGCTTTAGTACATTAGGTCTCTACTTAACCAGTATGTTTGAAAATAACAAACAGTTAAATGAAAGCTCTTACGAGAAACAGCGTATCTGTCCCCCGTGCAGGTGTGTATGTTTACAGGTGTTAATGGAGTGCCAATTACACGCTAGGCCCTTGCCTTACTCTGAGGACGGAGTGACTAAGCAGATGGGGCCCCATCCCCTGGAGCGGCTGGCCCAGGGGGGCCACTTAGAAAGTGGTCAGTGCTCTGGGGGAGGACTTGACAGGCCCGGAGGGGAGACCACCCAGAGAGACTCAGTGGTGTAACAGTCCGGAGCCCCTTCTCAGCTCAAGGAGAGGGATAATCACAGAACTTTTTCCTGGTCACCACAGTCCCATCTATCCTACCTTCTTCCTCACCTACTTTATTCTCTATCATCGTATGTCAATCATTGCTGCCATTGGCTACCCTGGATCAACCGCTCATTCTTTCTGGAACTGGGCTGTTCCTCCTGGAACAGCCTGGAGGCTGAAGTTCCTCCTGGTTGGAAAAGCTCCATAATCTGCCCACAACATGTATAAATTAGAGCCCAGCAGGCTCTCTGCTCACCACAAATTCTGGGTAGGGAATGCGTTGTGGATGGTCTTGACTGTCAGACAAGGAAGCCTGGGCTTTCTTCAGTACGCCCTTCGGAACTTTGGAGCAGAAAGGTTTCCACTAAAAATGCGAACATTCGGGGGATGGTCTGAGGTGGGAAAAGCCAGCGGGCAGCAAGGCCAGTGAAGATACTCCTGACTGGGTCAGAGTGGAGGGAAGTGTCTTTTTTGTTGTTGGGATTTTTTTAAGTTCACGCAGAACCTGGGTTATGTAGAACATGATACATGACAAATAAATATTTACACCAAAATTTGAGTAGTAAACCATACGAAAACCGTAGTTTGCTGATAATAATGTGTGTTTGAGAGAGCATGTTACCTTCTGTCTTTAAAAGGGTACTCTACTAGCCAGCTTAATAAGAGATTTCATGGACTTTTAGAAACAGAGGAGATTGTTTTATAATTAAACACTCGAGGCCTAACCAGTTAAAGCGCTTCTCATGATATCCCCAAACTTGGAAAGAAATAGACTGAATTTAATAACTGCTTCATGCTGTGTGTTTCCATATACACTTAATTAGCCCTGGAAAAAAATCAGCTGTATAATGGAATATTCTGATTAAAAGCCAACCTTTTATAGATGTGAAATGCTATTATTTCCTTGAGGTTTCCATTCATTAACGTAACTTCTTTTTTTTCCCCCCTGTGTTTGCATGTTTCCTCTTCCATGAACTCATTAAAATCTAGATACTCAATTTCCTAATTTTTGCATTTTTACTTAGTATTTAACATTTAGGACAGGAAGGATGTATGAAGATACGCTGGTGTGGGTTTCTTTCAGTTCAAGCAAAATGTGTTTTCTGTTTGTAGGTTCTAAGGATGGATATGGGGGGACACTCCAAGGGAAAGAAGAGAATGCGTTTTGTTATCTTGTTATCTCAGGACTTAACCAGTGATGATTTTGATTCCACCTGTCACCCTGGACTGGACCATGCTACCATGCTACAAAGCAACATAGTAATGACCTACTTTTTTTTTTTTTTAAACAGATATGACTTCTGCTCCAGTAATGATGAGCCCCTGATCCTGGATCCTGACAGCAACGTAGGAAACAGGATTGAGAGCATCACGCAGCGCACGGCAATAATAGAAGGAAAGAATAAGGTACTGTCTGCAAAAATGTGCATTTGGGATATTTATTTTAAAAACACGCACTCAGCTCCCGGTTCTAGGTTGACTAGAGCCAGAAGTCATTCGAATGCTCAAACAAAAATTCAAAGAGAAGAAAGACGAGATCTGAGACAGGTCTTCGTGCACAGATACTCTGAGACTTCTCGCACTCGGTTCTCCAGTGGGCCACCACTTCCAAAGGAATGAGTAGTAGGTCCCAAAGGAGCTGCCTCTCAAATATCAATGGCTCTCGACCCTAGCTGAGTATTAGAATACTCCACGAATTATTAATTGCATTTGAATCTCTGGAGTAGAGCCTAAGGTTCATAAAAATTACCTGGGAGATTCTAGCATGGACCCAGGACTGAGAATCCCTGATAACCCGTAGAGTAGGGTGTCGATAAGCATAAGCTGGTACAAGACTTAGGGCTCGAGTGGAATGTTTCCATTTCACAAAACATGTTGTTTTTCCCCCTCTGTCTTTGCAAGGGCAAAACCTTACTCAGGGTATGCAAACACAGTATGTTAGGATTCCCTGACCTAAGAAATGCAAATCAAAACCACGATGAGCTGTTGCCTGACACCTGTCAGAATGGCCATTATCAAAAAGACAAGAAATAATAAGTATTGGTGAGGATGTGGAGAAAAGGGAACCCTTGTGCCCTGTTGGTGAAACTCTAAATTTACACAGCTGCTATGGACGACATGGAGGTTTTTGGAGGTTCCTCCAAAAATTACAAATGGAACTACCACGTAATCCAGCAGTTTGACTTCTGGGTATGTATCCAAAAGAAAACAAAAGCACCATGTCAAAGATACGTGCACCCTCAAGTTCATAGCAGCATTACTTACAGTAGCCCATTTATGGAAGCAAATGAGGTGTCCATCAGTGAATGAATGAAGACTATGTGGCCTGTGTAGACACAAAGGAATATTACTGAGCCACGAAAATGAATGAAGTCCTGCCACTTGGGACATTGATGGACTCGGAGGGCATTATGCAAAGTGAAAGGACGTCGGGCAGAAAAAGACAAACACTGTCTGATCTCACTTACATGTGGAATCCAAAGCAAAACCCCAAGCTTATCGATAACAGAGAACAGATTGGTGGTGGGGTGAGGGGTGTGAAAAATAAGGTGATCAAGCCAAGTTCCAGTGATAAAGTAACTGAGTCCTGGGGATGTAATGCACGACATAGGGACTATCGTTGATAATACCGTATTGCATATTTGAAAGTTGCTAAGAGAATAGATGTTGGTAGTGCTCATCACAAGAAAAAAAAAAAGTTGCTTAACTATGTATGATGACAGATGTTAACTAGACTTATTTGGGTGATTGTATGGTAATACATGCAAATTACGCTCTCCATTTGAAACGAATACAATGTTATGTATCAATTATACCCCACCTTTAAAAAAATAGACTTCTGGGGCGCCTGGGTGGCGCAGTCGGTTAAGCGTCCGACTTCAGCCAGGTCACGATCTCGCGGTCCGTGAGTTCGAGCCCCGCGTCAGGCTCTGGGCCGATGGCTCGGAGCCTGGAGGCTGTTTCCGATTCTGTGTCTCCCTCTCTCTCTGCCCCTCCCCTGTTCATGCTCTGTCTCTCTCTGTCCCAAAAATAAATAAAAAACGTTGAAAAAAAAAAATTTAAAAAAATAGACTTCTAACCAAAAAAAAAAAGTTCCCTGACCTAATGAGAGCCTAGTAGGCATCGTTGCTGGTGCTCTTTTTAGTATTAAAACATTTTTATTGAGGTATGATTGATGTACAAAACACTGTACAGATTTGACGTATACAGTTTAATGACTTTGGAGGTAAACGCACAGCCATGAAACCATCACCACAGTCAATGCCATAAATTCACCCGTCGCCTCCAAGAGTTTCCTCCCATTGAATATATGAATGCATGAATGAGCGATACCACTTAGCAGATGTTTCCATATAGGCCACAGCATGGTAAACTAGAGCTATTGTGTCCTATGGTGGATCTCGAGGACTTAACCTAGCATAACTGAAACCTTGTACCCATTGACCAATGTTGGAAATCCAACTCCTCCTCTAAAAAAGGACGCCAAGAACTGGAAAGGCTCAGAGATTTTACCCTACTTCTAGGCTACCACAGTTTTATGTTTGGTGGTTGAAAACCTGCTACTCGTGGGCCAGATGCAATGGACTTTATTACTCTCAGCAGATCTCCTGAGCTTCATGTTGGCCTTGGTCCCCCCCAGCCCTCAAGTGTCCAGGTAGAAATTGTGCACGCAGTGGATTTGCATAAGAGCGGAGGAACCTTGAACTTAGGGAACGCACACTGGGTTGCCTTTGCTGCCCTCTCCGCAAAAACACTGTGCGTTCGCTGCGCCCCTGACCTCCACTGAGCCTTAGTAGTAGCTGACATCTTCTGAACTGGGCACATCTCAGTAGACCTGAGACCTGGTGACTTTTGTCTGTTGACATTAGTGAAAAATACACTTACAAATCTGCTCTTATCAGGCACAGGGGTAGCGATGCTTTAAAAAGGAGAAACCTATCAACCCATTGCCAAGTTGTCTATTTATATATGTATATCTTGATTTGGAGCCGTTCATTTGTATGGATACTGTCGGCTGGAGTGTGATTATGCTTATGTTATCTGTGTGTCCAGCTGTATTTTTTGCGTTTGAAGGCACCAAAGTAGACGGCATCATTCCCCCCACATAGGGTTGAACAATAACAAATAACATCTGAATTCCTCATTCTGTAAAACTTTTTGACATTCGCCAGTCTTTGGGCAGAGTGCTTGTCTCCTTTTTAAAGATGAGAGGGGCACCTGGGTGGCTCAGTCGGTTAAGCATCTGACTTCGGCTCAGGTCACGATCTCACTCACGGTTGTGGGTTTGAGCCCCGCGTCGGGCTCTGTGCTGACAGCTCAGAGCCTGGGACCTGCTTCAGATTCTGTGTCTCCCCCTCTCTCTGCCCCTCCCCTACTCGTGTTCTGTCTCTCTCTCTCTCTCTCTCTCTCTCTCTCTCAAAAATAAACATTAAAAACAATTTTTTTAAATAAAGATAAGAAAAATGGGGGTGATGAGATGAACTCGAACAGCTTAAATGTGGTAAATGAGAAACTCAAAGCAAAGTGTTCCTGTCCCCAAAACCACTGCTCTACCAACTAGGTACAGAAATTACAGTGGTGATGGCTTGCAAAAAAATGTGAACAACCACTTGTCAAGGATTTAGGAAAAGTTTTTATGACCACAGCGGTGGTTAAAATTCTTTTTCTCTAATAGAAATGAACAGTAGTTGAAAACATCCCATGATGGATAGCATGGGCAAGAGCACTTCAATGAGATGCTTTGAAAAGAGGAAATTCTGTAACCTTGAAAGTTGGAGTGACACCCCGTTTTTTTTTTTTAAAGGAAACGCCTCAGAGTAGAAAGCAAGGCGGTTGTCACAAAGTACTAGAAAACTCTAAGATGCCATCAATTGTGTCAGTTTGTTTTGCCTTCTGACCACGTCAGGTACACGTACCGTTGGCTGCTGGATATTAACACGAGAATGTATGAGCCTACTTTCAGCAGCAGCTTCTAGTCCTGTTGTGGCATCCTAGCCACAAAAATACACAATAGGAAAAAAAAAAAGTGAAAAATGGAAAAGCCAGATGAGGTTTCGAATTAGCCTGAATGAACCCTGAAGCAGCAGCCGGACTCCATGCAGGATACCTGGAAAGCACAGGGCGAGTGAAGGCCCAAACCCGGAGGGAGAGAAGAACTTCCCTGATTGTCTGTCATGTGGCTTGAAACAACTTTATCGTTTCGTAATTTTGTACTTCTGCAAAGGTTTTGTTTTTAATTTTTTTTAATGTGTATTTATTTTTGAGAGAGGGAGAGACAGAGTGCAAGCTGGGGAGGGGCAGAGAGAGAGAGAGAGAGAGAGAGGGAGACACAGAATCCGAAGCAGGCTCCAGGCTCCGAGCTGTCCGCACAGAGCCCGACGCGGAGCTCGAACCCACGAACCCCGAGATCATGACCTGAGCCGAAGTCGGATGCTCAACCCACTGAGCCACCCAGGCGCCCCTGCGAAGGTTTTAAATATAGACCTCCAGACCCAGTGGGCACTTGTGTCCACAACACTGCTTTTCTGTCCATGTTTAGCAAGCATAGCAAAGTCCCAGCTTAGACTATAAATGACCCTTTTACCTACAGTCACATAACGAGCCTGCCCAGCGACACCCCTCCCCCTGACAGATCAAGAGGATGGAGGGCTCACTGGAGCATCCGTAAGATTCCAGGCGTTTCCTTTTTTTCCCCCTTTTTTTTTTTTTTTTTTTTTGTTTAACTCCTAGAAGGGTGCAGAGGACAATCAAATTTAGTTTCCTTATTGGCAAGTTTTGGCCTAGATCTGTGAAAAATGAGTCATCAATTGGAGTTGCTGATAACAAGTGAGGAGTTTTAGTATTGTTTAATGGGGTTGCCAGACTGTTGGGGTTGCAGCTATGGAGTAGGAAGTCGAAGGGACCCTGGGTTAGAAAACACAGTCAGGAAATACATATTACGGCGTTAACTCCGTGAGGCGGGAGAGTTGCGACAGTTTTACCGTTCTGGCGACATTTCCGCCGAGGTAGTTTGCTAGTTTGGAGGTTACCTTGAGAAGTGTGCCGTATGGGACCGATCCACGAAAGAGGCATGAAACCTAATCACAGAATTGCAGTTCGGGTCTCATTTCCCACATTCCTCCAGGCTTCTTTTTTTTTTTTTTTTGAATCCTCCTGTTCTATTTTCCCATCACTTGGCTCGAACGTGCCACCCGAGGTTAATTTTAGATGCTTCCATGGCCTTTATATATCTACTCTTATGTCCCCCTGACACACTTAAAAGGAAACGATATTAGAAACATCCCGAGATTAAAATCACCGTTCCATATTTAGACCTTTTAAAATGAGTTCTGGAAACTAGGCAGAATTACACATCATCCCATCCATTCTCTTCCATGAGGTTCAAACCGCATTGTAGTAGGGAGTTACTAATGCTTGGGGAGAGGGAAGGAAGGAAGGGGTATGAATAACTTCCCACTTTACAGTACCTGACAACACATTTCATCAGCATTCTTGGGTCGTGTAAAAGAACCCGGAGAATGACGTTAAGGGTCTTTTTCTACTGTCTAAATCCTTGGGGTCCTGGCAGGGCAAGTTAAAGGCACCCTCAAGCTGTAGATTCCACATGTAACAACTCAAATTCTTGGCACTTGCCCTTTTCAAGTATTAAGTTAATATTTGGTGTTCCAACTGTTAGGCTATTTTCATGTTTTTCCCCCTTTGAAACAATAGTATTTGGTTACAGGCACCGGGGAAAGGATTTGTCCCTTTCACTCAGAAGACTCCTGCGTTTCGACTTAACGCCCTAGGAGAAGTTGTCTTCTGCCCAGAAAAACCGCACCCACCTACAATTCACACTTGAGCTTTTTCTGACCCTATAAAGTTTCTACTTCCGTTACCAAACATCTTTTGTTTTTCATGAAAACACGTTTCCGTTTGTAATTTAAAAATACATTATCTGGAAAAAGAAGTGCCCTAGAATCAGATAATTTTTAATAAAGTTGATCATAGGGTATGAATTTCATCTTATCTTTAAATTTCCTTCTTTATAACTTTTTCATTCATCCGTCCTGTTTTCAAACCTTATAATAGTGTATCAGTTGAAAAACAGCTTGCAGCTTGTGTCAAATAATAAGAAAGAACCGAGTATTTCTGTCCCTAGGAAGATTTCAGCTTATGTGACCCATCTCTGCCAATTTAAGGATGTATTCTTCAAGAAAAATTCAATCCGAAGAGTAGACAGAACACTACCAATAGATCTGTGCTTTTCCATCTAAAGAGTTTTAAGGCGAGAAGCAGTTTCATGTAGAGATCAAGGGTGATATACCCACCTCACGGGGCTATAGGGAGGAGTAAATGAGATAATACCTCACACATTGGCACACAGCTAGAGGGCTACATAAATGTACCCAGAAACAAATAATGTAAACCCCCATCAATGTCATTTTCTCATTCGATTTTAATAGACACTTGGGAGAGGTGAGTTCTGGAGCAGACTTGCCTATGGCTAAGGTGTTGGTTTGGGGAGGGCTCATTCAAGCAAAATAAGAGAGACTCGGATGCATTTGTATCTCTGTGGCTCATCGTGTGACCTGTATTCCTTTCATTCCTAGGTATCTCGATTTTATTCTCTGATTATACAGGGGTTCTGAGCTATCCATCTGTTCATTGGAATTATCGCCAGATTGCCTGCCCAAGTCTTAACTATGGCAGATGTGCACGTCTGAATTGACTTTCCCTTGCTCATTTGCTTTGAGTTCAGTGAAATCAAAATAATTTTAATAGAAACGCAGATAGAACTTTCAGATTCAGGTGATCACTGTCCCTAATATCAGCATTCTCGGTACAGACAGAAATGAGTTCCTCACTTATTTATTGAGCAACAAATCAAAGAACGTAGATAGGATTGTGCCGAGCCCCGCGAGGATAAACACTTGAGAGCTAACGTGATAAGAAAAGCAGTGCTTGAGCGGGGGGGGGGGGGGGGGGGGGGGGCCGTTTTTGTGTTCCGTGGGGTTGGGACGGGGGGTGGGGGGGCCCGATGTCTGAGAAGAAAAAAAAAGGAGTGAAGAGTG
>NW_026057576.1:7539256-7606568 GCF_023721935.1 Panthera uncia | reverse complement strand
TGAACTGGCTGTGTCTGGGCCCAAGTTTCCAGAGACCAAATAAAGAAGTCAGAGTCTGACTTGACGGTCTGCATTGTCCCAGCGGCCACAAGCTAACACTTCTTTTCACGTTGCTGCCTGCAAGCTTCTCTTCGAAGTACTTCCATTTTCTTCCATGGCTTTTAAGTGGGGGGTGCGATAATTCAAAAGAAATATTCTGGAGAGCTCTTTCCTTTTACTTGCCACCTCTTATATCGATTAATAATTAACATAGAGAAAAAAAATAATTGACATAGAGATAAAGACCCCTGAGCTCCTTCAGGGTCTTCTCTACTGGTTATTTGCCTGCATGGGAGTGTTTTCTCTGCAGAAGAGAGAATAACACATATTTGGCCATCAAGTAGGGAATTTCGTCTCTATCACCTTAAAGTAGGCCTTCAAGGACTCTTCAAGATTAAGAATAGGGATTGTGTCACGTTCTTCTCTGTTTCCCCTACAACATCTGCTCGGTGCCTTGATGAACACCCAATCAGTGAGGGCGAAGTTGAATGAGAATTGCCACAAATTGCAGATGTTTTCATTGCCAATAATGTCAACAACATACAGGATATATGAGCAGATGTAATTAAACAGATCCAACAAACAGAAGAGGAAACAACACGTAATATACACTCTACCATAGTGAAAAGTACAGAAAATTTGCTGACCAAAACAAACAAAAAAACTAGGAGTGTAGTTTTCGGTTGTCTTGATCTGTAGATAAAAGACAGAAACATGTCCATTTATTGGCTGGGATAGGAGAACATAAGTGAAGTGACTAGCCCCTTACTTAGCAACTCAGAAAAATGTTAGGACCCTTTGTAGAGTTTGTGTTCATTGTCTTAGCATGCCCACTGTCACATTTTAGTCTATATATTACTTTAGCCTGTGAATCACTGGGTCTAATTAACGCTTCGGCGAGGACACCCCTCTCATCCAGAGGCATCACTACAGGCAGCCTCTGTAATTTCAAAGCCTCTGACCAGTGATTTGTGTTCTAGAGCAAGAGCTGCAACAATCTAGAAATAATGGGATAAATTCTTTTTTTTTTTTTGTCCTTTTAAATATAAAAAACTTAACTAGCTTTTTTCATTTTTTTTTTAATGTATAAGTATGTATTTTTTGCCAGGCTGGGTTAAATTTTAAAACCAACCATCTGTTGCGTATTACTGATTTTTATCTTTATTCTTTTTTAATCGATCTTTAAAAGACAGCAAAGCGGGTCTTAAAGCTGTGTAAATGTGTGTCGCACTACTCTTTGAGACATCACAGCTTAGATCGTGCCTTCACACTCACCCCAGTGTCTCTTGCAGGGCTCATTAGTCAAATAGCACTAAAATCTAGTGAAATGATACTGTCGTATTCACAACTTTGGTCTTCATTTCCTAGACTGGGAATTGGCAGGCGAAGAAGTTGAGTAATTTGTGTGTGCATGCACACACACACACACACACACACACACACTGACAACCTCAGTGAACTTTCCAGCCTCTCCCCCAGCACCTTCGGGGCTATGAGGCTACATTCTTTGCCTACAAGAAAGGGTTCAGCCAGCCTTTCTCCACTGTCCCTGCCCACTGGACATGCCCATTACAGAAGCAAACAGCAAAGAGACCTCCTGTTACCAAACGCATCCATAATCTCAGGTCATCCGAACAAAAGGGAAGGCCTCGGCCTCACCTGTTCCTCTCATTGACGTGGAAGTGACCACCTCACAGAGTAGGACGTGCCGTCCCGCATCTCGGCTTTAGGTCTATAATTGTTACGCCAGCAGCACGAGATAAATAAGCCTGAAACCCTCATACGAGTCGGATGTCATAGCCCCCGGTCTCCTGAGGATCTGCTTTCCTGTTATTTTTCCATTCTTGCTGGGGCTCGGCAGAGGGAGAGCCTTCTGGTAAACCACCGTGCGTGCAATCGTACCCTTGCTGAATGAATGGAAGAGCTGAATCATTGCAGCCCTCAGAAGAATCTTCGGGATGTTCAAATGGTTCTTTGCTCTCGCTAAAGTTTCCTTTTCTTTCACAGACGGCGAGTACCTTGGTTGTGGCGGACGCTAGGATTTCTGGAATCTACAGTTGCGTGGCTTCTAATAAAGTAGGGACTGTGGAAAGAAACATAAACTTTTATATCACAGGTAAGCGATATACCCTCTACTCACAAAGATAGCCTGGTGACCTTGATGTCCTTTCAATTTGCTTCTTGGTGCACTTAGAGCTGGAAGGATTTTTGTTTTTAAGAAATTCCATAGAATTGTTTGTTAAACGTTGAGTACCTTCATCCTTGCTCTCAGGAATAGAATTTGGCGTCACTGGATCTAACAAGTGATTTCTCTGAGTTCCCTTGTAGAGCCGTCTGTGTGCATCTTCCTCCCAGATTGGGTCGTGAGGTTAGGATTTTGTCGTACTCGTTTTTAAACTCTTTTCCGCACCTGGCACGGGGTCTGGTACATAGCGGTTGTTTGGTAATAATCAAGGAAGCCAAACCTTTGATGACGTGTTTTTTTTTTTTTTTTAATTAAAAAGCTAATTGTCTCACAACGTCAGTCATTTCTGCTTTTGAGGAATGAGGCTCTCCTATAGAACTCTGAAACTGAGTTTGTTGATGGTAACTCATGTGCTGTTTTTTTGGTAGCATTTACTGATTTTCAGCCTTAAATGTGATGGTCTCTGCAAATCTTAAAATGTCCAAGTGACACAAATGGCACTCCCTATGTCCCTCCATGGGTACAGGAAGGAAGTAAGTAGCTCAAAGTATAAAAACAATTGCCTGGCTCCACACTCCCCCAATTTTCTGAGGAAACCCGGGCAGTTTGCCAGCTTTCTGGAAACTTCGCGCTGCATGGGGCAGGCTGCAGCAGTTGCCTAGAGTTCTCTAGAAAGAAATAGGTAGGTCTGATTGCATGAGACATATGGGATGTCAGATCACAGGGAGCCTTCCGGCAAGTTAGCCAATCCTCAGAGAAGCTGTGTCGTGGGAGATCTCCTGAGGTAGATTCTCACAGAATGTGAGAGCCGGAAGAGACTTGAGAGGCTATTCAGCCTGATAGCCCCCACACTTTCCAGGTGAGGAAATGGGGTTTGGAGAGGTGAAGAGGGACACAGCAGAGCCACTCCTAGACCGGGTCAGCCCCTGTCCCCTTACAGCTGAGAAGTATAAGGGAAATCGTGTTTGTATCTACTCCAAGTTGGAAAATTCCTTTATTTAGAGAAGGATTCAGATAGCCATTGCACACAATATTGGTTCTCTTATCAGTGTTGGATGATTTGGACCGCTTAGGAACAAAGGTTTGTACTGTCCTTTATGTTTGATTGGAAACAAATTCCTATGCAAATCCCTAGTCACCGTACGTATGATTTAACGTATAAAAGATTGAGCAATCCTGTGCTGAACGTTCAACAAGTTTATACAAGTTTAGTGGGCACTCCCCATTGAATAGAACAGTTCAGCGCTGCCCTGAGCACTTGAACGGCTCTCCGTGAAGCCCCGTCTTTATAGGAAGACAGTTTTAACACAAAAAAGAAATGTCACATCCTCATATCAAGAGGCGTGTGTAGCAGCAAGGTGGCAGGTGCATTTACCGATGCTAAGCCAATGCTGTCCGATAGAGATTACAAGCCACACACGTAATTTAGAATTTTCCAGTAAAACTACATTTTTGAAGAATAAAAAGTAAGATGAATTTTATGTAAGCCAGTGTATCCAAAATATCATCATCTTGACATGCGATCGATATTTTTAAAACCTTGTTCGGCTTCAGTGTTTAAAATTTAAAGTAATTGAGATAAAACGGAATAAAATTCAGTTCTTGGCCGTCACACTCGCCCCATTCGAAGGGCTCGGTAGCCACACGTGGCCAGTGGGTACCGTGTGGTCCAGTGGTGCTCTGAGCCTCTGAGAAGGAAGGGCTGAGGTGGTCCGGGGGAAGGAGGGCATGAAATCTGAACAGGTAGAAAGAAGAGGCTAGCCTTGCCCTGACGTTCTCAGAGCCCAGACCGGATACCATGCTATGGTTCAGCTTCTCATGGGCAAACAGACCTCTCCACGATGGCCCGAAATGTGAGGCGTGGATGCCGAATTCGGGGACTACTCACAGGTCCACAGCGGGATGTGACAGTGCCTGAAGGTGCAGAAGGAACTGACCCCCGTCTTCTCTTTCTATTCCTGGCTCTGCCCCACTCGTGCACCCACGTGTATGGTCATCCAAGTACTGTCCACACCCCTAACAGTCTTCCCTGGGACCTAGAAGTGTGCACACTCATGAGCAGTCTGACCTCAGGAGGACTTTTTCAGTCTGGAAGCAGACTTGAGGCCATCTTTACAGGGAATTCTGGGATCCCCAGGACCCCCCCCCCAAAAAAAAAGACATGGAACGGGGGGGTGGCACAGGCTTGGGGTGGCATGCTTTCCTGACCCCACAGACTCTTTATATTGGGGCGGGGGTGGCGGGAAGGACAGCCAGCATAGAACCAAGTAAAGGCCCAGGGCAGGGACCCCTCTTGCCTGGATCTGAAGGCAGTACCGGAAGAGGAGTTACCAAGAGTGGAGGGGAATGTTGCGTTCGTTTCCTTGTTGTTCGGAGTCCCCCGAAATGATTAATTTGATGACCAGCCTCAACTGCAACAACCAATATCTAGCCCATCCTACTGAACTTTGCATTGTTGTGTGTCTGTCTGTGGTCAGCATGTCTGTTGAATGCAGACAGAGATTCCCTCCTACTCCTTCCACATTATACAGTTTTTAACCATGGGATGGCTGAAATCCTTTCTAGATCTCCAGGCTTGTCCTCAGAAAGGGGCGGTGAGAATCCAACTCAAACATACGTACTTGAGGCTTACAGTGTTTTCCTCTAGAAATTCAAGAGCTTTCATCTTAAACTGAATAGAATTGCTCTGAATTATTTTCTGCTAGTCCTGAAAAGTTCTAGTTTTGGTCATTATAATTTGCTTATATTCATTGTTTTTTTTAATTATGACTCTTTTCTTTCTTAAATCCTTGTCATGAGATTTATTCTCAACTAGAGATAGAGCTAAATACTCAGGAATGTTGCCCCTTCCATGTCTATTTTCTGAAAGATGAATGCATATTGGCTTGGTGTTTATACTTAACCTAGTGGAAGCACTGGTTTAAAAGATCTGTCTAAAATTCACCTGTTCTAAATCAAAAGATCTGGATTTGGATCCTTACTGGTCCTCATTTCAGTCGTGTTGCCCGTTCGTTAAAATAGAACAACAATTTAACACAGTTGCCTTCCAAACTAATGAAAGCAAGTTGGCCTTGGCCTTTAGAATTCCCCACCCCTTCTGCTCTAAACTTTGCCATTCACTTGCCCGTAGTAGCTACTTGAAACAAACAAACAAACAACTTTCTAGTAACCACTCACTTCTTGGGGAATGTTATTTCTGTTCTTCAGCAGAAGGAAAGCCTTCTTTATTAGGACCTGACAAGCTGTACCTCTCAACCTGTGCATTTCTATGCTTGTCTGTTTCGTGAGCTTAATTCACATGTTTGATCCAACTGAGTCAAAATGTCCATCCCCTAATACACATCTGTGTAAATAGATTACTCTTGCACCTACCCCTAAATCAGATATCTCTTCCGAGCAAGGATTGATTCTTCTCCATGACGTCTCATAAGATGCCATGGATGTGATACGCATTAGTTGGGGCCGACGAGGATTGTGCCGAAATCTGCAACAGATACGCAAGTGTGGGAAGGTCGCCTGCTTTCGCTTCGTTAGAAGGCAGTTCTTTCCTGGGTCTGTTTTTGTACTCCATCTAAAAAAAAAATAAAAAAAAAAATCCACAGGAATTGAGAGGAAAAAATCCCTCTGGATTCGTTAACTAGTGTTAGGACGTTTTACTTATCGTCTTCTATGGATCCGAAGAGAATGCCAAAGGAGGTAGCCTGAGAAAGAGTTGTTTCTAAGAGGCTGTCTGGTGACATGAACTAAAGTGACTTCGCTAACGGTGTGAGAAGCAGACCTCAAAACCCAGCTGGTTCTTTTCTTTGCCTCCGTGTGTGTGTGTTTTTGCCATTTGCTGGCACTCCGCGGGACTACGGCTGGGTGTGTTAGCAATTACTGGGCAACCCCCAGTAATTGTTCCTGTTCAGTGCAGGCAGGAACAGCACTGCCTTATCTCCCTGGTTTCCCAGTGTCACTAACTGCATTTTATTTTGAGATTCCTCGTGGTGCTTGGCAAAGATAAACAAAATCTTCCATCAGGAAACCTGTGAGCTATTTCCACAGGAAGTTTCAAATCACTAAAGTAAATAGAAACTCTGCATGATCTCAATGGTGTTACTTGGGCTCGCTTGGGTTCTAACCGCCAGGACGGGACCTCATAAATGGCAAGCCCGGGGTCTTTGAAGAAATGATTCGACTGTGGCCCGTGTGCACACGACGGCTGGTATCTGTGAAGAAGCTGATGGCTGACGTTTTAGTCCTCAGGCTTGGAAAATGTCCCCAACGTAAAAAGATGCTGAGTTAGAGGGGCTATTTCTGACACCTTATTGTTATGCTGAAAACGACTGTTAGCTGCTTCGGCAGCTTCTGACCCATTCTTAGCTTTTCATTTTAAAAGCAGGAAAACCTTTGCTGGTCTCCTCTCCAGCCACTGACAGCTTCATAAGCCACTGTTACCCGCTGCTCCCAGGTTTCAAATGAATACTTTGGCATTTCTTCAGACGTGACACTTTATAATAAAGTCAAAGCCCAGAAAAATCAGAAAAACAAGCAAAGTCCGATTTAGGAAAGAGTTGATATGATATCTAATTTTGGACTATTGTCCCCTAAGGTTTAAAGGTTTCTTTATAGCTTTGTGTGCAACGGATAATAATAATAACAGCAGAACATAATGCTTTTCATCTTCAAAGTACTTTGTAAAATGTTGGCCCAAATTCTTTGCTCAAATGCAGACATGCCACCAAGTGACAAGCAATGGGAGGGTTTTGAGAGCAGGTCAGTTCGGGGCCAGTGACCAATGATTTCTTTCTTTTTTTTTTTTTTTTTTTTTTTTAATCCTCCGGGGAAATGCTCCCAAATGAGACCAGGGAGCTTGAGCGCAAAAAGCTGAGTGAAGGTCAAGGTTAAGAAAGCAGAGGAGGCGTGCTCCTGAGGTGTTGCTGGAGACAGAGATGGTTAGCTGGGGATTGACAGGAGAGAAATGGCTTCTGATAGCACAGTAGCTTTCAGAAGGTGTTCCCTACGTTTTTGAGAGTAAACTTGATTTTTAGACATGACTCTCCTCCTCCCCCATCGGAGCATCAGGCGGCTCTTCCAGATTAGTTGACTGCATTTTGTTATCGTACGTCCAAGTAGGACCGTCCCCCTGAAAGGGTACCTGAGCATGTGCCGTGGCTCTTCTCTGCCCACTGTGCCAGCCAAGGGCAGGCAAGGTAGATGGCACATCAGCAGGATGGATACTATCCATCCAATTGTAGGAAACTGGGGAGGCCAGTTGGTGTTTTTACTGGAAAAGTCTAGGCTTAAAGTGGTGTTGACCAGCATGGCTCAAGTCTCCTACCACGTACCTGGGACTTCCTCACTTATTTTGGAGAAGTTTGACCATTAAACTACCCTTGGGGTTTTTTTGTGGTTTTTGTTTTTTGTTTTTTTGTTTTTTTGTTGTTAAAAAAGAAACAGAGGCACGAGGAGAAACCATGAGAGAGAGGAATGCTTTTAAATATTTATTTTTTGAGAGAGATGGTGCGCAGGGGAGGGGCAGAGAGAGGGAGACAGAAGATGAGAAGCAGGCTCTGTGCAAATAGCGGGACTCGAACTCATGAACCATGAGACCATGATCTGAGCTACAGACGGACATTTAACCTACTGAGCCACCCAAGTCCCCCCCATCCTTGGTTTTTAGTACAAATGGCTCTTTTACGACTTGCCCATTTCGCCCAGTCGCCAGGAGGAGTCCTGTGCAGACTAAAGAAATGGGAAACGTGGTCATCATTCCAAGTTGTAAAACAAATTCCACTCTGTTGCCCCAAACAAGGAAAATGTCCCACCCGAAACAGCCTGCTTTGCATTTCCTGCCTCGCTTCTGATGGGCTGCCCTTAGGTGGCTCTTACCTATGTTGGATCAGTTCCCCAGAAAGGAAGAGACACATACTCATCCTTTTAAGGCTGACGCTGAGAGAATTCGTGTAGCAACAGTTGTTAAGATCTGTGACTGTCTCCGGATGAGACGCCTTGAGTTTTCTACGAACTGAAGCTCTTTGTTCTTGTTTTACAGACGTGCCCAACGGATTTCACGTTAACTTGGAAAAAATGCCGACGGAAGGAGAGGACCTGAAACTGTCTTGCACAGTTAACAAGTTCTTATACACAGACATTACTTGGCTTTTGCTGCGGACAGTTAAAAACCGCACAATGCATCACAGTATCAGCAAGCAAAAAATGGCCATCACTAAAGAATACTCTGTTACTCTCGATCTCACCGTCAAGAATGCTTCCCTGGAAGATTCAGGCACGTATGCCTGCAGAGCCAGGAACATATACACAGGGGAAGAAATCCTCCAGAAGAAAGAAGTTACAATTAGAGGTGAGCACTGCAGCAAAAAGGCTGTTTTCTCTCGGATCTCCAAATTTAAAAGCACAAGGAATGATTGTACCACACAAAATAATGTAAAACATTAAAGGACTCATTAAAAAGTAACAGTTGTCTCATATCATCTTGATTTATTGTCACTGTTGCTAACTTTCCGGCTCAGAGGAGATGCTCCTCCCAAAATGAGTTTGGAGATGATAGTGATGTTGAGCTCCCAAGGTCCCAGCCCGGGGCTCCCCACTCAGGCTCCCAGCCCGGGGCTCCCCACTCCGCTCTCTGGGGCCGACTTGGTGGGCGTTTGGATTTGGAGGATCCCTGCGGCGCATTCTCTGTTTTTTGGTTTTTTTTTTTTTTTTTTTTTTTGTCAGTCTTTGCTGTCTTCTCCTGCCTGATAAACAACAACCTGGGACTGATCCTTTCCTCCCACTCTGGTGGCAGCCTCTTTGTATTTTTAAGTGTCGAAGCTACGCAAACTGAATAATTTAAACACGTGCGCTGGTTTCTGCCAAAGATGGACGTGAATAAGTTAATCTTCCAGCTCAGAACGAGTACAGTTGAACTTGAGACTCTGTCGGACCTCCGCCCGGTTTTCTTTTGTACTATTTTCTCCGCTCTTGATTTGTAAATGGCACCTGGATAGCAAGTTATAATGCTTATTTATTTGAAAATGCTTTTTATTATTATTATTATTATTATTATTATTTTTACATTAAGCACATTAATCTTAAACTGGAGTTCTAAAATGGGCCCCAGGAGTGCAAGATGTTGGTGTAGTTCAGAGGTATTAAAGCTTTATCACAGTATGAATTAAGAATGCCCACCGGAGTCCAGCAGGTTCGTAATCCGGGTAACCAGGCCACTGGTCAGCACGGGGCCTCTGAGTGGACCATGCAGCCACTGACCGCCTCTGACAAAAAGTGGATCCTGCCTTCATTTTACGTGTATTTGTCCCCTGGTTATTCTTTTAAAGAACTCCCTTCTCTCTCAGTGATGGCATTCAGAGACAAACCACGATCCGTTTATCAAGGAAATCAAGGCTATCGTGACCGAAGGTTGAATGCATTCTTCCAAATGCGCCCGTCAAACAAAGTCCACTTTCCCTGTATGCAGATGGTGATAGGATTTTTGGGGGGATTAAGAAATGGCAAAATCACAGGAACAGAATTCAGGGAGCCGTGTTTAAATCAGGAGAGATTCTAATCTCTTGTAGGCTTGCATTTGAGGGGAAAGTGACTTTTTCACCAATTTAATATGCATTGTTCTGTTGTTCTCATCAATGATCGATCATGATATGTGACTTGCATGGACTATTGGAAAACAACCTCCAGGGACCAAAATAGCCGGGGCTGAGAACACAGTGGCCGGGCAGCTCAATAGAAGGTGACATTATGACAACGTTTCAGGCTTGGGAACTCACCAGACCGTTTCCTCCTTTAGGTAACAGACCCTGTCCCACGGGCTAAACTTGTCTTTCACGTGGGAATTGCTTTTGTCAAGTGTGAAGGAGTAGACAATAGCATTTCCCCAGAATGCCCGTTTCATGGAGCCCCAAATGCTCTGAAAACAATTAGGAACCTGGAAGTTGTCAGCCCAGAGGAAAGAATAATGAATTGTATCTTGAAATTTTACCTATGGCTCTTTTCGCCTGGCGTCTTTGTTCATTATAAGTCAGCGTGTTCCTTCGGGAAACAATGCCTCAGTGCCACAGATCGTGGGGACTCGATTGGGACTAAAGCTGAAAATGCAAGTAAAATGGCTGAGGGCTATCACTTCCGGAAAAGATGCCAAATTAGACGTGCAGAATCGATCGTTTCCTTCCCCTTGAAATTGCAGTCGCGATCTTTGCGGGGAGGGGAAGGGTGTTAGTATTGGCAGGAGATGATCTTAAGAATTCCATCGAGTAATTCGTTGTTCACTGTGGAATTCGTCCTTCCAGAGAGTTTCGGAAAGAAAGACCAACTGGGTGGGTTGTGTTTCGTATTCGTCACTCTTCTGGGTGTGGAGGAAGGGGAGGAGGAGAATGGGGGAAAGGGAAAGAAAAAAGAGCCTAATGTGGAGAATGATTGAGTTGGACTAGAGGACGTGAGGCTGGTTCCTCAGTCCCCATTCCAAGTGGAGAAGAGAAAACGGTGTCTTTATGAAACCTGGCAGATCTCTGGGGCCATAGCAGTGAAGAACCAGTGGGGAGTGATCTTTGGCTCTCGATAACCAGCAGAAATACTCCGTTAATTCTGATTTTCTCAGTTGGCAGGGATCAGCTTCCCTTTGTTAAGTTGTGGAAAGCAGCTACCCATTCCGTCCAGCCACTGAGGCTTAAGAACAGGGGCTCAGTGTACCTTTGCCACCTCTCTCTTGCCTAAAGTTTGTCCAGGGCAGGTGGGGCCTTTGGGAACTCTCATGGCATTGTTTCCAGTACACCTGTCAGGGAAGCCAAATCCTGTCTGCGTTGGTGATGCTATAGTTTGTAGCTACGGTGATAATTTGGGTGTTGGAGGCCTTGTATCCAGACTTCCTTTTTGATAATAAGGCCTACGGGCGATGACAGATTGCTTTATCCTATTTAGTGCATGGGAAATTGTAAATATGGTAGGGGAAGCTATTAAAGGTGTAACTCAGTGAGGTGTGTCTGAGTTTTAAACGAGATCTGTCAAATTTGGCTTGCCACCTGAACTAGACCAAATAGTAATATGGCCCCGTTCTTCGTTACCTTGTCTTGTTTCACCAATCTGTGTAGAGTCTTTGCTGTGTAAAAAAAAAAAAAAAAATGTCGAAACTGTAACAATCAAGCACGTACAAGTGATCAGACTTGAAGATGTTGCCATCTGACTGCATTTTCTTTTAGGAAACACCACGTGACAGGTGGCCCAGAATGCCAACACAGAAATGTTGAAATGCTTCCGCCTGGGGGGTGGGTGGGGGGCGGGTGCAGGAGAGATTAGGAAAGATACACCGACAGAAGGGGAAAGGGCCATGGCAATCATTCATTCCACTCCACGCTTGAAGAGTTTCTATGTCAGGGCTCTCCTCTCAACCCTCTTTTTAGCCTTCAGATCCCATGTTGTGTAAAGTGAGGAAAGACCAGCGAGAAGCGTGGAAATCAAAATTTAATGAGAACACTGTTCCTCCCGCCAGATTAGTAACCCTGCCGGGTCAACGTGCTGTTTGAGTTACGTGATAATCTGCTTTTTCACCTGAGATTTCTAAATTGCTTCAACGAATGCTCATCCTGAGAGTTTCCCTGCAGGAACAAAAAGAGAAAGGTTGTGGGACCGGGCAGAACCCTGCAGGGACGGGGGAATCAGGGCCACTGCAGTGTGTCACTTCTTAGAGCACTGTGATTACTCCCAGGCTGCTTTCACAGTGTTAGTACAATAAGATGGGGAAATGCAAAATGGTCAGAGAAAGCTCCCTCTAATTGAAGACAGTGGCGCAGAATGCGTAAGTCACGCCAAAACTCTTGATTTCTGTTCCAGGAGTTGCAACACGGGCAGGGGGGCGGGGGGAGAGGAGGAGGATTCGGGAGGGTTAGGACTTGTCTTCGTCCTTTTCACCTTGGAAGCTTGAGCTACCCATGCAGCACTCGCCTAACTAGAATGTATACACATCAGCGGGACTGACTACTTTGTTACATAGAGACGCTGTACTCACTGGGGCCTCGGGGTGCTGCTGTTCCAATGTGGGATTTTAATGTTGTAATGTATTGTATCCTAATGTATTAAATTCCTGTTGTTGTACTATATCGGTCGGCATTTTATTAAAATAAATTGTATTGTATCATATTTGTATGTTTTAAGAGAAAATAATATAAAATACAATACTTGTACTATTATATAGTGCAAAAACCACAAACCTTTGCCTCTGCCTCTTGAATTAATCCTTCGGTTGCTTGCACTGGGGAAGGGGTGAAGGAAGGAAATAATCAATAAAGCTTCCAAAGTCCACGCAATTCTCCTGTTGGGTCTGCCACCTTACAATTTAGGTTACGGATAGCTGAGCAACACGGACGTGGCCTCACAAACACATCAAAAAAACTACAGACAAAATTACATTAGCTCATCACGAGAATACTAGGATTTCTGGAAAGATTGGTTACGAGCCTGTATCCAAAATCGCCTTTTTCCTTTTTAAGCTCCTCAAACAGTAGGCAAAATCCTCAGGATTTTGAAAAGCTTCTCTCACAAAAGGAAAACTGGTTGGCCAGGCGAAAAACAAAACAAAACAAAACACCTTGATCCTGAAACCCAAAAATATAGGGCTCCGTTCTTGATCTCGCTCTGCGTTCTAACAAATTTCCATTGATTGTAGCAATTCAAGAAAGACGATGCAGTAGTTTAACGGTAGAAGGAGAACTTAGGGAACAAAATGTGAGGGAAACCTGATGGTTGAGTTTTGCTGCTTCTCTCTGTATGTGAAGTATTGATGTGCATTTGTAACAAGGAATACAGCTAATGAGTAGTAACAACCCCCTTTCTTTATTCACTAGATCAGGAAGCACCACGCCTCCTGACAAGCCTCAGTGATCGCACAGTGGCCATCAGCAGCTCCAGCACGTTCCGCTGTCTTGTTACCGGTGTCCCAGAGCCTCAGATAACCTGGTTTAAAAACAACCACCAAATACAGCAGGCACCCGGTAAGAGATTGTTTTCCTCGAATTCCCTCTTTCTCATCATTCTCTTCTTCCTTTAACGTTCCTCTCAGCTCTGTTCTGTACATTGAGAAACACTTGCGGATGGAGCTCTGGGTCATGCTTCTATTAACTTCTTCTTTTTTTTTTAATGTTTATTTTTGAGAGACCGCGTGGGCGGGGGAGGGGCAGAGAGAGAGGGAGACAGAGAATCCGAAGCAGGCTCCAGGCTCTGAGCCGTCAGCCCAGAGCCCAACGTGGGGCTCGAACCCACGGACCACGAGATCATGACCTGAGCCGAAGTCGGACGCCCAGCCGACTGAGCCACCCAGGCACCCCATTGTTTATATTAACGTCTAATGAGGAATATTATTAGAGTTAGTTCTTTTGCACACCATATTCCTAACCCTGTAGAAGGATCCATACAGAATCTGCTTTAAATGGTACATTCATAAAGAAATGGTAAGAGCCCCTTAGAAAACTGTCAGTTCAGCTTAACAGAGAAAGTGAGGAGTTGGTTCCTTGGCTTGAGGTATGGCAGAACTTTGAACATCTGGTGTATATGAAGTTCAGGGTAGTTTTGTAAGCTTTTTTTTTTTTTTTTAGTTTTTATTTATTTTTGAAAGAGAGAGAGAGAGAGAGAGACAGCGTGTGAGCCAGGGAGGGGCAGAGCAGGAGACAGAATCTGAAGCAGGCTCCAGGCTGAGCTGTCAGCACAGAGCCGGATACGAGGCTCGAACCCATGAACCGTGAGATCATGACCTGAGCCAAAGTCGACGCTCAGCTGACTAAGCCATCCAGGCACCCCTAGAAGCTTTTTAATTCACCTATATCAATTTTAATGACTTCGTAAAAAAGAAGACTATTTTAAATGATAGAATACTGGCTTAAAAAAAAAAATCTAAGTTAATGGTCACGTCTTAATTTTCTTTCAATAAAAAATATACCGAAAACCACCAGACTTAAATCAGTAAGTATCAACACTGTCTGTTGCCTGCCTGATAATTTTGTGGTTAAATAAGATTAAAAGAAACTCATTTATAATTTTACTTAATAATTCCACTTATATTAAAAGTAAAACTGCCATTTATTATTTTTTTTTAATTTTTTTTAACGTTTATTTATTTTTGAGACAGAGAGGGACAGAGCATGAACGGGGGAGGGGCAGAGAGAGAGGGAGACACAGAATCGGAAGCAGGCTCCAGGCTCTGAGCCGTCGGCCCAGAGCCCGGCGCGGGGCTCGAACTCATGGACCGCAAGATCGTGACCTGAGCTGAAGTCGGACGCTTAACCGACTGAGCCACCGAGGCGCCCCAAAACTGCCATTTATTTACAACAGCCCAACAACCAAAATCAAATGACTAGCAATACGGAATGGTCCTTAAATATGAGTCCTCCGCTCAAAACAGAATCTCCGTTTGAGCTTGATGCTCACAAAGGGGTTGTGGTAGACCATCTCCAACGTTAAGGTATCTTAGAAAGGCCTTCCTCTAGGCCAGTCCCAAACTCACCACGTCCCATCATTTTTCTCCATGAGCAGCGCCTCCTCTCGTACTACGTCGTCTGCTTCATGGTCCGCACCAGAAGCGGGTGACCTCCCCTCCGTCCTTCTCTGGTCTGTCACCAGGCTGTCCAGGTTATGCACGTAAATAGGACATATGCCTCAAGTCCTCCCTTCCCTCCGCTGTCCTCTTGTCGTTTTCTGGGTTCAGAGAACATCTCCTGACTGGTCTCTCTGCCTGTTTTTTCTCTCTTTGCATCTGTTTTCTACACGGCTGGATAAGAGGCGGCTGTGAACCTGGCACTTCCCTCTTTCCAAGTCTTCACGGGCTCCCTATCCCAAGTTCAAGCGTCTGACAGAGGAAGCCCTCAACAACTGGCCCTCGCTACTTCAAGCTCACCCTCCCCTGTTGAACCTTAAGTTCTAGCCGTCTCCAAGCTCTTGTAGATCCCGGGACTCCTTGTGCTGCTTCAACGCCCTCTGCTTTTGTTCTTGTGTCCCCGCTGCCTGGAGTGCCTTGCCTTCATCGAACGCCTCCCTGTCCCTTAAGACCCAAGTCAGGTGTTCTTTCTCCAGAAAGCCTTACTCATCGCCTGCACAGAGGGGGCAGGTCCTCCCGGCGTCTTTATTATTCGTGACTGCTTCTCTTCGCTCTTACTGAGTTGTTCTGTGATCATCGGTCCATCTGTGGATTAACTGTGCCTATTCCCACCGCTCTCTTACTGTGGGTCTGCTCTCTCACTCCATGTTTGCCATCATATCACATTCATCCTGAGGGCAGACAGTGCAACCTTCCTCTTATTTGTGTCTTCTCTTTTTGTCCTCCAAGCTGGCATAGTGCTTGGCAACCGATCAATGTTTCATGAGCAAAGGAACGGATGAACGTTTTTCAGAAAGTTTTATTCTGTCCTTAGCGAGGTTCACCTGGTAGCACAGATGTCTCGACTTCCGGGTGGTTGGGGAGACTCTATCTTGGGATTTTTAAAGCTAAAGGGACCGTTGGGGTATCTCTAGTTCCATTTGTAGAATAGAACATTTAGACCCAGCGAGGTAAAATGATTTGCCCAAAATGACACACTATTAAGATAGGTTGTTTCACAGAAAACGAATCCCTTGAGGCATTCTACCAAAACAAAAGGATGAAAGAACACATGAATAAACACATACGTTTGTGTTGGGAAACAGTGCCTGGAATAGTCTCCCTTTAGCGGTTCAGAGTCCACGTTAGTATATCAAAGACCTCAAGAAGTCCTGTTTTAAAGAAACCAGGCAAACTTCTTTAAAGTATTCCCCCAACTAACTTGATCACCAAATACATTTTATAAAATACTAATCTAAGATGTTGGGTGTTTTCTTTGAAAGACGTAAAATTGGCTGACGTTGAGTTTTCATACTTTGAATGTGGGTTAAAGAATTAGAGTTGAACTGGGGCACCTGGGCGGCTCAGTTGGTTAAGCATCCAACTCTTGATTTCAGCTCAGGTCATGATCTCGTAGTTCGTGGGTTCGAGCTCCACATCAGGCTCTGCCCTGACAGTGTGGAGCCTGCTTGGGATTCTAAGCCTTTGGAAAGCTATACTGAGAGTAAATTTTAAAGCCTAAATAATACTTAAATGTATAATGAAATATATAATTATAAATGTATATTTACAAATATAAAATATATAATTAAGGGGCACCTGGGTGGCTCAGTTGGTTAAGTGTCCAACTTCAGCTCAGGTCCCGATCTCACGGTTCGTGGTTCGAGCCCCGCGTCGGGCTCTGTGCTGACAGCTCAGAGCCTGGAGCCTGCTTCGGATTCTGTGTCTCCTCCTCTCTCTGCCCTTCCCCTGCTCACATTCTGTCTCTATCTCTCTCTCAAAAACAAACATTAAAAAAAACTAAAATATACAATTAAATATATGTAATGAAATATATAATTATAAATTCAACATTTACAAATAGAAAATATATAATCAAATATAAATAGATAATGGCTTGAAATCAGTTAAGCTGATTATTTCAAGTTTAAAGAGCCAGAAAATAAATTGCACGTCCTTTAAAGACTTGCGACACGTGGCGACTCAAAAAACATTTATATACCGAGAGGATTTCGGTGGCCTTGGGTCATTGATAGGATCTGGCCCATCATCATTGTCATCTGTTAAAGGCAACGCACCCGAGTCCAAAGAAAATATGAGAGAGGAAGCAGGGCACACGTGAGAGCTTGTGCTCAGGACGAGTGGCCATAAAATGCCTGCTGAAAGACCATAAGGGGAGAACTTTTCTCCTCCCTCCTCATTTCCTTTCAGGAAACCCTTCAGTGGGGCACAGCCATCCGAGAGAAGAAATGCAGTTTCGAGAAAGCCTGACGAAAGCTGAGTAGGACTTTCTTGGGCCACAGGGCATCTGCAGGAAAAGAGGGATGATAAGCACACAGGCCCCGGAAAGCGTGTGCACGGGGGACGCGAGGCAGCCTCCGCCAGGGCAACCCCGGGGAGAAGCAAGCAGGCACCTTGCAAACCACACGCCCACTACCCATGGAGCGGCCCTCCAGGCCAGCCCAGCTGCCGGCCCTCCAGGGCCTCTGGGACCCCGAGTCACCCTGGACTCCCACCGCTCCTGGAGGGTCTTTATTTCCCCTCCTGGGAACCACAGAGGCTGCCTCCACTGGAGATCCTTCTTTCTCATTCTAGTACGTCGGGACTCTTCCTTTCCTTCCATGTCTGGTTTATTTGCAGTTCGTGTCACAGAAGGGTTATTCTCTAGTTTTATGTGTGCCCGTTTTTAAAAGTTCTGAACACAGAATAGCTTAACAGGTCTTCTTCATTAAATAAAAATGCCTTGAGCACTCAACCAGGAACCAAGGCACTGTGTGACCTTGACAAAGACCTCATTCACTTTTCACAACTGTCATCAGAGGTAGGTACCGTTAGGAGATGCATTTGGCAGATGTAGTTTAACTTCACGAGCGCTGACTGGGTGCCTGTGACTGTTCTGAGCGCGTCACTAAGGTCGATTAGTTTCCCCTTCATAACAATCTTAGGAGTCTTGCTAAATTACGACGCCTGTTTTCCAAAGGATGGAACGAGGACACAGACGCACAGAGAGGAGAAATAGCTGCCTCCAGATCACAGAGCTGGTGCCTGGTGGGCAGAGGCTGGGACCAGACATTGACTCTGGGGCCCACACTCCGAGCACCGGGCGTGTGGGGCTGACTGTGCCTGCGTATCACTCCCAAGTCACAGTTTTAGTGACTCCTTGGACATTAACGTCATATTCATCAAACAACATTTTCTGCTTTCTAACCCTTAAAGCTTAAGCTCCCCAAAGACTGTAGTTTATTTCTTAAATGTTAAAAATGTAAACCATATAAAAAATATTTAAAACTTTTTTTTTTTTTTAAAAGCAGGCATGCCCACGGGGCGCCTGGCCTGATCGGTGGAGCATGCGACCCTTGATCTCAGGGTTGTGGGTTCGAGCCCACGTTGGATATAGAGATTACTTAGAAATAAAATCTCAAGGGGCGCCTGGGCGGCTCAGTCGGTTGAGCGTCCGACTTCCGCTCGGGTCACGATCTCGCGGTTTGTGAGTTCTAGCCCCGCGTCGGGCTCTGGGCTGATGGCTCAGAGCCCGGAGCCTGCTGCGGATTCTGTGTCTCCCTCTCTCTCTGCCCCTCCCCCGCTCCGTCTCTGTCTCTCCTGAAGAGTGTTGAAGAGAAAGGCAGTCTGAGACATATTTACTCTGAAAAGACAGGTGAAGAGAGAATTGATCCGCTAACATGAGTAGAATGTCCAGGACCGGACAGGAAAGACCAATATAACACGGAAGGACCGATGGCAAGTTAGGGATGGATTCTACTGGCCACTGGCTGTTTCGAGTATGGTTTGATTCTCAGGAGTATACAGGCAGCAAAGCTCATTTAAGAAACATCCATTTCCATTGGGTTGAAAATTGAAAGGGTTTGCACCCAGCCTTGGGGCAATGGTCTGAAGTCACCTTGGAGGACATATGACCTCCTCCTCAACACTGCTCCAGCCCGGCAGTTCCTCCAAAGGGCCCGGCAGTTCCTCCAAAATGATCAGAAAGTCACCTTTCTACCTCACACTCTTCCCAGATTCTCCACCGAGGTCCTAAAAATGTTCAGAGCTGTGACGGAGCTGAGCAAGCATGTAGGTGGGGCTGTTGGCACAGGGCGGATGGCACCGTAAGGACACCAGATGAGGGTGCCAAGCGGATCCAGAAGAAGGCCTGTCTAGCTTCGTTTTGCATCGATACAAGCGCAAACCTGATTGTGCAGAGAAGAGTGGGATTTCTGAAAAAGTCATTAAAATGCTGGAAAAAGTAACAAACTTTCCTCCGAAAATATTTAAGAGAGCAGAAAACAGTGCCACCCTGAGACGTTTTTGGTAAAGCCTTCCCTAAACCGAGAAACCGTCAGCGACCTATTGCGTAAATTACATTTCTATGGCAGCAAAACGGTTCAGACTATTTTAAGATTAGAGCTATTTTAAGTTTAAGATGAGACTATTTTAAGATTGGAAACAACCAAGAGCTGAGAAAGAATAGATTCGCTCTTAAGTAGCCTGAGGCTGGGGTAGGAGAGAATCACTCTGACCCACTGATTAATACTGCTTCCTAAGTTGGATCTTGGTTACTAGGACTATGTATCGAATGACCTGAAAGGGACATCTTTCCTGTCACCACTAGATCCCTGATACGAAACCTCTTCACCTGTAAAGTGCATATTCACGTCAACGTGACCAGCTGCCCTCGGACTTCAGGGGGAACCGAATGATGGCTGAAATACAAAGTGGTTTTCATAGAGCTAGGAAAGAGCTTGAGGAAGGTAGAGGAGAGAAGTGAGTGAGGGTGTTAATACCTAGGGGTGATAATGGGACTGTCACCCTCAGAATCCACAGCTTCGCTTGATGTCTTACAGAACATAAAATTCAGAAATGTTAATTATCTTTTGCAAAACCTGAGTGGTAATTGTCTTTTCTTATGAAATCCACCTTTAGGGTGCGTAATGAATGAAGAAACATTGCAGGAAAGCGTGTACAGGATTCCTGGAACACGTTGGGGAGTGCGTGGGAGGGGGAGCTGACTGCTCTATTTATCACCCCCACCGAGCCCCATCAGTCCGCTGATGTGATTGGCTGAGCAGCTGCTCTCGGTGTCCTTTCTCTCCAATATGTGTCTTTAAGGTAAGGGGCAGGGAGGGGTCCATGTACCCAGACCAAGAAGGGCCGAGCTTCACAAGTGACCTTACCAGTAGCTTCTTTCCCCAGCCAGAATCTTCCAACAAATTCTCAAGGTTGAGTCGTATCCCCCGACGACAATATAAGCATAGGGGGCGTTCTGAATATGTTGCAGAGCCAAAACTCGATTCTTTTCTAAGGATCGACTTCCATTTAGAAGGTGAGGAGAAAGGAGTGGAATTAAGGAAAGAGTACAGTGAGGTAACAGCAAGGAAAACGTCTTGATTGGTACTGCTGGAGTTCAGAGCTGCAAGCCCAACCCCAGACGAAAGAGGAACCCTGACTTTGATCACAGCCTTGACGTGGTGAAGAAATGGAGACTGACACTTTACGCAAGTCTGCGACTGCTTGTTGATGTCCGGCTGGTTCAGTGCGACCATGGTTCACCCTCAGAAAAGTAAGATAACCCGTGGGTAGAGTCCCATTTTGTATTCAAAATCGCCAGAAGTTATTTATGGAGACTCAATCTTGACACCCAAATATGACTCTTTACTGAAATACTGTCATTTATTTAGGTCTTGCACATACATACATATGTAGCTAATCATATCGTAATGCTTTGCCCAAAGAAAATTGCCTGGACGCGCCTTCCGGTACAGCTTCCTTATCCCCACCCAGCCCAGAAAAGCCTCCTGAAACGTGTGAGCCACAGCAAGACCCAGCCGAGGGGATCACACAGCAGATGGCACAGACCCGCTCGTAAATAGCGGGGCTGTTTGCTGGTCATTTGAGTCTTTGGTGCTTTCTGAAAGTCCTCTTGATTTTCAAATGAAATGAAAAATTTAGACCGTAAGAAATAAAAAACGAACTTCAGAATGTGAGCGTCACTTCAGAAAGGGCCTCCCCCCACCCCCCGCCTTTGTGTGTGTGTGTGTGTGTGTGTGTGTGTGTGTGTGTGTATGTGTGTGTGTGTGTGGCAAAATGCACATGACGTAAATTTTACCATTTAATCGTTAACGTGTACAATTCAGTGGCACTCAGCACAGTCACAAAGTTGTGCAACCATCACCACTATCTAGTTTCAGAACTTTATCAGCACCTCAAACAGAAACCTTATACCCATTAAAGCTTTTTGACTGTGAATGAACCTCGTCTTTTGATTCTTTTTGTGACCTCTTGCAACGCACGGAACTGGAGTGTGAGCACGGCCAAGATCAGCAGCCTGTTTTGTTTGACGACCAGCCAGTGCTTGAGGGACCGGTAGCAGAGAAAAAGAACTTGGGAATGAAGAAAAACAAAGAGAAGAGAAATCGAGACATATGGGGATGAGATGGGGGAAGAGAGAGGGCAGACCCTTCCAAGAGCTCGCCCCAGAGATCTCAGGACTGCACCCTGTCCAAAGTCACTAACCCCAAAACTAACAGCCGCCGTCTGGGCGCTTGGAGAGGGAAGAGGTCTCCACCCCCCAATCTACAATTTGCTGCTTACACTGAAGACTGCCTGACGATCTACCTTAGATAATTGTGCACCTCCGTCTCTTAGCAGAACGATTCAATGAGGTTTTTCTATTTCACGTGTCCAGAATTTACACTGGAACCCCTCGTCCCCCCAAGTACAAACTTGAAACAGTTTAACCCAGATCTACAGTGACAGACAGCAATGCAGCTGGGGAGTCCCAATCCAATGAAGGGAAATACAGAAACAAACGTATTTGGAGATAACCTAGTCTATGAATTTGCCATTGCTTACGTGACTGAATAGAGTCAAACTGAGAAAGTTCGTTCCTCGTCCAGCCCATATTCAAGCGATAGCTTCATTTTTGCATTATCTCCTGCTTCTAAGGAGCCTTAAACGATTCGATTGTATATTAGTTTAGCCATCTCATTCAACTCCGTCATAATTCAGCTGGCCACCACTGAAAAATGAAATAAAGCACAACAAACATATATCATGTACCCCAACACACACACCCCTCGCACACACACACTCACAAGCATTCTGTAGGGGGGCCAGTCTTCTGATGGAATAGATTTTGGTTTAGCCTCTTTTTTAAGTTTTTTTTTTTTTTTCAACGTTTATTTATTTTTGGGACAGAGAGAGACAGAGCATGAACAGGGGAGGGACAGAGAGAGAGGGAGACACAGAATCGGAAACAGGCTCCAGGCTCTGAGCCATCAGCCCAGAGCCTGACGCGGGGCTCGAACTCATGGACCACGAGATCGTGACCTGAGCCGAAGTCGGACGCTTAACCGACTGCGCCACCCAGGCGCCCCTTAAGTTTTTTTTTTTAATGTTTGTTTATTTTTGAAGCGGGGGGGTGGGACAGAAGATCTGAAGTGGTGTCTGTGCTAACAGCAGAGAGCACGATGCGGGGCTCAAACTCACAAACAGTGAGATCATGACTTGAGTTCATGGCTTGAGCCGAAGCTGGATGCTTAGCCGACTGAGCCACCCAGGCGACCCTTTAATCCAAAATTATACATTGTTGTGAAGTATAAACCTACTTTTCATGCTTTGAAAATATTTCATCATTGTATACATAGTCAATATTAAGTTTGGCAAACGGGGTCACCTGAGTGGCTCAGTCAGTTAAGCATCCAACTTTGGCTCAGGTCGTGATCTCACGGCTCAGCTCGTGAGTTCAAGCCCCACGTCAGGCTCTGTGCTGACAGCTCAGGGTCTGGAACCTGCTTTGGATTCTGTGTCTTCCTCTCTCTCTGCCCCTCCCCTGCTCACGTTCTCTCTCTCAAAGATAAATAAACATTAAAAAAAAATTTTGAAAGTTTTGCAAATGTTAAACTATTTGGAGATGTGTGTGTGTATGTATATATATATAATATACCTTTTAAACTTTCATTCAGTGAGTCTTTGCTGATGGTAAAGAGGCCCATAATTCATTTTTTTTTTGAAGTTTATTTATTTTGAGAGAGAGCAAGTGAGCACGAGTGGGTGAGGAAAGAGAGAGAGAATCCTAAGCAGGCTCTGCACTATCAGCATAGAGCCTGATGCGAGGCTTAACCTCGTGAACCATGAGATCATGACCTGAGCCAAAATCAAGAGTTGGATGCTTAACCGACTGAGCCACCCAGGCACCCCCATAATTTCATTTGTAAGACTATCTTTTTTGAAATTATATGATCCACAAATAACGTTTTCATTGTGAAAGATCACGTGGCACGGAAAGAGCATAAGCTATAAAAAATGTCCTTACGGAGAGTTAACACACGTCAAGTATTTGATTTGTATCTTGTCAACAACTTTACCGCTTTTTGCCTATGAGAGGTGCAGGTATACACATGCAGGGCATCTGTATTTGTGGAGCAAATAATAAATGGGATTCAGTCATTCATTCATTCAACAGCTATTCACTGAAAGCCAACCCTGTGCCGGTAAGAGAGGAGAGGGAGAGAGAGAGAGAAGCCAGCATCTCTAAGACAAATCTGAGTTGAGATCTTGCAACGTGTTTTGTTGGATGACTTGCTTTGTTCACCGCGTATCTTGGAGGTCTTCCTGTGTCAGCACATAATGTCCTGCTCCCGTCTTTTTAGCATCCATACCCTTTAATATGGTACGTAGCCCCATAATTTAACTATTCCTATGCTGATGGAAAACGCTTTCTAGACTTTGACCTCTATGCGATGCAGTGCTAACACTTCACGGGTCATAGACACACTCCCTCACTCTACACAGAATGGCCACTTTGGATGAATGGCTCTGTTCTGCGGTATAAATGCATCCGACCTCATCGAGGAGCTATGACAAATCTGAACATATCACAGGAATGTGTTGAAGCAGGAATGAGTGCATGTGTGTGCCCGGGCACATGTGTGGGTTTATAATTTATAGATGTGAACTCTAAAACCTTAGCTATCAGCTATGTACAGCTATAGACTTAGCACCTCCTGACACATTTTTCAAGTGCCTGAATCATCTTGAAATACTTCATTAGAACAACAGCAGAGTTCGCCGCGAAAGGGCGCAAGAATGCTTTTCATTTTTAAATGTTTAGAAATACATGTGTGTTTGGCACAGTTTCAAGGTGCTCACGTTCACTATAACCCCTTCAAGTCAACCAGTGTACAATTTCTTGGCAGCTTTTGGAAACTATTCTGTTAGCATAACCCAGACTTGTAAGTTAAGCTAGTGAAGCAATAGACATTGTCCCAAATGAAAGGACCTTTGTTTATGGCTTTTCCCTTTTTCAGTGCTTTCATGAAGAGGAATATTATACAGCATTTCCCCCCCACTGTTCTCAGTCTTATTCTTTTCCAAGAGCCCCTCTTCTCTGTCTTTTTCATGGCTAAAGAGCAAATCGTCTCACCAGGGATCACATTGCCCATCAGAACTCCTTCAGCCCTTGTGTTTTAAGCATCTCATAATTCTCTTCAACTTAACACATTATTATCGTAAGGCTGTTTTTCACTGTGTCTCAAATTATTCTACCCTTCCTCAACTTTTTGTTTTGTTTTGTTTTGTTTTACATCTGCAAATGCTTTGCCCTGTGGCTTGACCTTAGGGTAAAATTCTCAACAGAGAAAGCAGCAGCTGCATGGTGACCAGTTGAAAACACTGGAATCGTTTGCATTTTTAGTGCCGTTTAATGAGCCCATCATCCTTCACTTCCCAAACTTGTCAGCCTTTGCCGCGTACTAAACTTGGATTTCTCTTACCCATAGTTTCCTAAACCTCTGAAGTTTGACTGGGTATGTAAACTCTCCTCTGTGTTCTTTGTGGGAAGTCAGTCAGACATCCAGTCTCTAGTGTTCTTGGATCACTCTAGCCATCTTTAATCTCTATTTTGGCTCTTCTGGTGCTTTGTTCAGATACAGCTCTTAGCTAATCAGTTCCTTTAAGAGGTAGCAATCTAGGAGCGCCTGGGTGGCTCAGTTGGTTAGGCGTCCGACTTCGGCTCAGGTCATGATCTCACTCGTTAGTGGCTTCGAGCCCCACGTAGGGCTCTGTGCTGACAGCCCAGAGCCTTGGAGCCTGCTTCAGATGATGTGTCTTCTTCTCTCTCTGCCCCCCTCCCTCCCTCTCTCTCTGTCTCTCAGAAATAAATAGACATTAAAAAAAAAAAAGAGGTATCAATCTAAAGGTCTGATTTATCATGGACCTATGACTGGATGCATCATCATGCTCATGGCTACTGTTTATCAGAAATATATCATGGGCTAATCTCAAAGAAATTATTTTGTTGGAGAGCGAACACTATCATAACAATTTACTTTTTTCAAACGTTTTTAAAAGTGTGTTTACTTATTTTTTAGTATTCTCTACACCCTACGTGGGGCTGGAACTCACAGCCTCAAGATCAAGAGTTGCGTGCTCTTCTGACTGAGCCAGCCAAGTGCCCCCCACCCCGCCGAATTTACTTTTTATTTTATTAAACCTAACGTCTATTAATTCCCTATTCCATGAGCCAGACATTTGTCATATTCTAGAGAAAATGAAAACGAGTGAAACTTAACCCTTACCTTTGAAAAACTTACACATAATGGGTACAAGTCAATTTGTAAGTACGCAAGGTGAAGGGTCTAAAATTCCATGCGCTGCCGATCAGCACCCCTGATTGGCGTGATCCAAGGAGGCTTCATGGAGGAGGTGTCATCTGAACAGGCCTTTGATGGCTGAAGAAGAGAGTTTTGATTATGTCGATTAATTTGGCCAAACTGGATGGACATGTTCTGTCCGTCAGAAGTTAAGACGCTCAGCTGAGCATCAAAGCAGGAGTCACTGATCAGACCAGCCGGCCAATTTAGGAAACAATGAGTCAGATTTTTGTGTAAAGACCAGGAGAAAAACACATGGTATGCACTGATGTAGTCACACAGGTTAATTTAAAAGATCTACAGATGCATCTACTCAGTGGTGAATTGGATTAAAGTTCTATTTCATGCCCTTCCCTGGACAGTGTGCTGCTTATATATAAAATGGCAAGATTGTCCTTCACCTTATGTTATCGAGGAAAGAAAGAAAATTAATTATAAAATCCCTTGAAAATACTAAAAACTGAAGGGGTTGTGTATGTATGTATATGTACATGTATATGTATATGTACATATAAAAAATATATATACATACATATATATATACATATATATACATATATATGTATATATATATTTTTTTTTTGAGAGAGAGAGAGAGAGAGAGAGAGGTGGGAGGGGCAGAGAGAATCCCATGCAGGCTCCATGCTGTCAGCACAGAGCCCGATGCGGGGCTTGAACTCCCAAACCATGAGATCATGACGTGAGCCCAAATCAAGAGTAGGAGGCTCAACTGACTGCCTCCCTTGGATACATATATAGGCCAGCATCGTCACAAACTCTGATCTTAAACCCTCAGCAGCAGCCAACGTAGTAGATGCTTCAAGCCCTTACCCTGGGTGCCATCACCAGATTTCCTTGGAGTACACGTCCCTGCAAAAACAACTCCATGTAAAAATTTTACTCTAGCAGACCTATGAAACTGAGTTTACATTTCTAAGCTCTAGGATCTACAGCTCTTTGAATCTTAAGATAATAAAAACTGACATACACTTTACAGCCCGGGGAGAGTTGGGTACGTAGGTCGTAAGTCAATACCGCCACACAGGGAGACCGCGTTAACTACTGCCTTCCTCGGCTTCATAATATTCAGCAAACGCTGCACAGCTCATGCCTTTTCTCACCCCCTCAATTCCATTTTCCATGGTCTTGGTTTATTTGGCCGTGTCCTTGGATTCTGAGGGTCTGCTATCTGTTGGCACAGTGCTAGACCCTGAGGGCTCGGTAATGAGTAAGGCAGTGGCGTGGGCACGGAAGGAAGTCAGCAAATTTACTACGAAATGTTAAGTGTCGGAGTAGAGGCATGTGCAAGGTGATGCCAGAGTAATAGAGAAGGGGCTCAAGTGCCTCAGAAGATCTGGGATGGCCTTGAGCTAAATATTAGCAAATGAATGCTCACTGGGGTGACTGGGTGGCTCGTACCATTCAAAGTCATGGAGACTTATCATGAAATGGCTCATACCAAGGATACGCTGAAGGACGCAGCAGGGTCAGAAGCTGGAAGAAGATAGGCAGGAGCCAGATCATGGAGGTCTTTGCTTCATTAAATATAATAGCGCCATCCCACGTACATCCTCTGAGTCAAAGCTGTGTCTAATCTACGCAGCATACACATTGCTGTTGGCCCTCACAGCAAATGTACTTAAGTTGGTTTGGTTGCCGGCATTTAAAAGTCATGAGCTTTAACATCGAAAATCCGGATTTCTCTCTTCTCTTTAAAACTCAAAAGACAACACTGGACTCAAATTCCCCAATTCCAACTGGTTGGAGCGAAGTTCATGCGTCCATCTTTAGATGCGAGACAGTCCCTCAGCACTCCACACAACGCAGAGGGACACAGTCCCTCTCCCATGATCTCATCCCCAACTCATTTATGTTATGCGCCCGGCCCCTGAAGACATCCACTCTTGCAAATCCTGCTCTGTGCCCTGTTGGTCCAATCTGATACAGCTTCTCTCAGTGAAGGGAAATAAATCGTGTTTTGACAGGAATTTTTATTTTTAGTGGTCAGAAATTACTTAGGTGATCCCTCTAGAAGCAAGCAGGCCTGCAATTAAATTATCCTATCTCAGCAACGCAAAGTAGAACATCATGTTTCTAAGTGAGTTCTCCGTGTTAGTTCTAATGATTCACACCCAAGGGGGAACAAGAAAATTCATATATGGTGACCCTTCAGAGAACCCAGTACCATTTGCATCACAACAAAATTACAACCTAAAAATAACTGAAAACTAAAAATAACTGAAAAGATATTTAAAGAGAAAAGCATAGAATTATCAGATGACATAAAAGAATACCCGAACAACCCAAAGATATTTTATATTCTTGGATGGGAATGTTTATTATTAGTGGAACCTTTTTGGAGCCATTTTTGTAGGTCAAAAATATTGGCAATTTCATCTGTTTCAACCTAAAAATACATATGCAAATTTCCCCCAAAATTATTACATAAATTCAATGGAATCCCCACCCACATCCCAATAGTACTTCTCCCAGAATTCGACTAGCTAAAACTGAAATCCATATTGACGTGTAAAGGGCTGAAATAATTATGAAGAAGAAGGGGTCACACTGTAGCAAATATCAAGACGCATTTTATCAAGCAGTCATAACTTGTGTGGGATAAATGGGTCACTGTGAACAAAGAGCCTAAAAACAGAAACACAGATATATGGAAACTTAGTATCTTGACAGAACTGTTATCATAACTCAGTGGGAGAAGAATAGATTATTCAGTAAATGATGCTGGAATAACTGGTTATTTATGCGGTAAAAATCAAATTCTTATACCACACGCATACCGCCCCCAAAAGAAAATCCAGATGGATTAAAGACCTAAATGAAAAAAGGCAAATCTCTAAGTAAATCTTCTTAAGAGATTTTATTTTTGGAAAAAAGTATATAAGGGAAATGCTTTAATATCAGTGTAGGAAACCATCTTTTTAAAACAGGCAACAGGGGGCACTTGGGGGGCTCAGTCGGTTGAACGTCCAACTTCAGCTCAGGTCATGATCTCACGGTTCATGAGTTCGAGCCCCGAGTCGGGCTCTGTGCTGACAGCTCAGAGCCTGGAGCCTGCTTCAGATTCTGTGTGTTTGTGTCTCTCTCTGTCCTTCCTCCGCTCACGGTCTCTGTCTCTCTCTCAAAATAAATAAAAAATAAAATAAAACAAGCAGCACAAAGGATAGAGGAGAATATTAACAGATTTGACTACATTAGAATTTTAAAAACTTTTGTATTAAAAATTCACAAAGTTTCAAAGACTGTTCGTAGAATGTTGGGGGGACCTTGCAGCATATTTAACCAATAAGGAATTAGTACCCAAACATATAGAGAACCTAAAATCGCTGCGAAAAAGACAAATAGGCTAATAGAAAAACGGGTGGGGGACATGAAGAGGTAATTCCCAGGAAAGGAAGCCTTCATGGCCAAAAAAAAATGGAAAATGATGCTCCTTGTTCCACCTACCTGGTAATCAGAGAAATGTAGGTTAACACCGCCGTGAGATGCCGTCTCACACCCGTCATTTTGCCCCCAATTAAAACATCTGATAGCTCCAAGTATCGGGAAGTATGCGGAAGGGCAGCTCTTAGTGTTAGTGAAAGTATAAATCAGTAGTATTTTGGAAGACATTCTGTAATTCTTGGTAGAGTTGAAAATCAGTGTACTCTATAACCCAGCACAAGGAGATGTGTGCATAACCATGTACAACTGTCTGGGACAGGTGCGCTGGCAGCCTTCTTCATGGGAGCAAAAAAGCGAAAACTACCTTATGGTAGAAAAGTGGGTTTTTTTTTTATGCGATGAGCTAAATATGAGTTTTATACATGAGTTAAAAATGAACTCCAGGGGCGCCTGGGTGGCTCAGTTGGTTAAGCGTTCGTTTCAGCTCAGGTCACGATCTCATGGTTCATGAGATTGAGCCCCGCATCCAGCTCTGCACGGATAGCGTAGTCTGCTTGGAATTCTCTCTCTCTCTCTCTCTCTCTCTCTCTCTCAATCTCTCTCTGCCCCACCCCCTCCTTGCCCTCTTGGGCTCTCTCACTCAGAATAAATAAACGTTTGAAAAACAATGAACTCTATTCTACATGCATCAACCAGGATAAATATCAAAACATCATTAAATAGGAAAAGTTGAGAAAAGGCATCTACTGTATGGTGCCTTTTATTTAGAATTTTTAAAGGCACAAAACAATGTTACCTCTTCTACGGAGGTACATACCTATGTGGAAAAAGCACAAAAACATGCCTGAGAATGATAACACCCCACCTTTAGGATAGCGATGCCTCTGGAGAGAGGAGAGGGAAGGGGATAAGGTATCGGTGAATTGTATTCGTATAAAAAGAGAGGGGGGGAGGGGGTCTAGAGCCAGTATGGCCAAAAGTTGACCTCTGACTCTCTTCGTGGTGGGCACATGGGTTCTAGTTTTCCTGCACTTTTAAATGTTTGAAACGGATCCCAATGAAAAAGCTAAAAAGAAAGCCCTTTGCAGAGGGTGCGCTCCTCAGTAGAATAAACAGCATCTGTATCGTAGGGACCGGGTCGGGTGAAGTGAGTGGCATGAAGGTTAAGGCGTTAAAGAAACCAGGGGACACAACTATGCGTTAAGTGTGGGCAGATCTGGGGGATGAGGAAGCATAGTAGAGGCAGTAACTGGCCTGGGTTGGCCAGAAGGGCAAGAAACAGCGAGAGCAGAGAGTGAGAACGCGGCTGATGTTCTCATGTCTGCACCGCTTGTCGGAGCGTAGCGTGAGGGCCGGTGAGAAAGAAGAGCTTCGCTGGGTGGCTTGGGACACCCCGCCGCCTCCTCCGCGTGACCGAAACAGGAAACGGCCCGGTGGCGTTAGCTCCACGGCATCCTTGACACTGTCTTTTCACCTTGGCAACTACGCCCCTGTCTCCTCGAGTGACACCCAAGGTCTTGGGCCTTCATTTGTTCGTTGTGTTAGCCTCAAACCAAGACTGGGGCGACAGAAAGTTGGTGGAGGTCAGGGCTGCTGCAGTGACTCTCATGGGTAGGAGACCGCTGCTGCCATGAATGCTCGTCGCCCTTGGTAACCCACGCTCCAGCCACGCTCTTACTTCCTGCGAGTCCCACAGGTGCCCTGTCTTCCCCTTTCCAGAACTCTCACTTCAGTTATCTCCATTGGGCCTCACGGCGGTACCATAAGATAGGCAAAGCAGGTATTATTCTCATCGTACCCATGGGCAGACATACTCACAGGCGTGAAATGCTGTAGCCAAGGCTGTGGGGAGAGTCTCACGCATCCCCCCCACCCCACCCCACCCCCATTTCCTGGGCTTAGAAGACCAGAACCGTCTTGCACTCCTCTCTGTCCACTCCTGCCTCCAGGAGGGGGCAACTCGTGCAGGTTGCTTCTACCAAGTGTCTGTTTATGTTTCTTCCTCTCTGCTTCCTGTTCCTTCATCCGGATTTGGATGCCCCGTGTTCCTTGCCCGGATTACAGCTGGTGAGCTGAACTGCAGATGCCACTTTTCCCCCGCGGCAGCCTACCCCGTCTTCTCCCTCTAGACTAAACTTCCTCAAACATGGCTTTCCTTAGGTCATTTCCCTGCTCAAAAACCTCTGTGAGCCCCTCTCTTCCTTCTACACCGAAACGGAAACTCCTCGGCCAGGGGTTCAAAGCTCTCCTCAATCTGAACTCGCTTTTTCTAGTCAAGCACCCCGGACGGGTGCTTTCAAAATAAAAATGGCTACCAAGTCCGCTTTCAAACCAGCAAAGGTTTGTGTTTTGTATTTTATCTTTTTAGATGGTCCCGCTCGTCACGGGCGGGAGAGACATAAAAGCCTCTTCTCTGCTGGTGGACACGTTAATGGGTATAATCTTTTTGGAAGGCAGTGCGGTTGTAAGAATCACGAGCTCTTGACCTAATACACCTGTTTCTGAAAATATATCCTAAGGAAGCAATCCGAAGTAGAGAGTAATCTTTATGCCTAAAGATGTGTGAATTGCACTCTTATTTATAGTTACGAGCAGTTAGACATAACCCTCCAGTGGCTTTTTCCGGCGCTTAGAACAAAACCTTAAATTCTTACCATGGCCTGTGGTCATTCATGGTCGGGCCTTGCGAACCCTCCCCTCTCCTGCTTGCTAGCTAAAGTCTACAGTGGTCTTTTCCCTGTCCCTGAAACTCATTGCTGCCCCAGGGACTTTAGAGATCCTCCTCCCTATGTGCCTCAGATACCCCTTCCAGATCTCCAAATAGCTCATCTTTCGCCGCCTTTCGGCTCTCTGCTCAGATGTCATCTCCCAAGAGAGCTTCCCCTAAACCCCCCCGCCCCATAACCCATGGTCCCCTTCACCTGGTTTAGTTTCTTTACGGACTTTATTGTTCCTTTAAATTACTTATCTGTAACTCTCTAAAACCATAATCGGAGCCCTTTGTAGGCAAGCGTTCGTTTGTCTCGCTCAGTCCGATATCGCCAGATCTAGAATAGCGGCTGGTATGTAGTCGGGGCTCAAAAACAGCACATGAACGGGCGAACCGTTGTTAAAAAGTGCACTTTATGGGGCGCCTGGGTGGCTCAGTCGGTTAAGCGTCCGACTTCAGCTCAGGTCACGATCTCGCGGTCCGCGGGTTCGAGCCCCGCGTCGGGCTCTGGGCTGATGGCTCAGAGCCTGGAGCCTGCTTTCGATTCTGTGTTTCCCTCTCTCTCTGCCCCTCCCCCGTTCATGCTGTGTCTCTCTCTGTCTGAAAAATAAATAAACGTTAAAAAAAAAAAAGTGCACTTTAAGAAGAATAAAGGGAAAATAGCTGGGAGGAAAGATTGTACGTTTGTTTTACATTTTCTTTATGCTTTCCAGTATTTCTCACGTTTTCCTTATTGGATGGCTCTCTTAATCAGGGGAAATGTAAACCATTTGACAAAATACAGCCTGGAGCCTGGGCAGACCCATTGTATCGACATTTCAGAACAAGCATGATTTCAGCGGCCTCTGTTAATCCTTTAAACCTCAGCTCAAGGCCCAGTTCCTCCATGGTGCCTTCCTGTGTATTCTGGTTCTCACTGGTCTCCCTCCCACCCCAGACTTTGCATTTAATTGGGTATGCTGGGCTACATGTACTCATCCTCATTCAAGAAACACTTCCTGTTTGCTGGGGTGGGGGTGGGGGGGAGGGATGATATATGTGTATTTGGTAGGGGTTCACCTCGCCAAATCTGTTTCCACATTTGTCAAATGGAGACACAAAGACCCTGTGGGCTGGCTGTGAATATCAGGATGTGAAGTGGCCCGTGGGGTGCTAACACCCAGCAGGCCCCCCGGTAAGTGGTGTTATTATTGGATGTGCTGCGCCCTGACGCCCTTGACGTTGGCTCTTGAAAGGTGCCCCACCTCCTTTCTCTCCACACGGTGAACGGCCTGGGTCCCATCACCTCCAGAAGGGGGGGGGGGGGGTGGTGTCCGAGCTCTGCTGCATGGTGAAGGTGCTGTTCAAAAGCCTGGACCCAGAAAACACAAACAGGCCGCCGGGCCCAAGGTTGCCTAGAGCTCGGATTTCCTCGTCTGAACGCATAGCTATAGGCAAAGGGTGGTACGACAGAAGTAGCTGTTTTTGTCGGTCCCCCGGGCCCGCTAATGTAAACATCTCTCCCTCCTCAGGAATTATCTTAGGACCGGGAAGCAGCACGCTGTTTCTTGAAAGAGTCACAGAAGACGACGAAGGTGCATATCACTGCAGGGCCACCAACCAGAAGGGGTCTGTGGAAAGTTCGGCGTACCTCACTGTTCAAGGTAAACCGGCTTCAGAAAGCAACCAGAACCAGCTCAGACGGCTGTGTCCCTGTTCAACTTTCCACCTCCCGGTCTCCCGCTGCCGCCCCAGCCTGTTCCTTTCCCTGACCTCCTCGCCCCTCCCCTGTCGCTCCGGGAAGGGACCTGCTGGGTGGCCTGGCAAGGCAGAAGGGGAAGACACTGGCCGGCCACCCGAACACGGTCTCTGCAGAGAAGTAGTTCCCGGAAGAGAGGAAAGCCAGCTGCCGCCCGAGGGACGGCATTGACCCATAGAGAGTGACCGCAGTGGCCACACCTGTGACAAAGAAACCCAAGGAGGAAGAGGGGTGTAGGTAGAGGGGAAAACCCACAGTTCGTTCTTTCGCCTTTTCCGATTCCCACGAGTGAGGTATCTATACGCCTCTCTTCTGAGTGTCTTCCTAAGCTGGGTTTTTTTTTTTTTTTTAACGCGACGTAGGCTGCAAAATATTATCAGGGAGAAGCAACACATAAAAAAACAGGCCACATTTGAGAAAAATATTCCAACTGCTTCCTCTTCGGAGGCCTCAGATAGTTCGCTGAGCAGCAAAATCCAAAGCGGCCTAATCCTACTCGGGGCTGTGGCCATGTGGCTCCCATTTGGAAACCAGTTTAGACGGCAATTGCAGTCCTCTGATGCCAGAAGTCATGCAAAACATAACATTTACAGCATCATAAAATATCAAATTGACACCTCCTTGGACCTAAATATCTATGGCCTATTGAGGTTTACATGAAAAGATGCAATTTGTTGGGTACTCTGTTTCCAGGCTCCCCGCGAGACTTCAGAATATGGAAATACTCCTGGCAGGGGAAATAGATCAGTTCTTCCGCCCTGGAAACTTACATGGCTTAAAGATTATAATTCTGAGAATTCAGACTCCTTTAAAACAGAGCATTGTCCCCATTCTTTTATGAGGAGAGGATTTTATTTAGTTTATTTTTTTGAGTTTATTTTGAGAGAGAGAGAGAGCGTGCACGCATTAATACGCGTGGGGGAGGGGCGGAAAGAGAGAGAAAAAAATCCCACAGGCAGGCTCCATGCTGTCAGCCCTGAGTCCGACTCGGGGCTCGAACCCACGAACCATGGGATCATGACCTGAGCTGAAATCAAGAGTCCAACACTGTAATGGCTGAGCCCCCCAGGTGCCCCAACGAGTAGATGATTTTAGACAGTCTCCTGAAAAATCCCAAAACCACGCTCCCACAAATCTATACTTCCAGGAAAAGTGGGGAGTAGCATTCCCCAAATAGTTACAGTAATGGTCCTGTTTCTCTCCCAAATAATCCTCGTCTCAGAGTACTCTTTCGACTCGTCTGCTTACCCCTGGAGAGAACACCTCCCTCTTCAAAGGACCTTTCATTTACTTTTAAACAAGGACTCCAGATGTGGCCGTCGGGGAGTAACTGTGTCAGGCCAGGGAGGGCCACAGATCTGAGACGGGGGTGGCCACAGAAGGCAAGGAGGTGCCCACTCCGCAGTCCAGAGGGCATTTCCCCTCCTGTGCTGACAACAGAGCAGTTATGAAGCCCCAGGCAGGAGTGAAATGACTGACCTTCATCCAGTAGCCAAGTGATGGCAGACGAGCATGAGAGCCGGGTTCTTCTCATGTCCGCCCCAGCCCCATACCCGCCCTCCTGCCGTGCATCCCTACTCTCCTCTGCCTCTACCAGGGAGCCGGGGTTGGCATCTGACCCAACGGCCGGGCAGCTGATGGCTTGGGAGAAGGCCTTGCCCGGAGGGATATTGACACAAGTTTATAGGTCTCCACAGAGACTTTCCTTCCTTTCCCTTCGCCTTTTCTGCCAGGCTGATCTGGGTTTCCCGGAAGCCACGTCGCTTCAAGGCATCTGTGCGTTTCTTCTGCCCACAGTCAGGACCACCCCCCTCCTATTTGAAACAAGTCTACCCTCTGGGAGTAGTCCCGCCTGCTGGGAGGCTTTTTCTGCCCACAGGCGGAGCCATGGCACCGTGGAGGCTCCCAGGCTGGCCTAGGAGCCCGCACTCTGGCCATCAGAGAGCCTGACTCACACCCGCTGCTGAGGGCGGCCCCATGCGAACACAGCCCAGAATGTCTTTTGTCCGGGCGCCCTCCCCATGGCAGCCTGATGCTCCTTCTCCCCCGTGTCCAGTGTAGATTAGACACTTTGTACTCAGCAGCGTCCTCCAGGATCAGCAGCTGACTCGGATACCTACCCTCTTCTCTGCCCTCGCTCTCCATGGTTCTTGAATCTTCTCATCAGTACTTCCTGTATTCTGCCTTTGGGAGTTAATTAGGCATCCATAGGCCTGTCTTCCCTGCTGAACTGTAGACCTTGCGAGGCAGGAGTGGGGTCTGACATACTTTTGTACCCCACGCCCGTACCCAGCACTTAGCAGGAGGCTTTATTCGGTATCTTTCTATGCAGACGTTGCTACGTAACGGGCATCCCTGATCCCATGAGCGCCGTAAGAATCCAAAGAAGTAACCAGTATTATCTTCAGTCTACAGACGGGAAGATGGGCAGTCCAGAGGGTTAAGCTATTTGCCCAAAGTCACATGACACACGCACGGTGAGGCTGACCGGGGTCCGTGTCCCGTAGCTGCGGAACGTTGCCGCCCTCCCTCCGGGCTTCCCACCCCCGAAGTGCCGCGGGGACTTGTCCTCGAGGCCTTGGCCTAAAATCGAGCTGTTGGACTTTTTCCATTACGTCCTGTTACTTGGGTTTCTCTCTACCTGGTTCTCATTTCCTGCACTGATTCCTTTTCCCACTACACGCTCCTCTGGGAAGCCAGACAGCATTAAGAATCCGGCTGCCGCTGATCATTTCTACACGTTTCCATCGGCCTGGGTCATTTGCTTCTGAGGAAAGGGGAGACAGTTGCCCACGTCAGCTGCCGCTACGGAGGTCCTGACCCTGTCCTCTCCCGACGTCACCTCTCAGCCTCCCAGGCAGCCTACCTACTTCCCTCTCCTTCCATCGTCTTCCAATTCTAGAGGATCTTTTTTATCATATTTTATTTTTTGTATTTTTTTTTATTTTTGAGAGAGAGATCTGAAGCGGGCTCTGCGCTGACAGCAGCCAGCCTGATACGGGGCTCAGACTCCCAAACCTCGAGATCATGACCTGAGCCGGAGTCGGGTGCTCAACCGACTGAGCCACCGAGGCGCCCCTACCGTGATCCTTTTTGAATGACTAATCTTACGACAGATGACTCCCCTGCTTCAAATATGTAGTGGTTCCTGATGGCCTGTTATCCTCATCCAGGTCCTTCCTGGCCTCCTGCAGCCTCGTGGCTCATCCCTCCCTTCACACCTGAGCTCCCCAGCCGTGCACCTGCCCGGAACCCCCTGCAGATCCGCTGTCCCTCACCTGCCTGCCCACAGCGTCTTCCTTTAGTCTCCGCGGCCTTCCTTCCCGCCTCATTCTCCCCCGGACAGCCCTACTCATCCGGACAGCTCACTTCGGCTCTTGCTGCAGGGGGAGGGGAAGGGTCCTCCTGCCTTACCATCATCTCCCTCTGTGCTCCCAGAGCACTTGACGTATACCTTTGACGCGGTGCTTACCACGGCGTATCGTTCACTCCTCTACCCCAGAGCGTCTGAAAAATGTATCCGCGGGTTGATCCACGTAGAAAACCACCACTGAATGTCTGAAAAGAGACATACGTCAATATCTTGCAATTTCTGGATATATATATATATTATATATATATATTGCAATATCTGGCAATAGACTTAAGCCAATCCCAGTTCGCCGGTAACTCAGCAACGCATTTATGTGCCCAGGGCTGGGCAGCGTAAGGAAGTGTAAGCCATCTCCCCTCCCCTCCGGGGGCCTTGAAAACCTAGCTGGAAGGAGATTAAGGTGCACACGGAAACCCTTAGAGCCGGATCGATAGGCACTTTGAGCTCCTCCCCAGGGTGAAGTTGAAGTGCTAGTTCGTAGCCAATACACCACACAGGGCCGCTAATCAGAGCTCAGGGAGGTCGCAGAGGCAAGAAGGGACGTGGGTAGTGAGCCGGGGTCTAAAGGAAGCCTCGGAGGACGTCGGATTGGCAAGGTGAACGGGGCAGTGAGCGATGAGGCAACAGTGTACCTTCTACGTCGTGACCCTTGGCAACAACAAAGCCTAGGTGACTTTACCTCGTTCCTGGTGGCCAGCCCGCTGGGTTTTCTGAAGAACTGGTACTTTTGACTCATGACCTCTTTTCCCTGATGTGGCGTTGATCTTCAGTAGCGCCTGGGGAAATGATCACGTTTACGAGGTGCCTACAGACTTCACATGCGTGGCTCTTTCTTTTCACCCGTCACTGTCCCCGGCTGCCGTGCTCTTTGAGTTCTTGTGGCTGCTTTTCATGTTTTTCTGCCTTCTTCCTTGCTCTCTCGGAGTGACGGCAAAACTCCCCTCTCCCCTTAAAAACAGATGGCCTGATCCAGCGGTCATCAAACTACCTGAAACACTGTACCCATTTATAAGAGGAGGGTAACATAAATGGGACCGCGTCCTGATAGGGTAATGATAGAGCAGTGTAAGGAAAGGAGGATTGTTAGTCTAAAAACTAAGGGACGATATTATTGTTTTCCGTAAATATTTAACAAGCTTCACCCCCGGGGGGACTTTCTAACTCATTCTTTGGTACACCAGAAAAGATACCCGGAACCAGGGAAGGGAGGTGGTGGTGATGTGTCAGGAGGTAGGTTTCAGCTCCATACACAATTTTGGATAAGGAGATTCCTAAAAAGTGGCTCTTGAGTGAATCTTATTAGTCAGATGCCGTATCTTGAGTGGAAGTCCTCGAGGCTCACTGAATGAAAAGTTGGTCCCCGGATGCTCTTCAGAATAGCTCGATGCCGTGCCTGCTCAGTAATTTTATCACTGAAATTAGATCCTGGCTCTCCGGTGGCTGTGAAACGTTCCCTAGCTTCAGACTTGATTTCCTAAAATATGCACACAGACCCTGCAAGCTGACCTATCTTGTCAGGTGGGGTTTAGGAAATGAAACCGAGCAAATGAGTTGTGTCTGCGGCTGTGTTTAACAGATTTGAAGAGGTTCGTGAATGAGCCAGGAAGGAAACCGTCTGCTCTTTTTATTTCCCTTGAAAAAGGATTCTTATACTCATAGATAAAACAATGTGTTATTTTTGTATCTGAAAAGGATGAGTGGACTGTGGAGTCAAAGTAGCTTCTTTAAATAATCCCAGGTCTTGTTTGCTTTGGACGGTCCAGGAGCACACGTGGAACTCTCAAAGGGGAAGTTCTAACATTAAAAACAACAACACAAAACTGTCAGTAACCAAAATAATTTCTGAAATTGACATAGCACTCGAGAGCCCATGGAAGGCAGTGGGACCGTTTCGATGAAAGCGGGGCACGTTTTCACCCAAGGACTTAAGATAAACTCGACTTGAGAATTATTATTGCAAGTAAGAACCACAACGTGTGTGTAAATACATTCTGATAACAGATTTAAGCCTTGCTATTGAAGTACGGTTTCAGTAGCCCTTATAATTACACAGGAGAAAATTCCACGTTAGACATTCTTTTGGGGACGACGGATGGATAGGAAAATCATGGAAAGCACCAAAGGACTGCCTCAGGGTCCTGCAGTCTAAATGGAAAGGCATCAGAGGTGAGATCTGTAAATGTTATGCCATAATGATTGCACATTAACACATTTCAGGAAAGGACCCACACAGCAGGAAGCATACGCTGTGTTCCTTAATAAATTCTGAGAGTACAGAATAGGAAAAGCTCAAAATTATCTCAGGTATGCAGTGCCTCCCTTTTATCCCCCTTGGCCAGGCCAGCCTTCGGGTCTCGTTTCTTTTTGACACTCCTCTGAGGCTGGACGGTCCTCTGCTTTGGCTCCTCTCTTCCTGAATCCTGCCCCAAATTCACTCCCCCCGCCCCCCAGCTAGCCTGGCACTAGGAAGGATGTGATAAACTAATTCACATGAAGATGTTGGTGATTGATGTTACTGTTCTCCTGGGTGTTGGCAATTTAGAAGGGTTCCCGAGGAGAGACCAGCGCTGGCAATGGAGACATGCACTCTCTACTCACTGATTTCACACAGGAGGGCCAGAGGACGGGATGTGCATGCCTTCGTACTTGAGTCTAAACAATGACATCAAGCTGGCCTTGATCAGGAATTCAAAATATGGTGATGGAATTCAGCCATGATATCTTCTGTTCATTGAACATGCGTTAGTCTAGCTAACTTTGGTGACAACCCAGTGGGGATTTTTTTTTCCCGTTGGTGGGCAAGAATCTGAAGCGCAGAAAGATTTAGTACTTGGTTCAGGGTTACAAAGCTAGGAGGGGTGGAGCTGAGAACTGAATGTGTGGGGCAGAACCATTCCGCTCTACTGCCTCTGGGTTGGAAGGCAGGAGAGGACCCCCCGCGTGAAGCCCGGTCATCACCCCTCCTGAGCTGTGTGCCCTTGGGCCAATTACTTACCTTCCTGGTGCTTCCGTATGTTCATCTGCAAAACAGACGTTAGTAATGGTATACCAGCCCTACTGGGTTGTAAGGATTAACACACTTAGAACACTATCTGCCATATAATAGAAGCTTTTTAAATATTAGCTAACGTTGCTGTTTGTTAACATGTTAAACCACATTAACTTCAACAAAACTTTCTGCATTACGGTCTTCCAACACTTAACGAGTGAGTCACCCAAATGGTGTTCCAGACCACAAAATTCCTCTGTGGCCTAAGGAGTTTAGCTTTACTAGCTTTCCTAAAAATGTGTCGTCGAGCTGAAGGCACGTGATGGCAACCTTAAATATCTCTTACCTAGAACTATCCTTGAAAGCTCACTTCTGAAAGTTTAATTTGAATAGTCTTTCCATGTCACTCTGTCCTTAAGAGAGGTTCCAAATTGGTGTCCAAAGATTCCTCAAAAGCTTTATAAATAGTATGAAAGCCAATTTTATTAGTCCAGTGAGCCTTAGAGAAATTAGCTGGGTTATTGGTTATTGGATTTTAGATAACAAGGGGTAGCACTGTTTGCCCGGCTCACGTGGAGAATCAGGTCGACGTATGTCCGATCGATTTTCTTTTCATCCATAGAGAAATATTTATTGAGATTTCCACGGGGCCGGTGCTGGAGATGCAAATGAACACAAAACACACCCTTCTCTTGATGTCTTAAGAGCTTCATGGGCAAAAAACCCACATAAACAGTTTTCTAAAAATAATGATAGGACCAGAGAACAACTTCTAAGCCACCCTGGCAGGTACGAGGCGAATTTCTCAGGGAAGGTCGTGACTCGGTTGTCTGCGGAAAATGATCGCTATTTGGGTCAAAGTCTGACTAGTTTTAGGGGAAAAAAAATTGTGATATATGCAATAGGTTTGGATGAAAATGCAATCATGTCGTATAGTACTTGAAGCCCACAAGATAAGGATGTTTTAAAAAAGGAAAAGGGAGCGCTGGGACGGGGGGAGTGGGGGAGAACCTTCAAAAGAATAGCCCTCAGGGCACCTGGGTGGCTCAGTCGGAAAGCGTCTGACTTCTGATTTGGGCTCAGGTCGTGATCTCACTGTTCGTGGGATCGCGCCCCAAGTCGGGCTCTGCGTTGACAGCATGGAGCCGGCTTGGGATTCTCTCTCCCTCTCTCTCGCTCTCAAAATAAATAAACGTTAAAAAAAAAAAAAATAGCTCCTACTAGGTTCATACATTTCACCTGTGAGCCAGGGTCCTGTTGTGACCCCGCATTTGAAGGACGAGCAAGCCGGGGCCTAGGGTCCTGGGTCTAAGACATAGCTGCTCGCTTCCTGCCCTTTCCAGGTAGAACTTGTACTGTCTCGAGTCAAGGCAGGTCCCCGAGCCGGAGGCCCTGGTCTTCTGCTTAGGGAGTTCTGCTGACCTCCTGGGAAGGACCACCGGTGCTGTGGTGCGAGTCGAGTGGCCTGGCCCTGCTGCCTGTCGATTCCGGCAGCCTGGCACCACACCGTGCCACGTGTCAGGGTCGGCGTGTCACCGCCACAACACAGAGTCCGGGCCCTGTGCAGCGTGAACAGCCACCACCATCAGAAAGGCGCAGGGCAAGGCAGCGGGACTCAGCAGGCGCACAGCCTCTGGACGAGGTACCTCACCCCCCAGGAACCAGTGCATCCCCTGGCTGGCGTCCCCCCTTCCTGTCCCGAGAGGGATGGTCTGAAGCTTGAAAGGTAACTGACATGGAACACTCTGTGCCCCAGGGTTAGCGGAGTGTGTAAGCTAAAAGTGCAGTCTTCCTAACTCTTCAGATTGGCCCCATTCTTGTCAATATCCCACGTAGAACTAAGCTCACGGCACGCCCTGATGCTGGCTTTCACACACCCCATGTGACAGGAACGTCCCTGAGACCCAGTGCTAACTCCTAGTTGTTGTCAAATCCCACCCACGTTTCCTCTGGCCTCCTTTCCCCTGCCGTGTACAGCTGGGCCGTTTCATGGGCTGAGCTCATCAGCTGTCACCAGCAAGTTGAAGCTGGGTCCCGCCAGGCCAGCGTGTGGACGTTTGACCTCTGAGAAAATATCCAAGAGCTGTATAGGAAGGGATGATGCTGACTTGAAGTCCGTCTACTCAACCTAAGGCTCTCCTAATGGTTACTTTGCAAACACAGCCTGAGATTGAGCTATCAAGAGCGACAGAGACCGAGCGCAGATACTACATCGTATCTGGTTAAATTCTTGGTTTTCAGTAAGCACTCATAGAATGTTAAATAGACCTTTCTCCTGTAATAAATGTTCATCTTGAGGATGTTTTTTAATGAGTTGGTTCTTGAAATGTGTAAATGCACCCGAGCACATTGGGTCCCACTGAAAGGAATTTTGCCTGAGTAAGGGCTGTGGAATTGCTTCGGGGGTCAACTTCCTGCCCCGTGGAATGCAGTGGGAAAGTTCCCACAGTGGGAGGGGGCCTCTCCCAGGGCATTCCAAGCAGGAGGCATCTGCAGAGCTTTTAGGCGGACAGTACTGTGTCTCAAGATACTATCAGCATCTCCAACAGCCAAAGGCCACTGAGGCCTGAGCAGGTCCCAGGCTGTGTGTGTGTGTGTGCGTGTGAATACAGCAAGGCAGCATTCGACCTTTCACATGGCGGAGGAAATCCACACTCCTATTAACTCGAGCTTACAGTATTCCCATCGAGAGGCTGCGTACGAAGAGAAAAGCTTATCATACTTTGAAACTTCTTCAGGGAGGCTGTTCTCATTCTCATGAGGTTCGGGGAAACGTAGCCACAGGCCAACAAAGCTTGGCGTCGTTGAGCCAAACTCATTCTTGCACTCACCCAGTATTCTCAGGATGCCTACTGGGGGCCAGGCCCCCTTCTAAACACCAGAGACATAGCAGCGAACGAGAGAACCCCGGTCCTACCCTCTGCTCCTCCGCTCGGGACGTTGAACGTATTTATCTGTTCAGACTGTGAGCTCTAGACCGTCCATGCCTTTCATCCACCACCACGTACTAGTATCTAGAACAGAGAGTGCCACGTAGGTGGTGTTCCGTGGGTTTCTTGGATTAATCCGCACGGACAGGAATTTGACCTTGAACCCTCTGAAAGCTTCATGAGACGCTTTGGACTCAAAGCCAATCATAATTTATCTCCTCGCTCACCCAGTCCGATGGGGGGGGGGTGTATAAAGACGACGAGGAGGTGGCTGCAGCCCCCAGAAGCCGCTGTTCTGGTAGAGAAACAGAGTGCCGAAGCGCGGAGGTGCAGAAAGGGCTGGGAGGTGTGAGAAACTACGAATGTTTTGATGTGATCAGAGCAAGTGGGAGAGCGGCAGGGGACGAAGCTGAAGAGATAGGCGGGGTTGGGCACGAAGGACCCAGGGATGTGGATTTTTATCCCCACGGCTGTGGGGAGCAGAGGTGGCGGTGATGGAATTTACACAGAGGCGAGATCACGCTGGCCCAGAGTGGAGGAGAGCCTGGCAGGGGGGCGGGGAGTCGAGCCCGGTCAGGAAGCCGGTGCTGCGGTCCAGGTGACAGCTGGCGGGGCCTCGATGTAGGCAGTGATAGCGGGGCAGGACAGGAGGTGACAATTTCCTGAGCCATGGGAGGAGAGCCGGCAGGACTTTGTGTTGGCCTGGACGGGGAGAGAATGTGGATTTCCCCTCTAGACTAAAAGGTTTGCCCAGCGGGGACTGTGGCAGGAAGTTGCATGTGCTCGGTGGCTGGATGGATAAGAGGGGAGAAGGAAACGGCTCGGGTTTCTAGCTTGTGTGTTTTCTGTTCTTCACAGATATTTCCCCGGCTCCGGCTGCCTGCATGCGGCTTGTAGTTTAAACCCTGCGCGCCGACGCTCGAACTCTCTGCGGGCTGGTCCTGACCTGCCCTTGCCTTATACTGCCTGCTCTGCCCCCTCATGTCCCAGTTTTGGGTCTCCACTCATGCCGGCCCCTCTGCCTGTTGGCCCGCCCCCACCTCGTCTCCGTGGGCTCATTTCAATGTCGCCTCTTCCAAAAAGCACTAGATTTCCTCCACCCTTGAAACTCTTACTCCGTGTCTTCGTATTGGCCTTAAGTCTTTTTTTTTTTTTTAATGTTTATTTATTTTTGAGGCAGAGAGAGACAGAGCGTGAACAGGGGAGGGGCAGAGAGAGAGAGGGAGACACAGAGTCCGAAGCAGGCTCCAGGCTCCTAGCTGTCAGCCCAGAGCCCAATGCGGGGCTCGAACTCACGAACCGCGAGATCATGACCTGAGCCGAAGTCGGACGCTTGACCGACTGAGCCACCCAGGCGCCCCTGTATTGGCCCTAAGTCTTGGTTGGGTCGCGAGTGATGAGTTCCGGGAGAGTGACACCTTTCTCTTGCTCACCTTCCCGTCGCCTCCAGATGGAATGTCGCCTCCAGTAGGATTCAGGACCTCCTTGTTGAATCGAAACAAAGAGCCCACAAGATGAATCCCACATCTAGGAAACAAAGATATTATTGCTACCTACTCCTTTGGGTGGTTGTAAGGGCTTGGCATATAGTAGGTGCTCAATAAATGATACCATTCATTGGGGCGCCCGGGTGGCTCAGTCGGTTAAGCATCCGACTCTTGGTTTGGGCTCAGGTCATAGGATCTCGCAGTTTGTGAGTTCGGGCCCCACCTCAGGCTCTGTGCTGACAGTGCGGAGCCTGCTTGGGATTCTCTCTCTCCCTCTCTCTGCCCCTCCCCCGCTGGCACTGTCTCTGTGTCTCTCAAATTAAATACATAAACTTAAAAAAATGATACCAGTCACATCATTATTTCTAAAAAGAGTGAGTTCCATTTGTTCTTCCCTAGCTTAATACTAAGCCTCTGCCTCCTTGTAATGAGGTTGAAGGATAAGGCAGTCCTTTGAAATTCATGGGAAATTGTCCCCTGGAATCAGTAAGTAGGGGACCACTGTTCTGGCCACTGGGGCATTCCTTTACAGATCCCAAAGATCTTCCTCTCCGGAGGCTTCTCTTGAACACTTTGGGTCTTTTCTTGTCTGGTGCTGGAGGAACTGCTCAGCTTTAGATCTCTGCGTGATTCCGGGAAATGAGGTGCTTGGGAAGAACCCCCTTCTCGTCGCAACCCCTGCAGGCTGGCTGCTGTTTCGAAGGTCAGAGACAGAGCCAGAAGCAAGGAGCAGGAGGTGGGCCAGTTGGCCGGCTGTTCCAAAAGGAGCGAGCAGGCAATGGTGATGGTCCTTGAGTTTTATTTTTATTTTTAAAATCAAAGTAGAAGAATTTTGTGAGTCCCAGAGGAGCCCTTTTGTGTCGTTTTTATTCTTAGGTATTTTTCTTTAGAATTTCCTCTAAAACTCATGAGGAAGAGCTCACATATTCCAGATTTAGCACTTTAATGGGCTTTTGTTCCCGCCTTAATTTTTTTCCTTTTTAAAAATTTCTCCTCGGGGGGCGCCTGGGTGGCTCGGTGGGTTAAGCGTCCAACTTCGGCTCAGGTCATGATCTCACTGCTCGTGAGTTCGGGCCCCGCGACGGGCTCTGTGCTGACAGCTCGGAGCCTGGAGCCCGCTTCGGATTCTGTGTCTCCCTCTCTCTTCTGTGTCTCTCCCGTTCGCATTCTGTGTCTCTCAAAAGTAAAATAAACATTAAAAAAAATTGTTCTTTAATTTCTCCTCGGATTTTGAAGTAGCTATTTCTGGGATTACGACGTTTGCGAGCTCAGCCACAGAATTTCTGAAACTCCCTTTAATTTCTGCGTGAGCTTAAGATGGTAAATATCATGCACCCTGCTGGACTCGGAAGGTGAGGGAAGACCGGTCCTAGAGGCCAACCCTTGAGCCGCCAGGCTGCATGCACCATGGCGAACCATTTAGGGGCATTTGGACCTGTTCTGTAGAATCACAAAGACCCTCCGTTTGATGGTGCTTGTTGAGGACCATCTTGTTTTTCTCCCTCCAGGAACCTCGGACAAGTCTAACCTGGAGCTAATCACTCTGACGTGCACCTGTGTGGCTGCAACCCTCTTCTGGCTCCTGTTAACGCTCTTTATCCGAAAACTGAAAAGGGTAAGAACGGTTCGTATGAAGTTCTGCGCTCCTGTTTACGTAAAACTCGAAAACGCTCGTCTCGCATCTAGACCCGGCACTCAACACACGTTAGCCTCTAGTCTCCTTCCCTCTTCTTTCGGTCTCTGACCTGGGGAACACCCGGAATGAATCGTTAAAATGCCTCTCAACCATCACCCATAGTATCGAGAGAAAAAGCTCGAGCGGTGAATAGATGACTGTTTCCCAGGAACAGAGGGGATACCTTTGATATAAAAATGTGTGATAAAACCGTTCAATTCAACACGAGACCTGCGCAGTCTTTATTTCCTTATTCTCTGCTAAGACATGCAGAGGCGAATGCAAAATAAAGACTGTCCTCCGACTTGCCTCTCCGCACCAACAAGGGCACTGTGGTTCCGAGCTCTCGGAGCCCCACCATACAACTCAGTTCTTCAGTGGGGGGGGGGTCAGGCTGGAACGCAGGACGTCAGATTTCTGTCATTCAGCCTGCAGCACCACGTGCTTCTCTGAAGTTCTATGGGCTAAGGAGCCAACGGTCCTTCACCCATCCGTGCCTCAAATATTTACTGGAGGGGAGACTGGCTTTACTCCGTTTCACAGACAAATGTGAGACTGCCGTTAGAGGCAGCAGACTGAAAGATGTGTAAGGAGGTGGTCGGGCAGAGAAGGGAGGGAAGAGTGTTGCAGGCAGACAGAAGAGCCTGTGAGAGGCCGGGGCAGGGCCGGGACCCCGCGGGAAAGAGAGACTCACGGAGGCCAGCGTGGCTGCAGCATGGGAACTGGGGAGGAGGTGAGGGTGGAGAGGAGGGGCTGTAAAGCCGGGTGAGACAGTAAGAAAGGTAATCTGTATTCTGGAAGTGAAAGGAAGTCTGGGGGGCGTGAGGGCGAGGGCGGGAAGGGGTGTTGTGCAACAAAGGCAGGCAATCCTAAGTGTAAGAGATTTGCATCTGGAAAGAGAATTTTGGCTGCTGTGAGAATGGACCAGAGGAGGCAAGAGTGAGTAGAGACGAACTTTCGCCGAAGACTTTATAGGAGTCCAACTAAGAAATGATATGAGCTTCGTCCAAGTGATTAGGATCCAGAGCTATTTCGCACGTAAAACAGAACTTGAAAAGCATCAAGGAGGCCTCCTCCATTTCTAGAGATTTATCAGCCCTTATTATCGTGTCATGTCTTAGGACAAGCTTTTTTATGTGGTGTCTCCGGTAATTCTTCCAAAAAAGGCAAAGAGGTAAGACATACTATTATTCCCATTTTATAGAGAGAGAAAGTGAGCCTCAGAGAGGTAAAATAACTTGCCCAAAGTCGCAAAGCTGGTTAGAGTGGGAGCTGAGTTTTGAACCAAGGTCGTTCGACCTTACCTAGACTTGTAACCAAAACCAACAAGGTGTCCTTCATAGCCGTTGAAATGAGAGGCGAGGACAGTAGACGTCCTCCGTGGTGAATAGGTACCATCAGGAGTCCGCCGTGTGGAATGATGGGTTTTGAGATGTGACAGCTAAGGCCACACTGCTTTAGAAGGAAACAGAGGCCACACAGTGGCATTGACAGGGGAGAGACATCATAAAGGGAAATGGATCAAACTTGCCAAATAGATTAGACCCGCCAAATCTGGAAGGCCCGTTCGGAGGCCACAAAGGAGGGACAGAGAGAAAAAACTTCAGAGAGAGTGAGGTTTAGAGAAAGAGTTTGAAGGTTGCAGCTGGAAGGAAAGCAGCAGAAAAATGCAGCCCACCACACTCCTCCCCACGCCCCAGATTAGGGGAGGAGCACAGAGGGGCAGAGTGGAAATAAAACTGGAAAGGTGAATTGGGACTAAATTGAAGATGGCCCTAGTATTTCTAAAAATCTGAAACCTTGAGTTCAATAAGAAAGGATGAGAGCAAGAAAGGATTCTCTCTCCAGAAGGGAATGCTTATAAAATTTGAAAGGTGATTAATCGTAGGAGGCAAGGAGATACAAGTCCTCAAAAACTATTTCCATGTGGTTTCTCGAAACCGCAAGTGAATTCCTGTGGATACGGACCGGACGTTATCCTTTTAATCCCCACCCTGCAATAGGCCAGTGTTACAGTTACGGCTAACGTGGATCGTTGATTGATGCTTACTGTATACCGCACCTTGTTCTAACAGCTTGGCATGGATTATTTCACATAATATTCACAACAGCCCTAGGAGATAAGGACTGTCGTTATCACTATTTCACAGATAAGGAAACTAGGTTGAGAAGGGTTAAGCAACTTGCCAAGGTTATGTGCTGGTCCAGAGTTGATCTGTGACTCAGATCCGGCCCGCCAGCCTCAATGCCTGGCCTCTGAAAGCGCTTAGCTGTGCAACCTCCATGCCAAACACCTAGTAGCTGCTCAGTGTTAGTGTCAATCAGAAGAATAAATATTTGCCGACTAAGATTCTACGATCCTACTCTCCTCAAGCACTTGTGTGGTGTTGCCTCTCACCTGCCTGATTGAGATAAACCATAAAATTCCGTAGGTGCCAGATGGGGAGATTGTCTCTCTTTGCCCGGCCCCTTGCCTCGCTCTCAACACCCCTTCCCAGCTCCCCACGCGCTCTCCGGAAAGTGAGATGTCCCTTGTTTGGCTCTCGCTGTCCTGTGCCCTTGGAAGATGGGAGATTGTTTCTCGTCGGACTGTTTCGACTGGACATAGAAAAGTGTACTCATGAAACCTCTTCCAGCGGCTTCTCTAGCGCACACCCGGCACGCTGGGATAGGGGTTTGTATTCCTTTCCAGTCTTACAGACTCACACCATTGTCCGACGGGCTGGCCCCTACAAGACTGGCACCGATGGCAAATGTAGCTGGTGACGAATGTGCTCCACATCCTTCTCTGTTTTCCCCTCGTCGTGGAGGCCGGGCCAGTCTTTCTGCTTTGAGCGATTTGTCACACGTTTTAGTGATAATTCCTGTGAGTAGGAGACCGATTGCAAGTGATGGATGAGGTGAGCTGTGACAGCCCGGGGCAGGGTGAGTTAGAGCTGAAGAATGTGGGCGAGCGTGACATGGTGTGTATGGAGAGGGTGTCTTCTCTCCTGAACTCTGGTCCTGCTGAGGGAAGGGCAACGCAGGACGGGCCCGAAACTCATTGAAACGCAGCTTATGCGACTCCTCGGCGAGGCTGATCAAAGCCCACCTTATGTGGGCAAGCATACTTCCTTTCTGTCCTGCCCACAGAAATGCCATCATCAGTTCTACACCGAATGAACAGGCAGTACACCCACTGCTATGACTCTAAGACACTAAATGCAAATCCACTCATCTGTGACCTGAAATAAAGGATATTTTCTGGGCTCGATGTGCCTTGCCAAGATAAAGTAAGCGCCTGAAGGGAGACACCCGCCTTGTTTGACGTCCTACTGATGCCAAACGCGATCAGGACATGGCCGTGTTTGAATCTCAGACCCAATTTACCCCTTGGCCTTTGAAATAATCAACTTCTGTTTCTTATCGGAGGTAAATCTTACTGTGTTCTCACTGACGGACGCTATAGTTTTTCCGGGCAGCTGCAGCAACCAAGGGCTTCTGAGTAGATTTAAACACTTCACAGGAAATAAGCCTCTTAACTGTCCCAGGGCTCCTGGGTTCACTTCGCCATTCTTGCAAATGCTGAAAAGCCTCAATCCCACTTGTCACCTTGTGACGTATGCTCCTGCTTGTGCAGAATGGCCATGGAGAGGTATTTTCAGTCAGTCGTTTGGAGTGACGTTTATGCTTTTTTGGAGAAGGACTATCATATGATAATTGTCTAAGAACAAGCACCCAGGTCACTGGAGAACCTGGGCACGTGTTATCTGGGCAGTGCGGTGAAGCCAGTCTACCGAGAAGCCGCGTGAGAACCGTAAGGGCTTGTTTAGTGGGAGTTGCACACCCAAGTGTGATGTGCATGTGCGTATGCAGAGGGGGACTTTCTGTACCCAACCACCCGGTTTCAACGAGCAGCAGGTGTTGCCAGGTACTGTTTTAAATTGGGCATCCGGGTTTTTGTTTTGTAAGTTGTTTCCTTGATAGTGACGTCGCGATCTCTTTCTTTCTCAGTCTTCCTCGGAAATAAAGACTGACTACCTATCGATTATAATGGACCCAGACGAAGTCCCCCTGGACGAGCAGTGTGAGCGGCTCCCTTATGATGCCAGCAAGTGGGAGTTTGCCCGGGAGAGACTCAAACTGGGTAATGTGTTTGTTCAACAGATTCCTAAACGTGGAAAACGTGTGGTTTGAGGGCTGCAAAAGTCAACTAGACTCGGGTTCTACCCTCCAGCTGCTCACAGACTAGCAAGGGAGATGGGCACTGGGGTAGATAATCCTAACAGTGCTGGGACAGCAGTACAAGGGGACAGGGCACCTGCTCCTTCTCCGAACACTTTCCCAGCACCTTCTCTGAGCAGCAGACACCCGTCTAAGCCGCGGGGGTGCAAAGGCGTCTGAGTGTCTTGCCTCAGAGGGTGAAGGAGGTAGCCACAAAAGGAGACAGGTGAAGGGCAGAGATGAGTTCCATCAGGAAGCTTACAACCACAGGCACCCTTAATGACCTTTTGGGGGACTTAGAAATTTGTAACCTAGAACACAATTCAAGATGGCAAGGAACAGCCCAATCAAACCTTTGGTGAACGCGTCAGTGCCCTTGAAGGCTGTGGGTCAAAAAACCCCTCTGCACAAATCCACAGATTAGATACTCTGAGTTTTCCTGGGTGTCCAGGATGTCCAGACAGAGAAGAAAGTGCTAGGGGTCATTAGCGTTTCAGGTTTGAAGAGCACGGGCTGTTGTTTCCCAGGTAACATAGATGCTGTAAACATCAGGCAACCGTGCTTTCCCTCAGCTCGCCCCCAAGTCCCCCCCACCCCTCCCAGCTCAGACATCACAATGCAAATCGATCTCCGGCCCTCAGTAGTACAGAACAAAAGGAGCCGCGATTACTCTTGCCCAAAATTTTTGGATAGTGGCTTCTGAAAAATTTCCAGTCGCTCTGTGTGTGCCAGAATCATTAATAATTGGAACTAGGAACCCAACTCGTGGACCCAGTGTTCCTGGATCTTGTCACCCTCGGCAAAAGAGCCTGTTGTTTTAAATTCAACTGCGTTGCCTCCCCTCCCCCCACAGCTCGGGCCTTGAAATGATTCCACTTAGGTTTCTTCTTACAAGAGAAAGGATACTTGGCCCCAAGAGTATGTTCTGTTTGGCTTGGGGAAGAAAACTGGAAATCAGTAAGAAGCTGGAGAGACAGGCAAAAGCCAGCAATGGCTGCTGATGGGTGGGTGTGGGGGGGGGGGTGGAAATATCAACTGAATTTAGAGTCGTTAAGGGCAGGTGGTACATAGATGAGTTCCTTCTGCAAGTCTAAATTATATGGCAGCTAGCCCAGCCCCTCAGTGACCTTGGCAAGGAACTGAGATAATTTTCCCACAACCGTAAGCCATTCTCAGGCCACGTTGCTTTCCAGAGTTATTAGTCACCATCAGACATGCTTCTTCCTGTATAGGACAGATGAGCTGTTCATCCCATCTCTTCACTCCTTCGCCTGGTATCTATCCCTGTGATCTATATCACACTGAGGGACACTGCTAATCCTTCCACCAGATTTCCCCTGGGGCTCTGTGGGTTTAGATAATCCCGTTTCAGGAGATTCTCCTTGCTGAAGACCTTTCTTATGGATCTCTTCCTTCCTGGAGATGCCAGATGTCATGATTTGGCTCATGTGGATGGGAGTGTCTTTGATGGGTGAGAGAAAGGGTGTCAAGTCAGCTCACTGTGTCTTTCAATGCAGAGTGTGGCTGCAAGGGCCAGAAGAAGGCTCCCCCTACTAGCATGGGGGCAAAAGGCCCAAGATTTTTTGGTTCGTAAGCCAAATACATGACAGAAAGTAATCTGAAGTAATGTCTGGCAAGTGACAGTAACCAAGATTCTGTCTGGATGGATGGAGAGAAAAAGCTGGTTTGATGGGCAGAGTTATAATGGGGCTATAAACACACACAGAAGAATACACTGTGTGGGGAAATACACAGACAAGTCGCATCTGATTTTTTTTCAGCTGTGTGGACTCTGTCGGTAACTATTAGCAGCACTGTTGAGAGAAGTCAGAATTTATGGTACCTGATAGATGCAGTAGGAGTTTGGCTCAAAAGTGCTGCTCTCGTTGAAATTCCTGAAATCCTGGAACAAAAGGAATCTGTTTCGTTAGTGGTTCCTCGCTAAACGTCAGGGAGAATTCAGCTCTTACCATTTTATCACGGGAGGTGGGATAATGTCAGACAATGCATCTTCTACTGCGAAATAAAGTGAGCATTGCCTAATATAGGCCACAACACAAGGAGTCTGGAATTTGCAAGTGGACGGCGCCCAGGCAGGTGTTGCCTCTTGGAAGACCAGCTCTGCGTGGCAGTGGCGCCTTGCACCCTCCCCGGAGTGTCCCCGGGGCCCTGGCCGGTCAAGGACATTCTTGGAGGAGGTTCCAATAGCCTTTCATGGTATGGCAGTGACCTAGCTCTTTCACAAGCCAGTCAGTGGCATTTGGGTAACACCGAGGAGGATTTTAAGGGAAAAGAAGGATCAGGCAAGGTCAAGCCTGGCTCCCCTGAAGCTGGAACAGTGGGTCCGCCAAAGGATTCCGAGGCATCAGATGATCAAAGAGCCCGTAATAGCTTCATGCTGTTTTATGAGGCAGCAGTCAGGCTTCCGAGAGAAAAAAGATGGAAAGGCCGAGGGAAGCCAAGTGAGAACGAGCTTATTCTCACTGACAGAAGCAAACTCCCGAACACCAGTGAAAATGAAGTGTGCCGTGATGGCTAAGGAGGGAACGCGTGTGGGCTGAGGCCGTGGAAGGGAAAAGGGTTCTGCCTGCCCCCCAAGCAGCAAGGGTCTTCACGGTATGTGGAGAGGTGTCCCTGAGATAGAGATCATCTTGATATTTGTCAGGCTCGGGACACTTTTCCTATTAGACAGTAGAAGACGCTGCAGAAGAAACACGTTCTTTTGCCCTAAAACAGCAAGGGGCAAGCCTTTAACCAGAATACACCGATCTTTACAAGTCTGGAGAAGGTAGCCACTGGTACTCATTCTGTACGTGATTTCCACGTCCCGGTCCTGCAGGGTCCACCCAAGGCACTTTTATTTCAACCTAGAGTCCCCATCCTGGTCTACTTCATGGACAGTTTTAGCTGAAGGAGGAAGCAGAGACTCTGTCCCTGTCCATGGTGCGCACTCTAGGAGGAATGACCTTTCCCCGTCGCTACCAGGGGCATTTTGACCAGAGAAAAAGCAAGTCGCGTCACCAATGTTCCCTCCTATCTGTCCCCAGGAGATAGAGGCAAAGAGATAGCGACAAAGAGGCTCTTCTGATTACACGGGCAAACGAATTTTTCCTGTGTCCTGACTAGATGGCCTCGGGGGATTGGTAGGAGCGGAAGATGCTAAGCAGGGGCAGGGGGAAGTCACCTATGTGACTGAGTCATCGTGCCTAGAAGGATAAAGTTGTAATGTGATAAGGAAGCAGGCAAACTTCACAAGAATCTTAGAAACAAACACGCACCTATGTCTCTTGGGGGGAAGGGATTGGAGTGTAAGGACGGGAGGGAAGGTTGGTTCGTTAACTCACTGAAGGTGCCTTAGCAGAACAGTCAGATAAAGAGGACTAGGCTGAGGGAGGAGTGGTCGTGTTAAATTACTCTCCCTGCCGGGACTTACTTGTGACCAGAGGCATTCTGTTGGCTATTTTTTCCCTAACCAAGAACCAAACAAGAGTGACTTCTTTGGTTCACTCTTCCTTTTGCCATATCCTGCTTGAGGTGTACTTTTTCTCCAGGCTGTATTCAGCTACCTGTTTCCTGATGGTGCAAGGGAAAGTCCCCTGATATAAAAGGGGACTGAGGTATTCCGGGGGTGGGGGGGTGGGGGGCGGTGTGTGCTCTTCACGGAGCATCGCCCTCACGGTCTCCGACCCACTGGGGACAGGGGGGTTCCTCTAGTTACCCGTGACTGCTTTGAGCGTCTCACAAGTTCCCAAATCGCTGCTCTTCATTCTGCATTCACGCACAAGGGGCCTTCTCTGCACCCAGCGCTGAGCTAGGTCCTGGGAACATTCCCACGTGGTAGGTGCCCCTCTGAGTCAAGTGGTCTCATTTAAGGGTGAGGAAAGAAACGTGTTAAAACAGCTGTTATGGCAGAACATAACAGGTCCCACGAAAGAAACCTTACTTTCTTACTGCGTTTGGCAACCATTTCTCTGCAGCTTAAACCAATTAACTACCGGTGGTTGGTTGATAGACTCGTGTGCTGAGCCACGAAGGCCTGTACATCATGTAAGGACATGTTAGAATATCTTGGCTGGCAAGCAAGTCTGAGAAATGACTTAGTGATTTTTTTCTAGCTGTGGAGCATTATGATAGCCAATAGCAGTAACCCCCATTCTCTGGTTTCTTCCTTTCTGCTGAAAACAGATCAGAAGAAATGACCTTCAGAGGCAAGAAAGGGGGCTTAGGTTAAACAAAGGGAGGTCTTGGTAATAAAGTTATTAAACGATGGAAGAGACCCCCGCCCCCCTGGGAGGATTTTGTGAAGAGGAAATTGGTCACCTACCCACACCAAATGCATCCTAGGGGCCTGGCCTAGCTGCAAAGGATAACGGCCCCTCAGAAGCCCAGTGAGGAGGCGGAAGAAAGATACCCCAGAAGTGTGTCCCTTACTTTGACTCTTTTGGGCTCAGTTTGTTGGAGATTCCATTCAAAGCTACACGGCTCACATACACACATAGGTCAAAAGGCACCTTCTTCCCGAAAAAGACTTGTCCTCATCCTGCTGGCTCGGCAAACAAATCAATGTCTTCTTTTCATTGCAGGCAAGTCACTCGGAAGAGGGGCTTTCGGAAAAGTGGTTCAAGCATCCGCATTTGGCATTAAGAAATCCCCCACGTGCCGGACTGTGGCTGTAAAAATGCTGAAAGGTACGGAGGCTGTAGTTTGGGTTTCGGCCGACCCACTAGATTCCCGAAACACTGGTACACGTTAGCTATGGCCTGGGAACAGACACAAGCTACTTCTGCTCAGGCCACACCACTGTCTTTACTGCTGGGAGCCCCTTGGCTTCGGGAGTTTTCTATCAGGCCAGCAAGAGCGCTGAATCAACCCTGTAAATGAAACCATCCGGCACTGTCCACGGGAAAATGATTTCTGTCACCTCCAAGATCTTTCTCCTCTCACATCTCAGGCTCGAAACTACCAGGGATTTAAGCTCACTGTAACCACAGGTTCAAGATTTTGGAGGGATCCACGAGGACATTCTAAGGGGAAATCAGCTGTGGGTTGTAAATCCCAACGGCTTAGCTGGGGCTTGACCTAACTATAAAGTGAAATCGTGAAGCCAGAATAATTGAGACCATCAGAACTCTGAACTGTGTGATAGCGTCAGGTCCCAAACACAACACATTTCCTCTTTAGAAATTTACATAGATGGATAGATAGATAATCTTTCTGGTGTTGAAAGACACACCCATTCAGAGAAGCCCTGGGGAAGTAGGGCCAAACCGCACGGTGATTCATGATCACCCGCAAGACAGATGAAAATGAGAATAGGGGAAAGCTGTATAAATCAGACATCTCAGGGATGCAGATGTCTTCTGAAGTATAGAAAAGACTTCATTTCCTCACTCGTGATGGCATTTTTATTTTACTTCAACTCGTGTTAAGATTCTTTTTTTTTTTCAATTTTTTTTTTTTTTTTTAATGTTTCTTTTTGAGAGAGACAGAGACAGAGCACGAGCAGGGGAGGGGCAGAGAGAGAGGGAGACACACAAATGGGAAGCTGGCTCCGGGCTCCGAGCTGTCAGCACAGAGCCCGACGCGGGGCTCGAACCCACAGACTGTGAGATCGCGACCGGAGCTGAAGTCGGACGCTTAGCCGACTGAGCCACCCGGGCGCCCCACTCGTGTTAAGATTCTAAAACCAAAAAGTAGGCCTCTTGCAGGAGCCCCAGGCAATGATATCTTCCACCTCAAAAGGCTGCCCTCGTCAAGCAAAGGCTCTGATAAAAACCCTCCAAGGAACCTGACAGTTCTGCTCTGAAAGCAGCCAGGGAAGGAGTCTCAAGGCCCACAAATCCGGACTTTTGTTCCAAATGGACTGCCCAGAGGATGGCAGGCCTTTCTGTGGCATGCCTACATTCCAGCACGCCACCCCACACCCCGTGGCCCAGGCTCCGAAGAGAAGAGGCATCAATATGCCCTCTGTGTGAGAAGGCACCAGACTAAGTGCCTTCATGTATTAGCTTGAACCACAGGAGGTTGCCATTCTTCTTCTTTTTCTCTCTGCAGCCTTGTGAGGGAGATATTATTTCCCCACTTTGCAGATGAAGAGACATGGCCCAGAAAGGTTAAATCACCTCTGCCGGGCCCCACAGCTCCCCAGGGCAAAAGTAGGGGTTTGAGTGCAGCGCTCTTACCCTCCCCCCACCACGGTGCTGCAGAAGAGGGGCTGTCTAGACCCGGCCTCCGGCGGCCTGTGGCCCCCAAACTCTAAAATGGCCCTGATCCGAGTTATGGAGGCACTCTAATATCCACCCTTGAGCTGAGTCGGGGCTCCATCTGGAAGCGTCTGCTTCCTCAGCTTGTCCCATTTCCCTGCCTACGACCACACATCATCGCCAGCAGAGATGGTCTTGTGCCCGCACTCGTCTGATGTGGATCCAAGGTAACACCTGCCTGGGGACAGAGCGGTCTGAACAAGAGAGCTGGGTTTTCCCCTGTGCCAAGGGGGCATAAATGCCTGGAAGGATTGATGAGTCGGAGGAGGGGAATTCTGACTTGAAAAATTTGAAAGGCCGGCAGAACGTAGTGTACGTAATACAGAAAAAGCATACACGGTGTCTTGATAAAATGCTTATCTTTTTAAAGCCATTAGCCTGGATTTTAAAAAGATCGCCAAATCACCCACTCTATAAAATCCCCCCCAAACCATTTTCATTCAGCTTTCTTGCTTGAATTGGTTGGCCATCTGTTTCTAGGAGAAATTGAAAAGACAGAATGTCAAACAAAGGCCATGAGTCAGAAGCTCTTTCAAAGTACCCTGGAGCAGAACCTTTAACCTTTTCGGGCCTTATGCCCATGTCTGCAATGAGAAGCGTATTCACGGTGTTTATTTTTCTAACAAATATTTGTTGTGCGTCTCCTGTTGAGCCAATCCCAACCCTGTTGGGAAGCTTCTAGAGTTTATCTGGTTATTAGTTAGAAAATGATCTGAAAATGATTTGTGCTTACGAAATACCATCCACATGCTTTGGCCATTTCCAGGGCTGTTCTACAGACTTACTTGCACATGTGTAGAAAGATTACACATCACCATCTACTACAGTGTTATTTGTAATGGGAAAAAAAAAAAAAAATAGAAACCACACACGAAAACAAAAAAAAAACTGGAGACCGTTCAAATGCCAGGAATGCTATTAATCAACTAACAAGAATTGGAAAAGTCTCTGACACATTAAAAAAGCAAATTAAAAAAAAAAAATATATATATATATATATATTTTTTTATGACTCATGTAAACAAAAAAAGACCTTTATGTGGGTATATATGTTTGTAAATACATAGAAAAAGGTCTATCTAGGGAGGTATGTGGTTGGAGTGGCTTTCACTTTTTACTCTATATACATCATATTGTTGGAATATTTTACAGCAAGATTGTAGGACTTTATTTGTTAAATTTTGTAAAGTCTTACGGATTAACCAATAAGAAAGACCAAAAAAAGAAAAAAAAAAAAAAAAGAAAAAAAGAAAAAACAGACAGAACAAACTTAATTTAGGCTTTAGACTCTGCTAATGCTTAGACTGATGTTGTTTATCTCTGAGAATGGAGTTGAAGGCAGATGCTTATGGATCCTCACAATTTGAGATAACCCTGCAGACTCCAGGGAGGAAAAGGTTATAGGGAGAAAATAACACATTGCAAAGATGTTTACAGAAGTGGCCATTCCACTCTTGCAGACCCCTGGTGCTCCTTCTTTGTAACTCTTCAAAGAGGGGAAAGTGAGAAAAAGAGGGGAGGTGTGGGCACATCCCCTGTCTGGAAGGTTCTTGCTGCGCCTGGTTCTGCAGAGCGGAAGCCTTTGGAAGGCGCTTTCACGAGGTGCCCAGCTCTGAGTCAGCGCATTGCTGAGCAGACCAGGTCCACCAAGAGGAAATGCCCAGTGACTAACCCCACCACTGCTTCTGGGGCTTACTGTAATCAAAAGGATGTTGGCTCAGGAGGGAGGGAGTAATGAAAACAGTCTGGAGACCTGGCCTTGCTGCAGAATGTGGGGAAGTTAGTGAAGCAACCGTCTGAGCCTCGGCAAGCATGGGGGGCAGGAATGCCGCCTCCAGCGGAAAGAGCCCCATTGTCCTGTCGCCTTGACTCTTCCTTGTTTCTCACACAGAGGGGGCCACGGCCAGCGAGTACAAAGCTCTGATGACTGAGCTCAAGATCTTGACCCACATTGGCCACCATCTGAATGTGGTCAACCTGCTGGGAGCCTGTACCAAGCAAGGAGGTAAACGAGAAGGAGGGACCGCTCCCTCTCTCCATTCACATCCTAAGAGCAGAGTCTGACACGTAGCTCTTTCTCCTCGTTCCTCCGCACCTCCTGAAAAATAGCCTCTCGTGTCCAGAGCAGACAACTTGTCCACTTACAGAAAGGTGCTCCCCTCCTAGAAATGCCTTCCCTGTACAGTCAATTGAAAGGTTCTAAAGAGAAAGATTCCCTTTTAGACCCTTCCCATGGGCTCCAGGTCAAGTGAAGGGCATTTTTTCTCTCAGGATGTGGCCAGAGCTGAGGTAATGGACAGAAGGTTGAGTATTCCTTGAAGCTTCCCATAGAGAAAGGAATCCCTCCTGGGAGGATCTCAGGAGGAGGCGATGCCGGGGACAACCAGAGGGGCCATTCCCTTCAGACAGGTTTTCTCCACTGAGGCAAGCAGCCGGGATAGGGCTGTGGGGATGACTGAGGACGCCAGCATGTTCCTGAAGACCTTCCGGTCTTCCCCGATGCAAGGTTTGTGCTCGCGTGTAGATGTGCGATCGCTGCTTAAGCCAGAAAGAAAGATGCAAGAGACCTGTGCACATGAGTGTTATCCAAGCTCAACAAAAGGAGTAGAGGTGAAGGGTAGTTGGGTAGACGTACCTGTTCCGAGGAGCCGTGGGTACAGAAAACAGCCAAGAGCCGGGAGGCTCCAGCTAGAGACCCAGCCGTAGCTGGCCGCGCCTCCATCACCGTGGAGAACTGACAAGTGATAAGCCATCTGTTTGGACCTGCAGGGCCTCTGATGGTGATCGTTGAATATTGCAAATACGGAAATCTGTCCAACTACCTCAAGAGCAAACGAGACTTATTCTTTCTCAACAAGGTAAGGAGCTTAGGGTTGGGAGGTTTAGGGTATAGCAGCTTAAAGCATGAGAAATCTCTGTTTTCCCACGAATGACCAAGCTTCGCACCCAGTCTCTGCTTTTTTCCTTTTTTGAGTTTTCCTTGCATGCTAATATGTCACACTTTTTGTGGGCAGTGCAGAGAATATGTAATCCCAGCATGTGCAGCGATAGAGGTTAAACTTCAGCAGCCATCTACCTAAATACCTATCTAAGCATCTTGATCGGTTTTTTCCTCTCTCTCTCCACACGTACACACGCACACGCACACATCACTTGGCGACTGGTTTCTTGAAAGATGATGGCAAGTAGAATTGTCTCCATTTTTTTAGAGAAATTAAGGCCTCAATCAACTGAGTGACTTTTTAGTGAACGAGAGGCCAGTGATGGAGCCAGAGAAATCATGTCCTTCCCTTGCTCTGCCCTGACTCTGCCTTCCCCAAACCCTCACCACGCACGTCAGCTCGGAGCCAGCCTGACGCACTAAAATAAAGCTACGTAACAAAAGGGACGCGAGGCTTTAAGTCCTGAAGGCAAACAAAGCTTAAATGATTACTGAATGGCAGAGAAGGTATAATAAAACTTGGCCGGGGTGACCCGTTCCCCCAGTGTCATGTCCTTCTCTGGGCTGGAGCATCTTGGGAAGCAATAGTTCAACATTATTAACCGATGATCAGCAGCGTTGGTGATGAGTCTATGCGGGGTGGTGGTTGGACACGCAGACTCTGGAATCATACATCCTGTCCGTCTCCACCGCTCAAAATCTGGGACCTTGGACAAGTTACTCAATCCCTCAATCTCAGTTCCCTCATTTATTAAACGGAGGTAATAACAGAACCCAACTCATGGCACTATTGGGGGAATCACTTTTTTTTAATTGAACTACGCATTCCCAAAGTGTTACCTATCCCTGTCATCACTGGCCCACCGAGATAGAAAGATAAGGAGAATCCCACCGAATGCCACCGATGTGGATGACGGATAAAGTGCCACACCTCCAAGAATTACACCCACCTGCCACGTGGACAGGCGGATAAGAACAGCCAGACAACTGGCCGATTCTCTCATCCTCCAACTCTGACCCAACCGAGGACACAGGTGGTCTACTTGGAACCATATATACATGAACATAGTGTTCCCAGTTTTAAATCACGCGCTCTAATAATTCGAATCTTGAAGCTGAAGGGGTACCTCACTGGCTCAGTAGGTAAAGCCTGTGACTTTTGACCCCAGGATCCTGAGTTCAAACCCCACGTTGGGTGTAGAGATTACCGCAAACAAAGGATCCTGAAGCTGGAAAGGATGCGTGCAGTCAGCTAGTTCACTCTCCCCCATGAGAGATGTGCCCGGAAAAGTCAAGTGATTGGCTTACGATTCGCTTGACTTTTAGTGATTTAGTGATTCACCCTCCAAGAGGTGAAGTCGGGGAGAAAAATCCCAGTTCTCTGGACTCCCCCACGCAAAGCTTTTTTTGTGCCCTACCAGCATATACGGGGAGAGGGGGGAAGAGCAGGGGGAGAAGGGGCGGGGGGAGGGGAGGGGGAGAGACCAGAAGAAAAAGGGGAAAGTGGTGGCCTGGGCTGAGAGCAGTGCAAAGTCCCTTCAGTCCCGAAGTCCTGGACTGGCTTCAAAAGAACTAAGGCAACGGCACACCCCAGGGACCCGGGCAGGGCGGGAACGTTCGGGTCTGTGCATCCTTTGTTTGGAAAGCTTTGCTTCCTACTCTGGCTATTTTTAATGAGTCGCCTCCCTGTTGGTGGAACTTTGCGTTTTCGTGGAAAACACATGTCCGTATTTCATATTCGGAAGGTAAAGGAATATAAAGAGAGAGTGAAGGGAAAACCCGAAACGGGATGTTTCATTTTCCAAACGGATGCCCCAGGATCGTTGAATACTCTTTGTAATAAATGTCACCGTATTCTGCCAGAGCCCCGAAAGCTCGGTACTTAGACCTTTATTTATTTCACGGAGGTGGTTACCAGTAAGCAAAGCTGAGTGGAGCATAGATTGGGAGTCAAGGAGGGGGTGAGGCAGCTCGAGTTTCTGGTCCCTGCAGACCCAGGTGCCCAGGCTGTGACCCCTGGGAGGATGAGGAAGAAGGCTGCCCGGAGAGTGTTGCCAGGGGCTGAGCCACGAGCAGATCTGTTGAACCCGTTCCTCCCCATACCCTTGCCAGTGCTGTTCTCCCCGCTGCCTGTGTGTCCCCAGGAGAGGCCTTGTAACCAATAAAATGTCAGTCCCCGATTGAGCAGAACCAACTCTAACTGCCTCCGGGAGACACAATAACAAGGAATTCTAGTTCACCTGTTGTCAGGCACTGGGTACCTGTGCTGAGGCCTTCCGACCCGCCCGCAGTGCTCCCTCGCCAGGGGTCAGGAGCCCGGTACCCCCCCAACGGAGTCTGTCCCCCCATCTCCCCTGTGGCTCCTTCCTCTGGCGGCTGTTTACTCCCACTGCGCCCTCTAGTGGAAAGATCTCTCCTACTTGGTGACAGTTCTAGGAAAGGCCCCGCAAGGCTGCCTGGCTAGTTGCCCCCGCACCGGCGCGCCGTGCAGGTGCGTGAAGGGACCCCACCGAGCCCCGGCCCCTCTCCGCCCCTGTCGCGGTCTAGCCAGCTAGCATCACCGCGCCAAGGTACACACGACACGAGCACATCGCCACAGGGGCACCGGGAGCTGAGCCTGCAGTGTCCCGGCTATGAGATGAATTCCCAAAGATGCTAGAACTATTTTCTGGGTCCACGTGAACACCCCAACCCGGCACCTCCTTTCCGAGGAGTCCACCTACACGATAAGCTGATGGAGCTTTTCCAGTGAGGAAAATGGGACCCCCAGAACCTAGGTAATTTGCCCAATATCACATGGTTAATAGAGGAGCCAGATTACAAACCAGGGCGTGGATGTCCAGCCCGGGATGAAAGGCCTTTCCTGCCCTTATTAGGATCAAACTGTATCTTTGTTCTGAATGGAGGGGAGAAAAAGAAATGTTCACGTTCCGTCCTTCCCCAAACAAATGAGAGAAATTGAGAACCACAGCCTTCTCCCATTACCCACAGGGATGATGTCAAGGGAAGCCCTACGTCCGCTAGGGATTGACTTCTGTTATTCAGATCGTCTTTCACAAGATGGTGGGCGGTATGGAAAACATGATCAAGGGCATGGACTGGAGTTGGCCAGACCTGGGTTTAGCTTTGCCATTTACCACTTGCATGTGACTTTTATTCCTTGACTCCTCTGAACCCGTTTTCTTCACGTATAAGCAACAACTACTTCAGAAAATGGCTAGAAAGATTAAATAAGAAAACTTATGTAAGATTCTTAATATACCGGCTCGCACAGAGTAAGCACTCAGTGAGCACCATTAATGTTTCTTTATCCTACCTAAGATGCTGTCTAGAAGCCCATCGAAAAGCAGAACCAGACTCTAGAAACCCAGGAACAATCAGGCACCTGAGTGCCACAGGGCCCTTGCTACCAATTTGCTATCTATCCGTTTTGTGCAATGACATTCAGCTCAGGCGACTGCCAGCCTAAAGGCTTAGTTTGCTCATTGCTGTTCTGGAACTCTCTTTTTCTCCGTGTCCTTCTTGGTCTGTTCAAAGGATGCAGCATTACACATGGAGCCCAAAAAAGAAAAAATGGAGCCAGACCCGGAGCAAGACAAGAAACAAAGACTAGATAGTGTCACCAGCAGTGAGAGCTTCGCAAGCTCTGGGTTTCAGGAAGATAAAAGTCTGAGTGATGTTGAGGAAGAGGAGGGTAGGTATTAATTCCTTCCTGTCCTACAGTCTGAGATATTTTTACAACATACTGTGCATCTCTGAAATTTTTTTCTTATTTATCACCCTAATAAACATCCGTGGGAGACTTGAAGGGTAATGTCCTGAGGAGATAAGATTTGAATTAAGATTATTTACAGAGTTACTAATTTTGACGGGGAACTGTACAATTGTCTCCCCTCAGGGCTTTTTGTCTTGACGGATCATCCCCCGCCCCCATCCTTGGGTAAAATGGGCTGGAGGCCTGGAAAAATCTCGGATATTCATGTTGAAACTCCAATGCTCTTGAAACTGAACTCTGATCTACTTGTTGGTTTGTTTTCTGTTTTGCTAACATTGTTCCAATAAACAGGGATCTGGTAGGATAACGAGAGCCATCACGAACAGTTATGCTTTTAATGCTTTCCAGATTCCGATGATTTCTACAAGCAGCCCATCACTATGGAAGATCTGATTTCTTACAGTTTTCAAGTGGCCAGAGGCATGGAGTTCTTGTCTTCCAGAAAGGTCAGCCTTGCCCTTTACTGTCTTCTTCTCTGCCAGGCCCGGAAGACGTTCATATGGACACACACTCATTTGTGCCATAAATCAATTGGCTCTTCCCAGTATTTGCTTAACTTATGGCAATTTGTTGTCATGTGTTGTCATCAACAGATGCCTCAGTTTGTCCTGATAGGACTGAGGAGTCTTGGATACCAAGGCATAGAACTTAACTCTGGGGGGAAAAACCTCACCAGGTTTCAGATTAGATGAATGTGGCGACCATTCTCCACCTTGCCCTCTGGCATCTTTTCAGAACTGGCCAGAATCTCAGAATACACAACTTCACAGGAGAGCTTCTGTTAATACATCCCAGTGGGGTCCTCCACGGAAACTGCAGCTGGGTCCCCATCCGACCTTGGCACCTCGGGATGAAAGGCTGGGCAGGGGGGGAGCGGGGGCTGGGGGCGGTTTTGCTTACTGGTAGAAATCGATGGCCAGCTTGGTTTACCAGGACGCTGGATCCAGGGCATTTGTTGACTTTGGGGCCATGGGTATGAAGAAATGCCTTCGTGTTTATGGTAACCCCTTGTGCGTTGAGAGTCGCTTCCTTCATGGAAAGGAAGGATGCGAAATGGATCCTCCAATTAAGAGGAAAGGAAATCAGCCGGTGAGGTTAAGGAAATGCATTGATTACACAACTCTTTTCTTCTAGTGCATTCATCGGGACCTGGCAGCAAGAAATATTCTTTTATCTGAGAACAACGTGGTGAAGATTTGCGATTTTGGCCTTGCCCGGGATATTTATAAGAACCCCGATTATGTGAGAAAAGGAGACGTAAGTCAGTTTGATGTTTCTTGGGCTCATTTATACCCTCTCATCTTTAAACCACAGACCAAAGCCCTGGGTAGATATTTACACGCTCCCTGAAAACCATCGTGTGCTTTCTGTGAAGACAAGCAGCCCGCGTGGCTGTGTCCCAGAGAGGCCTTGCGTGGGGCTCAGCAATGCCCCTTTCCCCTGGTCCTGGCCTTTCCCGGTTGCTGGCTTGGTACCTGTGCTTTGGGGCAGAACTGCCAGAGACTGCTAACCCCGGGGAGTGTTCCGTGGGGCCCTGGTAAGACCGTATCCTCACCTCCCCTTGACTCCTCTGGGAGTTCCCTGAACCACTGGAAAGAACACCCTGGACTCTTCCCTCAAATAAACCCGGGTGATTGATTCAGCAGGTGTGTATATCCCAGGAAGGGGTGGGGGAGGGTGTCGGTATTATCTTGCTGGGGAGGAAACAGTTTACCTCCCGAGTCTGCCCCCCCTGCCTCGCATCTCCCTGCAGGCTCACCCTGGCTTCTCTTTCCCTGCTTGTTTTTGAACACTGTGTTATTTTTCACTTTGGGCGGTGACCTCCCGTGTCCTCTCTTCTCCAGCCTGAGGGCTTAAGCCTGTGTCTGGGCTCTGAGGATTGCTCTAGGCGTGGTTTTCCCACTTGACCAAGCACACAGATCACCTGGGAGGGCTTATGGAACGAGAATTTACTGAGCTCCCCACCCCCCCCCCACCCCCCACTGGCCCCGGAGATTCTGATTCAAGGAGGCTTGGGTGGGGCCTGAGAATGTGCCTTTGTAACAAGTTTCTAGGTACCGCAGACACAGCTGATCCCAGGGCTATACTTTGAGAACCGCTGCTCCAACAGTCTCTTTTCCTGAAAGGAGAGCTTAGGAGCCCTGATTTGCAAAGCCTGTCGTTTTCTGTCATCTCTCTTTCAGCCTCTCTCACTTCCGTTTCACTGTCTCTGTCGTCCCTTATTTCCTGTAGAACCTCACCCGTCTCCAGTGGCGAGGCCTGAGGGGCCCGGGTGGCTCCGTCGGTTAAGCGTCTGACTTCAGCTCAGGTCACGGTCTCGCAGTCCAGGAGTTCCAGCCCCGCGTCGGGCTCCGTGCCGACAGCTCGGAGCCCGGAGCCTGCTTCGGATTCTGGGTCTCTCTCTGCCCCTCCCCCACCTGTGCTCTCTGTCTCTCTCTCAAAAATAAATAAAAACATTTAAAACAAAATGTTTCTAAGTGGCAAGGCCTAATGCAGTGGGACCCCTGCTCTCCGAAGAGCAGGAAGATTTGTCTTCCCACTTGAAAACCAGCCACATGGTCTCCTAGAGGCGGTCTATCACCTTCCTTCCTTCCAACGCCTTTGCTCACTCCCCCGATTCAGTGACTTTTAAGATCATCTTTCTACATAGGGATGCCTTTCAAAATCCTCCTTCTTAAAAAAAAAAAAAAAGCCCTGGAAATCATCAGTCTTCAGGATGTGTCCTCATTCAGGTCATTCTTTTCCAGGTCCCTGTAGAGCGTGCATGCTTTCCGTGGGGAGAAGGGCTTCTTACAGAGTCATGGAGTGAGGACACGTCAGACACGTGGGAGGGGCTCACCCAACACTTACTGCCCCATTGGTGTGGCGCTGCACGCTAGAAGGGCTTCCTCCATTCTAGGAAACCATAGCTGCTCTAGGAAATGATCTGTGGGCCAAGTGTTATCTGGGAGGTGACCCCGTGGGCACTTGGGTTGAACATGCTTTGTTTTCACGTCCTTCTGCTCAAGGCCCCCCTGCCCTTTTCTAGACTCGACTTCCTCTGAAATGGATGGCTCCCGAATCTATCTTCGACAAAATCTACAGCACCAAGAGTGACGTGTGGTCTTACGGAGTGCTGCTGTGGGAAATCTTCTCCTTAGGTAAATCTGGGGGGAGGGGGGAGGGGGGAGAAAGGGACCTGCACCCTCTGCCGCGCGTCCTCCGGGTAAATGCACCCTTGAGAACAGCATCTCAGAGACTCGTGGGTCCGTGTAGGGCTTCGGACCAGCATCACGTCTGAAGTCAGGTTTAGCCAGTCTGACTGCTGTCTCTATCCTTGGCTCCTTCTCCTCATTTCTCAAAGTCTCGGGCTCCTAACGCCCTGCCCCTCCCCTCCCCGCATCAGCCACCTCTCAGAAGTTCTTCGGAAAGGCCCCACCAAGCACAGCTCAACCAGGGTTCGAGATGGGAGGCCTTTCTCGTGGCTCCAATATTAGCACGGCTAGCCCTCCACGCTGGTTTATGCAGGGCGAACGATAGGAGTGCCGACCATATTGGTTCTGCTTCCAGTAACATCCGCCATGGGTGGCTGGAAACCCTGTTCACGGCCCCAGGCACACAGATGTGCCCAGAGCCCAGAGTCTGCTTGCGGACACATGCCCTGAGGCCTCCCAAGCGTGGGGTCTAGCCAGCGGTCTGTCAGACTTTGCCAAAACTCTGCCTTTCGGAGCAGCTTAAAGTCACCCGGTAACATCCCTGGTTTCCTGTAATGTGTGAAAGTCATTCCCCTGCTTTCGATGACAGACACCTGCTGCTTTCAGTCCTTGAAAGCAGCTTGGCGGCCACAGTGGCCCCGCAGTGACACAGTGCCAGAGGCGCACGCCTCCCAGCTGCTTCCTACGGCACAGAAAGTGCAGACAAGCGAATGTTGAGACAGACGAGGTTCGAGGTCTGGAGCAGAGCAGGTTGGGAGGCGTCGTTCACTCCTGGCCCCCGCCAAGCGTCCCCCTAGAAGGGAAGGTTGCGTGGGTATTCTGGACGGTAGAACGCAGAAGGCAACGTCTAGGCCCTTCTGGCAGCCCCCCTGTCCGCGGGCCGTTCCCCCTCCCACCCCCTCCCCCCGCCATTCAGCCTTGCCTGGAGCCCAAGGCCCCCTTTCCCTCCCCCCCCATTCAGCCTCACCTTGGAGCCCAAGGCCCCCTTTCCCTCCCCCCCCATTCAGCCTCACCTTGGAGCCCAAGGCCCCCTTTCCCTCCCCTCCCCTGTTCAGCCTCCCCCTGGAGCCCAAGGCCCCCTTTCCCTCCCTCCCATTCAGCCTCACCTTGGAGCCTAAGGCCCCCTTTCCCTCCCCCCCAATTCAGCCTCACCTTGGAGCCCAAGGCCCCCTTTCCCTCCCCCCCATTCAGCCTCACCTTGGAGCC
>NW_026057576.1:7478040-7539156 GCF_023721935.1 Panthera uncia | reverse complement strand
CCCCCCCCCATTCAGCCTCACCCTGGAGCCCAAGGCCCCCTTTCCCTCAGGTCCCACACAGCAGCTAGTGTTAGTGCTTGGGTCCTGTGAGGAGGTCAGGGAAAGTAGCGAAGGAAACCATTCTCGCTGACGTGGGAATGATCCACGACTGGCCTATTCTGGGTCGCTTGTGTTTTTAGAAAGAATCTCATTAACCCAAGGTATGAGTCTCTAATGACGGGATTTCTTTAGAGTTCCTTATGGGGCGCGGGGAGCCCCCACCCCGCAGACTGGAGTAGCCACAGGACTGGCCTGTGGGCGTCGGACCCCCAGGCCCGTGGCCTCCCAAGGGTTTGCTGGGCTTCTCTGTGGGTGGTGTGGGTGTGGGCAGCCATTCCAGTCCCTGGGGATTTATGACCGAACCATCGCTTTAAGGGGAGGAAAACACCGGTTGCTCCCCTGTGGCCTTTCGCGCCCGGAAGCCACAACGCGCCCTGTGCTTTCTCACGCTGTGTCCTACAGGTGGGTCCCCGTACCCGGGCGTACAAATGGACGAGGACTTCTGCAGCCGTCTGAAGGAAGGCATAAGGATGAGGGCCCCCGAATACGCGACTCCTGAAATGTGAGCCCCCGGCCGCCTCCCCTCCCCGTCGGGCCCACACCCTTCCTGCCGGCACACCCCAGAAAGGAGATGCTGTGCTGACCTTTGGGCTCCCAGCCCCGCTCAGCCACGGGGATGAAGGCCTAAAGGTCGCTCCGGCCCTCCGTTGGCTAGAGACCCATGAGGGGGGTTTCACTTGCAATTCAGGGGAAGAGGGGTAGGAGAGGCAAAGGGGACTCTCCCAAACGAGGTAGTAATCCCACTCCGCGTCCTCCATACTCCATGGACGTGAAGGCTTCTCTGGACTCGTTTTAGGAGTGGGCAGCTGTGTGGAGCTTCTCGAGGGGGCTTCCCGCTTACCATCCTAGGATTCCAGGCCCCACGGGAAGGCTGTCTCCACTGTGCCAATGTTGGCCGGCCTCCCTGGGACGCTCTCTTTTCCTGAAGCTTTGTGGACGTTTCGCACGTGAAGGCCTGAGCGGGAATGTGATGACAGTTGCAGTTTCCTTGAGCTGCTGACAAGGGCCTGGGCCTCCCCAGGGCGGCACCACCTTTCCTGAACTGGCAGGCGGCCCTCTCGGTCCCACCCACACCATGGGGTCTTGTCAGAAGCCCCGGGATGGCCTTTGGGGAGAAGTCCGAGGGAACGAAGGAAGTGCGGGCTTGGCCGAAGTGCAAGGCTGCCGTCTCTTTCCTTCAGCCTCTGGAGACAAGGCTAGGTCAGACGCAGGACGAGGACGGGGGACTCGGGCCCACAAAGGCGGCGTCGGGGAGTAGCGTGAGTGCAGAAAGGAGCCCGGGGGACCTGTTCTGGTCAGCCCTGCACCGTGTCTGCTGAGTGACGGGCAGAGAGCTTGAGGCAGGGCTCCGTTCTGAGAGCTGGGACCGGAGCTAGGTCAGCCCCAAGGACCACATTCGGGCCGCGGGGGAGTTGAAGGTGTTGAAGAGTTTTTAATGGCTTGCTTCCTTTTGCTTGGTGGAGAGGGGGCAACCGCCAGATCCGGTATAAAATGAGAGGACTTTGCACTTGACGGTGTTCTAAGCGTCCCTCTCCCCACCGTCCCCCGCCCCGGCCCACAGTTTCATCTGAAATTCCCAGAAACCTTGAGGGGCAGACAGGCAGATGTTCTCCTCTGAATTTGATGAGTAATGAAGCTAATCCTCTCAGAAGTGATTTGTCCTCTGTCAACCAGGTAGCAGAGGAGACGTTTAGAAGCCAGTCTTTTGAACTGATTTCCCTGGCTCACGGGACTGTTAAATTAGAAAGATACCCCACATGCCTTAGAAAAGAGGTTTCTCTAATATGTCCACTCATGCTTCGAATATTTCCACTTTTCATATGATCTCATAATCACAAGACTGGTTCTCCATTACTAACCATAATCATAATTGCAGCCAGTATTAGGTAACGTCTGATATTTATTAACTAAGTATTTAGTGCTCAAGTGCCAGGCCCTGTTTTAAGTGTCTTTTAACATATATTAACTTACCTGATGCTCGTAACAACCCTCAACGTAGGCACAACTATTATCTCCAATTTACGGATAAGAAAACCAAGGCACGGAACATCTAAATGGTTAGCCACACTGCCAAGGAGGCAGTCTGAGCCCAGAGCCACAAACCTGCCGGGTCTGTTCTAATATCTGTCCAGATTCCGGTCCAAAGTGACCCTAGAGGGACAAAGTCCTATCAGCTTTGGACTGAAAACCCCCTTGGACTTGATCAAAGCTTCAGGTCTTGACATGAGTCCCTCCCGGGTGGCACTTATAGCCCACGCAGCCTGTGGAGGAAAGGATGGCTCTCCTTTCCTCCACGTTTTAGAAACTCTGAAAGGCAGCAGCTTTGTGAAATGTTTGCTGGGCACGCTAGACTTCCAGCCTCCAGCCACTCTCCAGCATTTGAGAGCTGATGTAATTTCCTTCTTGTGGGAGGCCTGGGTGGGGGACAGAGTGCAGCCCTCGGAACAGGCTTCTGTGACCTGAACTTGGCCTCAAGTGGCGTGCACTTGGGAGCTTGGGTGATAGCTTGAGAAGGAAGCCCTTCCCCCAGCTGGTTTCAAGAAGGGCTCTTGGGTCGGGTGCAACTGGTGTCTCTTTATTAAACCTGTTTACTTAGTGATGGAAACCGTTCGACGCGGAGTGGCTGGTCCCTCGCCCAGGGCCTGTTGAATCAGATGTCTTTCAATAAGGAAATAAGCAAGGAATGTTTCCAATTTTTTTTTTTTTTGAATTTTCCTTTGGTGTTTGCTGAGATGATTCGCGTTGGATTTTAGGCAAGAGGAGCGGAAACTAGAAATCAGAAACCAAGAATCAGAATAAAACAGCAAGTAGTTTGTAGGTGGTCCCTTTTGCTAGTTTCAGCGGAGAGGACAGGCGGGGAGAGTCCTCGCGGCAGCTCGCTCAGCGGTGAAAGGATGCTTTGCAGTGGGGGGGGGGCGTGTGGGGGGGGGGCCCTGCATGACTGCACACCCTCTACTCTCAGGAACCACCCCTTCCCCCCTTCTATTTCAAAGCCTTTCTTGCTTTGCCTACCTTTGATAGACGATCTGTGTATGTATTTAACATCCTTCCAACAGCCTCTGAGATTGTTTATCGCTAGAAATTGCTTTGGATGATTAGGCTCCAGTGTGGGAAGGTGGGAGCAGGCCAGGGTTCGTCACAGCCAATGCAGGTAAACGTTTGTGCACCCGTCTCAGTAAATTAGTGGAATGTGTCAACTTAAAGGGAGATCGTACAAGACTGCAGACTGTCTCAGGCTACTTCAGACCTTTGGCCACGAGCAGGCTGACCCGGGTTGCCGGAAAGGAGCAAGTGCCTTTGAGTCCTCACTCTGAGGCTGCCTGCCGGTCAGGGATAGTTAGGGACGCTGGGCACTGCGGCCCTCTCCTAGGTCTCCCAGAGAGAAGGGACAGTGGCCCAGAGTTAGAGAGCCTGTGTTCCCGTCCTCACTCCCAGTCTCCTACGTGTCTGCAAAGTGAGCCTCAGGAGGTCGACATTGGCCTTCACAGCTCTTGGGACCAGTTGACCCCCCACCGCACCCCCTAGGACTTAGGTAGAATAGATACAGTGGATGACATACATGAGTGGGAGAGAGCCAGAATCATCTTCTGAGTACAGTCTTGACCCATCAGTTTGGACAAAGGCAGGAGAATTTGCCATTCAGACAAGACATCTTTGTGAGCCCCAGTCCCTTTATCAAAGACCTAGGAGATCTACTTGCTGGGTACGGAGAAAGTAAAACCTCAGCTCCACCATCCAAGTATTGGCACGGCTTGCTTTTGAAGCCCGGTATCCACGGAGGAGGTCTGATGACCACATGGGGTCACTACTCCCCTGGGCACCTAAAGAGCCACTCGCACCCGGACCGCAGTGTCTTGCCTCTCAGAATTGTTTTCGCTGACTGGGATTCTTGCCGTTAAGGCTTTGGCCAACATTGAAAGACAAGGGTACAAGACGGTCCCGTGGAGTCATCGTTTGCTAGATGGAAACCCTGCCATTGATTGAGGGGTGTCTGGGACCGCTTCCTTTCGGATTTCGGTTCTAGGAAGAGCCGTGCTTCTTCCAAGTGACTGGTGTGTTTTTAACGTTTGGCTTGCGTGCATCACGTCGTCGATTATTCCTTCTTTTCACCAGCTGTCTGGGAGCTTGGAGCGCTGCCTGTCTCCAGCTACTCAGAGGCAGGACATAAATTCTGTGGTATCAGCATTGCCTGTGGTTTTGCCTTTTGTCTTTATTTTCCCGTCCTCCTGATCGTGTTCTTTTCTCTTTTCGTGACCTGCCTGTACTCCTGCTGTCTGTGTTGGCCACCTCACGTATACTTTGAAACCAAAGAAGGATATCCCAGCTGGGAGAGGCTGGTGGAGACTGAAAGCACATGTCTAAGAGGCGGAAGCGTGGGGGGGTTCTCGGGCTTTTCCCAGGAACCCCCAGGTCCCAGCACTATAAGTAATATCTGCAAGATGATTAAGGATTCATGGAAGGAAGCCTTGCTGTCTCGGGTGACTCCCTTATCAGTACTGGAGCGCTTATATGCCAGGCTCTGAGCTAGGTGACGGGGGTCGAGATGTGGTCCCTGCCCACATAGCGCCAACAGCCGGGTTCTGATCCAGTTCCAAATTCTGAGCACATTCAGCTTTTGATCCAACTTGGTCAGAGCCCTCTCTGGCCCAGATGATCTTTCGAGAGAAGAGTTGACTGACAGCGAACTTCCCTTGAGGAGAGCAGAGCACCCAAGGAGAGTAAATGTGTAAGCCAGTCTGTGCAGGGTGCTCTTTTGTGTGTTTTCCAGGGATGGGGGCAGGCAGGGACCTGTATCCTCTCGACGCGGCCCAGAGAAGGGCCCAGTTACTTTTACATCTCAAAGGTCAGAGGAGAAGAATCATAGAGGAACCCTGTTGACGTTTAAACCCCAGGACACGATTTGGTTTCTGGAATATTAAGACAGACGTTTCCCGACCTGTACCCAGTGCCCTGAGAAGCGTGGGAGGCCAGTTTGTAATGGCTGCTTTGAAATGCTGGGGTTGCCGGGGGGGAGAGGGGATCCTCCACATGGAAGCAACCTGCTTGCAGCCCAAGGGACTCTTCACACTTGACACAGACTGTCACCCTTTGGAGGTGGCATGAGTCTTGTATGCAGTGCCTTCTCGACCAGTCTCCGCTGCTGAGCTCAGTAACGGAACTGGGGGGCCCTAGACCTACTACATCCTTATTAAGCAGCCCAAGCCAGGGGCGCCTGGGTGGCTCAGTTGGTTAATAAGCCTCTGACTTTAGTCTAGGTCATGATCTCACCGTTCCTGAGTTCAAACCCTACATCAGGCTCTGTGCTGATGGCTCAGAGCCTGGAGCCTGCTTCAGAGACACACAATCTGTGTCTACATTAACATTTACCTTGAAGGACATTGCCATGCCTTTGAACATGAGGGGAGGAGCCCCATGCCGCACACCCAACTGCAAGTGGACACTGTGCTTTCCTTCCAGTACCTCTGCTCTATTCAAGAAGAGCTTATGTCTTCCCCTCTGCAGAGACCACAAGCCCTCCAAAAAACTTGGGTGGTGACGGGATCTGGAGGGCGGGGTTTGTTAGTCTGCCTTTCTAGACACGTTTCCCACCACCGGTAGGACCCCGGCCCAAACAGCCTGGGCGGGGGGGAGGGGTGCTGCAGGCCCAAGTCCAAAAGTGAGGGCAAGGATCATAAGCCGCAGGAAGCAGAACCGTTATCTGTAGGACGACACCCGTCACGTCGCTGATGTGTGGGGCAGTCTACACCATCACCACTGCTCTCCAGCTATTTCTACCGTGCTTTCCCTCAACAGCTATCAGATCATGTTGGACTGCTGGCACAAAGACCCAAAAGAAAGGCCAAGATTTGCAGAACTTGTGGAAAAACTAGGCGATTTGCTCCAGGCAAATGTACAACAGGTAAAGCTAACCTAATCTAGAATATCAGAAGATATTCTGATACGCCTTTGAATGTAAGTCAAGGGGGGAGGTTATTTGTTGTCTTAAGAGCTGCTAATAGCAGAGATCAGAAGCTAAAAAAAAAAATGTGTGTGCACGCAGAATTATCTTCCCCAAACGCAAGAAAGATTGTGGACATGACATAGTGGAAGCTGATATGTTTCACAGAAATAGGCTGAAATAGAAATCTGTACAATTAAAGCTCTGTCTTTGGTATTTTAGGATGGTAAAGACTATATCCCACTAAATGCCATACTGACAGGAAATAGCGGGTTTTCATACTCGTCTCGTGCCTTCTCTGATGACTTCTTCAAGGAAGATATTTCAGCTCCACAGTTTAATTCAGGAAGTTCTGATAATGTCAGGTAAGATTTCTTTCCTTCCTCAGCTTTACATTATAAAATTTTCAAATAGAAAAAAAAGCTCACCTCCCAAATTCAAACACAGTTAACATTTTGCCCTATTTTGTCTCTACGCATATACTCTGCATGTATGCCCAGCTGTTTTGAAAGAGAGCTTCGGGCGTTATAACGTTCTACCCTAAATCTTGTAAGATCTTTCTCCTGTGTTACCACATCAAAATTATCACACACAGAAAAAAATTGGTAGTTTTGTTTTTCAATGTTTATTTATTTTTGAGAGAGAGAGAGAGAGAGAGAGACAGAGTATGAGCAGGGGAGGGGCAGAGAGAGAGGGAGACACAGAATCAGAACCAGGCTCCAGGCTCTGAGCTGTCAGCACAGAGCCCAAAGTAGGGCTCAAACCCACGAACCATGAGATCATGACCTGAGCTGAAGTCAGACACTTAACCAATTGAGCTATCCAGGCGTCCCTTGATAGTTTCTTAATATTATTAAATATTCAGGTTTCCGTAAGTTCCCCCAAATGTCTTTTATACCTTAAGAAAAAACAAAAAATAAATCAGGATCCAATCAAGAACAGTACATTGCATTTTCTTTACTCTTATTAAAAAAAATTTTTTTTAATGTTTATTTATTTTTGAGAGAGAGAGAGAGACAGAGTGTGAGCAGGCGAGGGGCAGAGAGAAAGGGAGACACAGACTCTGAAGCAGGCTCCAGGCTCTGAGCGGTCGGCACAGAGCCCGACGCGGGGCTCGAACCCACGAACTGTGGGATCATGACCTGAGCTGAAGTCGGACACTTAACCGACTGAGCCACCCAGGTGCCCCTCTTGACTCTTATTTAGAATAATCTTACATCTTTTTTTTTCCCCAAAGACTTTTTTTTTTTTTTTCATGAGACCTCAGATAAAATAATTTGTTTTTCTTACTGGATACACTAACATACCATTCATTACTGTAGAGGAAAATTGGAGAAGGGACAAGGGAAAATGTATGGATTCGGTGTCTCCACTGGGTGCTGGGCGGGGATCAGCTCTTCAGTACTAACGATTATACGTGTGTCAACACGTCATTACCAATGACCATCCCACATCAATGCCAACAGTCACATATGAATCAAACATCGCTACTAATGGTTACGTGTGTATCATACACATTCAGCACTGATGCTGTGCGTGGTCTGGGACTGTGCTGGGCTCTTTGTACAAAGCATCAATTCCTTTAATGCTCAAAACAATACTATACGGTAGATATTATTATTACCGTTACACAAATGGGGCCCTTAAGGCTCCATGGAAGATAGCGTGCCAAAACTGTGTGCCTAGAAAGTGGCAGAATAGAGTCTGTGACCCAGGTATTTTAACACTGCGTCCGTGTTTCCATGCAGTTAGGACTATGTTTAGGGTGTTTAAGACTATCCTATGGGCCTTCTAGCGTCTTCATCTGCAACAGGCACAACCCCAGAGCTTTGACCTCAGTGCAGCCAAACTGGGCAGGTGACCAGGGGAGGCATAGCTAAGGGTTGGGCCAGTCTGAAAAGACTGACAGCCATCTGTGACAGGCCGAGAAGTCCAGTGACCAGCCCCGATTTGTGGTAATGGGTTACATGTCGGTGGCACTGCTCCCTCTCCGTGACCAGCCCAACAGGCTGCAACAAATGAATCACCCATTTCTTTTTAAAGACAAGAAAACTAGGTCAGACCGAACACATTCGCAGTAGCTGATTGTGTCAGAGATGAAGGAGGGAAGCTGTCAAAGTTGCTTGAGCCCTTTCAGGGGGTTGCTCAGCCTTCGACCAATGAAGCGCTCACCTAGAAATCGGGCCTTGCAGATGGTGACAGGGTTTCAGACTGAGAAACTCCGTCAGTAGGTGAACTTGCCCGAGGAAGAGCCAGATGGTGGAGATCTCTGCCAGCCTTCCTAGTGGGTCATCAACAAAAGGTCAGGAGGTAGTTATAGGGAAAACACACAGTTACAACCCATTTTTCCCAGTCTGTAATCCCAGAACAGAATATACAAGACTAGCCATTAAATCAGCTGTGTGGTCTTGGGGGGTCATTTCATTGGTCTCCTCACATCCTTGGGGAAGTAGGCAGCTACACGTTATCAAGTCACCCCCCTTCGCTGGGCATCATTTCTCTCCTCTGTAAGATACGGCGTTTAGACCACGAGATGACTCGGGTTTCTTCTGGGCCTGACATTTCCCCAGTTCCACAAGGGACTACAGGCCTAACCACTGCTGAGTCTCTCCAGGGTCCCTATGGGATTTTGCCCAAAACTATGCAGTGTGGATTGACAGCCGTAGGGGGGAAGCGGCCACCACTGTCAGGACTCCCAGGAGAACACAGCAGGAAAGTTCCAGTACTCTGGTTCATCTCAGCTGGGAGACAGTGCCCATAGTCCCCCGACTAATAAAAACTAGATGCATTTTCCTATCTTGATTATCCTTCTGCTTCTTCCTCAGATATGTAAATGCTTTCAATTTCTTGAGCTTGGAGAGAATCAAAACCTTTGAAGAACTTTCGCCAAACGCCACCTCGATCTTTGATGTAAGTGATGGGATTAGCCTACTTAGTGCACTATGGCAGGACCCTTTGCCAGACTCTTACCCAAACACAAGCTCCAGTAACCTGCTGGCTCCCAGTTCATAGGGGTCAGTAATGAGTGGCTCAGACAACAATTTCCGGGGACAAGACTTAGCCAAACGGAGCTGATGTGAAAACAGGTAATTCTGTAGTTTGACAGTGACCTAGAATTCACTGCAGGGTCCAAGTCCTCACCTGGTCATAATTTAGTCCCTTGGGTCACAGTTTAGTCAGTAACTCCATGGTGGGTTTCTAAGCTTCTTAGCTATCGATGATGGAACCCTGTTTTCAGATTAATGGAGGAATCCAAAGCTGTGAGTAGCTGGGTCTTCCTGATCTAACAGAAAGCTCTCTCATAAGAGTAGCCTACTTCAGCCTTACGTCCCTTCCCACTAGGGTTCTAGAGGCTGAATAGCCATGTTCCTCCCCAGCCATGATGGGAGAAGTAATCCGGAACAACCTGGCAAACCCAAGGCCCCACCCAGCTTGTACTTGGCAGCTCTGGGCCTTGAGGTTGAGGGAGTAAGGGGAGGCGAGGGAAAACCGGGCAAGAGTACACTTTGCTTCAAGACCCTTACACTCAAAGTGATCTCCAGGCCAGGTAAGCACGGTTGCCACTAAACGGGCTAGGAATGCGGAATCTCGGGACCCACCCACACTCCCGGAGTCAGACTTCGCGCTGTCACAAAGTCCCCAGGGGATGGATGTGAACAGTGAAGTTTGAGAAGCACGGGTGATGCCCACGTCCCATAAAGGGCCTGGGAAACCCGCCATGGTGTGAAGGTGATGGCCACAAACCCAGTGGCCTGGAGATTAAAAAGCACCAAAAGCTTCTCAAACGCACTAGATAAAGAGGAGAAAGTGATCAAAACATTTAAAAACATGACAAATAAGTCATACAAAAGTATTCCAGTCATACAAAAGTAGCTGGAAATTTTGTTTTTCTGCTTTGGTTTTAAGTGCTAGGGAACGACACTGAGCAAAACACGGAACATTTCTCTCAACCTCAACCCTCCCCACCGGGATTCAGTGGGGACTGCGAGCTCCTTGGCTTGCTTAGGCTTGTCTACTGATGATCAAGGACACAAACACAACCCAAGGGAGACTCAAGGGTGGCAGGAACAAAGAGTCCACTCACTGGGAATGCTGCGTTAGCACAGTAAGGAAGACCTGCCTAAAACCCGATGCTAAGGATGAACCAACGAGAAAATGGAATGTTGATGGGGGCCTGGCGGGGCTCAGTTGGTTGAGCGCCGAACTTCGGCTCAGGTCATGATCTCACGGTTTTTGAGTTTGAGCCCCGCGTCGGGCTCTCCGCTCTCAGCCTGTTTCGGATCCTCTGTCCCCTCTCTGGCTGTCCTTCCCCACCTTGTGCTCTCTCTCTCTCTCAAAAGCAAATAAAACGTTAAAAAAATCCATTAAAAAACATGGAATTGTGCCGGAAACCATGACAGCTGAGGGTCTGACAATTCCATAGGAGTCATAAGAAAAAAAACTGATTTTTAAACCATGTCTTCATAATTTCTTGGTTGTTGTTGTTTGGTTTGGTTTTGTTTTGGTTTTTGAGAGAGAGAGAGAGTGAGCGAGCAGGGGAGAGAGAGAAAGATCTCAAGCAGGCTCCAAGCTCAGTGCAAAGCCCAACACAGGGTGTGATCCCACAACCCTGGGATCATGACCTGAGCCCAAATCAAGAGTCAGATGCTTAACTGAGCCACCCAGACGCTCCAATTTCTCAGAATTTTTTGTGTGGTGCATCTTCTGTGTGGCCACCAGAGAACAGCATGCCCGTAGACGATAGTCATCTGCCAAAATTCGTTTTAGTATATGTAGGCAATAATTTGTGTAAAAGTTTACTATAAAAAATGCTCACCTGTTACTTGTAGTTTTCCCTTGTGTTTAAATGCATTTCCTTCCCCTTCGGGAAGCAGGGCCTCCAAGTCACTGGGAATAATAGGCATTGCTTGCAACAAAATGTAGATTTGCCCCCTGTGGAGAAAATGCTTTGTCTTAATAGGCAGGTGAGGACAGAGCTTGGGGTGACTTTGAGTGCACAGCCAAGTATTATCCCCCCCCCCCTCAGCGTGGCCCCCTCTGGGTGAGGCAAGAAGTGTAACCCTTTTTCCTCCCCCCCCCCCCACCAGGATTACCAGATGGACAGTGGCTCTCTGCTGGCCTCCCCCTTGCTGAAGCGCTTCACCTGGGCTGAGAGCAAACCCAAGGCCTCACTGAAGATTGAGTAAGGAAGTTGGCGGGGGGGGGGGGGGGGGGGGTCTTTTCTATGATCAATCGATGGAGGGGTGTGAAGGAAGATGCTGGGGAAAATGTAATGGGGACATTTGAGGGCTACTTGCCTCCCTGAACTACAGTGTCCAGGCATTGCAGAAAAGCACTGTTTTCCCCCTCAGAAGGGCAAGAAAGAGGGTATAAAATCAGGGCCATGAGCACCAGAGCAGAGAAGGAAGCCTGGGATTTAAGAAGTGAAAACATGCAGAAAACTCCCAACAGGACAGGCAGTCCAAACGCGTGAGGCACAGTGACTCAGTTGGAAGGAGCCTGACATGCCCACCTGTGAACAGTGCCTAAGTCAGATGGAGACGTGCTCGTGGGGGCGGGGAGGGGAGCTGGCCTGCGATTACAGCCTCGGCTGGCAAAATCTGTACAGGAAGCGTCACAGCCCTGTTTTCCGGTACTAAGACATGCCATCCTGAGACGCCAACCCTTCCAAACGAAAGCTTGTTTCCTGTTGGATCCTGGCATTCCATCCCTACAGTGGCCGTCGGCAAGTAGCGTTGGAATTACTTAGGCTCCGGCTTTTTATTCCACTGGCCCTGCTGTCACTTCGGCTTCTCCGTGCTAGTCTCTGCCTGGGAAGAGCACTGGACAGGCAAACTATCCATCAGGGATTCCTTCCTTCCCGCGTTCAAACGCCTGCCCTGTCTACCCCAAAGTCAAGAACCTGACCGTCTTTTCTTCAGGACCCACACACAAAACAGCTACTCAACCCTGCCACTGTAGTGTAAGAGCAGCCATCAACAACGTATAAACAAGGAGTTGTGGCTGTGTTCCAATCACCTGTATTTACAAAAACAGGTAGCCGTGGCCAGTGAGCACAAGAAAAGATGCTTAAGGTCACGGGTCATCAGGAAAATGCAGATCAGCTTCACCCCCCACCAGGATGGCTAGAACCAAAAAGTTGGAGGTGATGAAAGTCTCGTGCGTTGCTGGTGGGGATGTAAAACGGTCTGGCCACTTGGGGAAACGGTCTGGCCGATCTTAATCAAAAAGGTTAATTAGAGTTACTCTGTGACTCAGCAGTTGCCCTCCTTAGGTACACACCCACCCAACAGAAGGAAAACTTAACGTTCACGCAAAAACTTGTACGCAAATGTTCGTAGCAGCATCGTTCATAATGACCCAAAGTAAAAGCAAGCCAAATGTCCTTCAGTTGCTGGATAAAATGCAGTAGACTCATACGATCGAGTATTATTTGCCAATAAAAAAGTACAAGGTACTGGTACATGCTACAACGTGGACAAACCTTGAAAACGTTGTTAAGTGAACGAAGCCAGTCACCGCCGACCACATGCGGTAGGCTTCCATTCACATGAAACGCCGGGCGCAGGCAGATCTGTGGAAAGAAAGTAGACCAGTGGTTGTCTAGGGCGGGGGGTGGGAAGTGTGGGAGAAGGGCAATTGGCTATGCTAATGGGTATGGGTTTTGGGGGATGACAATGGCCTGAAATCAATTGTGTTGATGGTTGCACCATCTATGAATATACTAAAAACCATTCAGCTGGACCCTTTATTTTTTTTAATGTTTATTTTTGAGAGACAGAGACAGAGTGCAAGAGGGGAGGGGGAGAGAGAGGGAGACACAGAATCGGAAGCAGGCTCCAGGCTCTGAGCTGTCGGCACAGAGCCCGACACAGGGCTCGAACTCACGAACCATGAGATCTTGACCTGAGATGAAGTTAGACGCGTAACCGACTGAGCAACCCAGGTGCCCCTCAGCTGGACACTTTAAACAGTGAACTGTATCTCAATAAAGCTGCTTAAAAACAAAACAAAGCATGCAGGTGACCAGCCCACAGGTTGTAGTTTGCTGATCTTGATCTAAGTCAAAAGATCGCTCCAAATGCCTCTCTGAGTGATATAAATCCAAAGGGTAGGAACATGGCCAGGCAAACATCTGCATAGTTTCCTGGTAACATAAGCACAATGATGATCCCAGAGTGGAGTCCCCTCAGAGGGTAACAGATTAGGGGACCCTCACAAAGAATAAGTATACACAGGAGGAAAGGAAGCAGGATACCACAACCTTTTGTTTTCTACTTTGGAACACTTACCTAGATCTTTGTGAAGGAAAACGATTGCACACTCCAGAGATTAAAAATATAGATAATGCATGTTGGGGAGCCTGGGTGGCTCAGTCGCTTCAGCATCCAACTCTGGGTTTCGGCTCAGGGCATGATCTCGTGGTTTGTGAGTTCAAACCCTGAATCGGACAGCACGGAGCCTGCTTGGGCTTCTGTCTCTCCGTCTCTCTCAAAATAAAAAAATTTTTAAAAAGAAAATGCTGGACGTGTTCGTCCAGAACCAACCTAACTGTGGTGGCGCATCAGGTTTCCTCATTCTCATCCCAGCTATTAAGAAACAAACGTGAGGGCTCCCGGGTGGCTCAGTGGGGGAAGCATCGGACTTTGGCTCAGGTCATGATCTTACGGTTCGTAAGTTTGAGTCCCGCTTCGGGTGAACTCAAGTCCTGCTTCGATGAGCCCCTGCTGCTCCCGCTGCCCCCACCCTCTCTCCCCTGCAGGCTTACTTGCATATCCTCTCTCAACAAACAAACATGAATGGACAAGACAAGCTTTTCTTTCTTGTTTATCTATCTTATGCTGGATGCAAAATACAGAACCAGAAGCAAGTTTCTCCTTTGAGCCTTGCTAGTGACATAGAGTCCCGTAACTTAAAAGTTTTCTAGAACACAAACATGACGGGGAGACAACCGCACTAACCTTTTTGTATGAAGCTCTATTCATTTCTTGATGCTGTTGTAACACGCGATCACAAACTTGGTGGCTTAAAGAGAGAGAAACGTACTCTCTTGTAGTTCTGGAGGCCAGAAGCCCCAAATCAAGGTACGGGCAGAGCCACGATCCCTCTGGAAGGCCGAGGGAGCATCCATTCCTCACTTTTTCCAGCTCCTGGTGTCTCTGGGCATTCCGTGGCTCATGGCCACGTGTCTCTGCTCCACCCCCCCCCCCCCCCCCCCCCCCCCCCCGCCTTCTGCGTGTGGCTGTGCATCTCCATCACCCTCTCTTACAAGGACACATGTGGTTGTGCTCAGGGTCCGCCTGGATAATGCAGGCTAAGTTCCTCTTCCGCAGATCCTCAGCTCCACCACCTCTCTCACCCCGGAAGAGAATATTCAGTCTTCTGCCATCTCAAGTGCCAGTCACAGGTTCCAGGGATTCTGGAGGCGGGAGCATTTTTCAGCCCACGATGGTAGCTAACTGGTCTAAGGACAGGGGAGGGCCATGAGTGTCCTGGAGGCATTTTCCACCTGAGATGACGGATGTGCGGTATCTGGTCACACAGTCTGCCGCCCCCCTGGCCAGTGGAAGACGTCATTCTGCCGGGTGCCACCGAGCTGGGAGTAGAGGGGCAGCGTGCAGCTTTAGGACAGAGGGCACCTGCCCGGAGGTGGGGATGGGGCTCAATAACCGTCAGCTGTAGAACAGCCGTGAGCAAATGACCCGACGGGAGAGAGCGGACGGACATCAGCGTTTGTTTCCAAGAAATCAATTTTGTGCATTTGTTTTCTTTTCTTTCCTTTCTTTAGCTTGAGAGTAACCAGTAAAAGTAAGGAGTCGGGGCTTTCCGACCTCATGCGGCCTACTGTCTGCCATCCCAGGTGTGGGCACACCAGCAAAGGCAGGCGCAGGTTCACATACGACAACTCAGAGCTGGAGAAGAAGATTTCGTCCTGTTCTCCTCCCCCAGACTACAACTCGGTGGTCCTATATTCCACCCCGCCTGTCTAAAAGTTCGACACGTAGCCTTATTTCTAGAACCACGCGAGTATTTATACCCCCTGAAAACTAGCTTTTGCCAGTAGGACACATACATACGTGTACACCTTTACCTTTCCACAGGAGCAAGCTGCCTTTTGTGATTTTTTTTTAATAAGTGCTTCTTTTTCTTTTTGACTAACAAGAATGTAACCCCAGATAGAGTAATAGTGATAAGTAAAGAACACCACTGGTAAATCCTCACGTTAATTCAGTGTGTTAGAGAGACCCTTATTCCCAAGCCCAGTGACTTACCTGCTCCTGCCCCCGAGACCGCAGGGCGTTCAGTGATTCAGGAGATGCACCGATCATGCGAGGCAGCATGGACTCCACGGGGCCAGCCACCAGCACCCTGGAACCGGGAGGCAACGAGCCGTAAGCCGGCCCGCGCAGTGTCTCTGGGGTCCTCTAGCAGATGCAACTTCCGGGGAAGGAGGAGGAGAAGGGAGAAAGGAAGAAGCGAGCAAGGAGGACAAAAGCACTGGGGAGAATTGGCGCCGTCCTGCATGGGAAGGGAGTAGGTGAGGGCTGTCCCCCATGACACTGCAATGGCTTCCGGACCCGGACCAAACCCGGTCCACACTGAGAACCCACCTTGGGGAGCAGACAGGACAGAGACACGAGGGGACATTTTCTGGATTCCAGCAGGCAAGTAAAGGACAAGCAATTTTTTTCTTTTTGGCAACTACAAATTTTAAAACGTTAGCTATGGGACTGGATCTATGCCCATTCCCACATATGGCACATTTTAAAATTTCTAGCACGGAGCGTGGTGCTCAGATCTGAGCCCGGACTGCAGGCCCCTCTGGCAATATACACTGAAAACTCACCCTGAGCTCGGCTGGCTCCACGGGCACCATGGCCTTGCACTTAGCAGATTGCTCAGAGTAAGCTCACTGGAACGGGTTTGGTCTGTTAGGGTTACCTGTGGGGCTTTAAGCCACATTTTAAAAAATGTTGTCAGATTCTATTTTGAGTATTAATATATAATCAAGACACTTTTTTTTTTTTTTTTTTTTACACTAACCTGTTTTGTCCAGTTAGTTATAAACGGAAGCTGAGGAGGATGAAAACAAAGAGTCCTGCGGAGGGTTTCCTCTGTACCAAAACCAGGATAGGTGGAGCGAAAGCAGGATGAGCACAGTAAAAACCCCATCTCTTTACCACCCAAACCAACTCGCGGGAACAGTTGGGGCCCAAAGGAGAGGAAGCCAATCATGTTTCCTTTTTAATAGGGATTCTACAATCTCATGCTGGTCTACTGGAAAGATGTGGAAGAGTATTAACCAATGTTTATTAAGCACTTTATGCTCCTGGAGAAAAAAGGTGATATGTAATTTATGCAAGATACTTTTAGAATTGGGACTCAGGATATTAGTTATTGAGCCATCGATAGGAGAAAAGCCTCTCTTCATCTGCTTTGGCCCTTGCCTTGGGTCTGAGAATGATGGAAATAGGGAGACAGGGTACAAAAGGGTGCCTACTCTTCAGGGTTTAAAGACCCTGGAACTCTCAGCAGGCTCTGATGCTGTGTATTTAGGACGTATGTACCTTCTAAAGCCAGTCAAAGCTGGACAGGTTAACAGTGAATTGCTGCTTCTGGTAGAGACGAAGTGTGCTTCCCTTTAGGCAAGTAACTTAACTCTAGAACCTGAAATATAATAGGAGAATCTTTACTTCCTTCCCTGTGTGTCACATTCCTGTGTCAAGGTTCTTAGTCTAAAGAGACAGGACAGTCAGCACACCCCAAAAGGAAGGAAGCAGGTGCTCCGGTGGGGGTTCTGCTGGAGAAGCGTCTGGCCAGCAGAGAAGTGAGGCAGGCCTCTCCACCAGGACCCCAGTCCAGACAAAATCAGGCCAGGGCCAGAAGAGGGGAAAAGCTTTGTTCTTCCTCGTCTTCATGTGCACAAAAACCACCTGTGACAGTCGGTGATAGTATCAATGAGGTAACCAGAAGGAGGTTCAACAGGGAAAAGAAAAGAAGACCTCAATCAGCTTTGCCGATTTTTCATATCCGATAAGGATCCAGCAATGAGTGAAAACAAAAACCTTAACTATACGTACAATATCTTGATTTTGATAACCTAATTAATTCTTAATTGTTCTAAGACCTCAGTGATACCATCTTTCCAAAAGAAGAAAAATCCTCAGAATTTATGTTAATTCAGCTGCTTCAAAGACTCAGGTTTAGAGCCTACGTGAGTCCATTGGTCAAGACGGTTCCATCTAGAGTGTTAACACAGAAAGGAAAACGGAAGCTTGCAGTCATGAGTCCACCCAGTTGCAATGTGCTTGCCACAGACTGGTTCTTTAACCAGCACTGAATGTTAAACACTAAAAACTGAAACACTCCTTAACCCATGGTATTATTAGAACCATTTGGCATTTATGACAAACATAGTTGGCACAGTCCTTTCAGGATTTGTGAGAGCATGTATGTGTAACAGTGTGGGTGGAACGGGACTGAAACCATATGGAAGTCTGTATCTAGTTAAGTCTAAGAAGCGATGCTCAGACCTTGGTTTTAGCTCGTGAAACAAATTTGTCCAAACCCTGAAAAAAATGTTACGTAGGTCTTCTAGCTGTGCCTGGTTTCCCAGCCCGTAAAGAATGTCAAACACGAACAGATACTTGCCAGTCCCTTTTCATTGCAAAAGGAGCGCAACTTGGACTGACAGTGGTAGTAACTGTATGTGTATATACGTGTGTGTGTGTTGTGCGTGACTATTTAAGGAAACTGGAATTTTAAAGTTACTTTTATACAAACAAGAATATATGCTGCAGATATAAGTAAGACTTAATTTGGTCCTACATCTCTAGTCACCATGAATGTATTTTGTATGCTATCTTCATATAATAAAATTAACTTCTGAAAACATCTACCTGTTTTCTCCAACTTGCTTATACGTGAGGAAAAAAAGGGGGGGGGGGTCACAGGTTTTTCCTTGGGGGTGGAGGGCCGGTGTCCTGGGGCATCTCCTTAAATACCAGCAGTGAAACACAGCACAAGGAAAATCCAGCAAGACCTCTGAAGAGAGGGGCAGAGTCCTCTCTCAGTACCACAAGATGCTGCTCTAAACCATCAGGGTGCTGTAAACAGTAAATCAAAACCACAAACCAGGCACATCGCCCAGAAAACAAAACACTAAAATGAATACAATTAGAAGTGAAATGTACAGACCGAGTACAAGCACTGGCTGCAGATGGAGGTACCCTCAATGAAAGAAGAGGCGGGTTTTCCCCAACACTAATTTTCAGCTAAGAAACGATTACCATAATTACAGGATGTGTGTGCGCGCGCGTCTGTGTGTATATTAGAGGTGGTACGCAGGAAACCATACAGAATAATTAGGCAGAAGCCTGAGACACGAGAGCTTCCCTAAGAAAAGTACACTAGCCACATACTGTTTTCTGTGAATTACGTCGTCGACACAATCATCACGGACAGACATGGAGTAAGTGACCAACAAATTGTCCTCGTAAGTGGTCATACCGTCACCTTCCTGAAAACATCACGCAGAAACTAGATTGGAGACATATGTGGGAAAGCAGGTCTACTTTTTTGGGGACAAAGGCAAGAAAAAGAAAAAACGACTCCCCCTGGTAAATTTGTGGTTAACCGAAGAGGGCACACGGCGTTTTATCTTCGTGAATCAGAAATCCTTTAGAAACAGTATCGGTTTTCATAACATAAGAGTAAAGTCACTCATTTAAGCACATGATTCGAAGAATGCTCGAGGAATTGGTTCAGAAATTTTCTCATGACTCTGGAAACTTACAGGACATTTGGGAATTGTTTTTTTCCCCTTTTCTCCAGCAGAAGGATCTCCCAGTAAGGTTTATCGGACTCGTCAGTGTTAAACATACTACCAGACTTCTGGGTTTCACAGGCCAGGAAATTTTACAAAAATATCCTGGGTTCCAACGCAGGGATGACTAACCTTCTATTTTCTCAACGAAGGATATTTTAAGGGAGAAAAACACAAAACCAAAACAACCAGAGGCCACAAATACCCTATTCCTTGAGCTGGGTGTGGTACACAGGTGTGTTCACTTTGTGATAATTCATGGAACTATGAACTTATCTGCAAGCTTGTATGTGTGTACTATTCTTCGATACAAGATTATTAAAAGGAAAAAACATTTAATGCCACAGTATTCACAGATGACCAATTTAAGAGAGTATGGGCTTCCTCTCAGACGAAAATATATCCACATCACGTGCCAGCAGCTAGTCTAAGTGCTTTGAGGAATAAAACTCAATTTCCAAAGCAATCCAATGTGATTGGTACTATTAGTTATGCCCACATCGATGGGGAGACTGAATGAAGTAATCCAAAGAGCACTTCAAAATCTCACCATCACATCTACCACCGGCCTGCACCTGTAGCCACATGCTCTGCCTTCCTTTCTGGAGGGTCCATCCAAAACCTGTCCCAGCACGCCTGATTCCTCCCTGTACTCAAGGACACAGCTCCAGCAATTCACCGCTCCCTCACCCCCCATCAGTGTGTCCCTCTCCCATCAGATCACACAAACATGCTCTTACCCCTCCCATGTTACAAAAACCGACAAACAAAACCTTTCATCCCCACTTGCCTCTTCAGCCACCGCCCCATTTCTTTGTTCTTTACAGCAAAATTCCTTGATGTAGTCAGTCTCCATTTCCGAGTTCACCCCCTCAAGTACTCTGAAACCCACTCAAACCTGGCTTTCAGTGTCACTCACTGAAACCGCTTTTGATAAGGTTGCCAGTGACGAGTGACCTGCAAATTGCTAAATGCAACAGCCAATTTTCAGTCTCAATCTTTGTTGACTCATCAATTTGACCCTTATTCTTGAAAATACCTTTTTTACTTTGATTCCAGGACATCAAACATTTTTCTTCCTATTTCACTGGTCATTTCCATCCCTCTTAACTTCTCTTCTCTCTTCTCTGACCTTTGAGCACTGACTGTTCCAACTCCCCCAGGGCTCTGTCCTTGGACCTCTTCTCCTCTCCGGTTATGCTAACTCCCTTCATGATCTCAACCAAGTTCAGGGCTTTAAATGACATCTGTATAATGACTTGCAAACTACACGTGCAAAGCAGATCTCTCCCCCAGACTCCAAACTCACTTGTATGCCAATATTAAATTGAGCATCTCTTAGGCTGCGGCAGACCGTATTTTCCAAAAATAGTGGCGACCACAATCTCCCATCCCACATGACCTTTGGCAACATGCTCTTGCCACTTCCCCATCGAATTCTTCTCCCCTAGAATCAGACAAGCCTTTGTGACTCACTTGCGATCAACAGAATGTGGCAGAAGTGACACTGCATGGCCCCGAGGCCAAGTCAGAAAAGATCATGCCCTTTCCACCCGAGGCTCCTGGTACACTCATTCTCCAAAAGCTCCCGCTAGAGACCCAGTGGCCGTGACTGGAGAAGCCTGAGCCACATGGTGGGCCCACGTGTAGGTGCTTCCACGGACAGTCGCCGGCTGAGCCCAGCCTTTAAGTCATTCAGTCTGGGTGCCAGCCAGATCGGAATGATTTCAGCCCCCAACCACTGAAATTTTCCCAGCAGAGGCCCCAAACACAATGGAATAGAGATAAGCCATCCCAGCTGTGCCCTGTCCAAACTCCTAACCCACAGAATTCCTGAGAACAACAAAACGGTTGTTGTGTTAGGCCATTAAGTCTGGAGCCACTCATTAAAAACAGCCAGCAGCCACAACAAATGCGTAGTAAACATCTTAAACTGAACAGGTCAGACCAAACTCCCAATTGTCTTTCCTCGCTCCTGTGTCCTTCTTGCCCACCCTCCAAACACACCCTTTTCTAGAACGCTCTCTTCCAATTTAATAGAATCCTCCGTCCTGCCCAGCAGAGGGTCAAAATCGGAACAGTGACTCTGACTTCTTTTTTCACTCCATATCCAATAACTGGGACATCCTTTTGGCTCAGTCTTTAAAACACATTCAGAATCAGGCACGTGGGTGGCTCAGTCGGTTAAGCGTCCCACTCTTGATTTCGGCTCAGGTGTTGATTTCAATTTGTGACATCGAGCCCCGTGTTCAGCTCTGTGCTGACAGGATGGAGCCTGCTTGGGATTCTCTGTCTCCTCCTCTCTGCTTCTCCCCTGCTGACCCGCTCTCTAAAAATAAATAAATAAACTTAAAGAATAAAAAAAGGGGCGCCTGGGTGGCTCAGTCGGTTGAGCGTCCGACTTCGGCTCGGGTCATGATCTCACAGTCCGTGAGTTCGAGCCCCGTGTGGGCTCTGTGCTGACAGCTCAGAGCCTGGAGCCCACTTCGGATTCTGCGTCGCACAGCCCCTCCCCGCCACCGTCCCTGCCCCGCTTGCACTCTTTCTCCGAAAAAATAAACATTTTAAAAAAGAATAATAAATGAAGTTAAATATATTCAGAATCCAGTCACTTCGTGCCACCTCTGCCACCCGAGTCCAAACCCCCATCATCTTTCACTTGAAAGATCACGAGAGCTTCCTAACTAGTAACCAAAGTGATCCTTTTTAATTGTACCAGGTTATTCTCCTCACAACCTTTCTTCTCTTTTCCATGTAAGCACCAACATGGTCTTACGATGCTCTACAAAGCACTACCCCCTTCCCCGTTACCTGATTTCACTTCCCACCTAGTCCCATTGGCCCTTACTCTTACTCTAGTCACATTGGCCTCCTTGCCATTCCTCAGATATGCCTGGCACATTGTCTGACCTGCAATTCTTCTCCTTCCCATATCCACCTGGCTGGCTCCTTGCTCAAATACCACCTTCTCCATAAGACCTACTACCCAGATCATCCGATCTGAAATTCTAGCACCACCACATTCCCCACATCGAGAGTTGCAAGATTAAACACACACAGGATAACCAATTAAATTTGAATTTCACACAAGTAACTTTTTAAGACAAGCATGTCCCATGTAATACTTGAGACCCCCTTAACGCTAAAAAAGAAGCGACCCGTGGTTTACCTGAAATTCAAATCCAGCTCCGTGTTCTGTATTTTTGTGCGCTAAATCTGGCAACCCTACCCACGTCCTTGACTCTACTCTACTCTCTTTCCATAGCCATTGTTACCTCTTAACGTTCTACACGTACTCTGTCTTCTTCCTGCTAGAATGGAAGCTCTGTAGGAACCGAAAGATCTGTCTGTCATGGTTAGAGTTGTTCTGTTGATTCCTCTAGGGCAGTGCCTGCCACAGAACAGGCATTTGGTAAATATTTCATGAATGAGCGAATCCAATGCATTCATTGCACTGAGTGGGATGTCAGAATCTTGTTCTGGCAAGCCGGTTTCTTAACCACCATGCATACTGTTTTTAACGAATTTTAAGGACATGAGTTTTAAAGGTCTTTCTTCACTGCCCCTCTTGCCCCAAACTCGTACAGAAGGACATTTTACAGACATAGCCCGAACTGTGCACCTGCGAAAGGTAGAAGGAAAGGGGAAACACCTGTTTTTGACCATTCAGAGCACAGGCCGTGAAAACAACAGAGCCATTTTATCCCCATTGAACAGATGTAACACTGGCCTAGCTTACACAATATTTTAATGTGTTTCATGTTTTCCCTCAAGAAATCTAAATCTAAAAGAAAGATCCCCCCAAAACATCCTCCATCCGAGGCAGACTAGTCTCCCTTCTTTCCCATGAACCTACAGTGGTCATTTTGATTTGCCACCGGATCCACTGGGTTTTTTTTTTTTTTTTTTTTTTTTCAAGACCCTTCTACACTTATTCTCGCTCTTCTCCGAATTTCTAAAAGCAACTCACTAGTTCCTGCAGCTAAAAATAAACCCTCCTTCCTCTTTAAGTACCCCTCAATTAGGTCTCCAGTCCCTTATCACTTTCTATTCTGTTTTTCAACTTTTCACTTCAATACAGTACAGGAAATAACCACAATAAACACTAAGTACTCAGATTCAATAAGTATGAATGTTTCTGCCATTAAAAAAAAAATCTACCTTCGGGGTGCCTGGGTGGCTCAGTGGGTTAAGCGTCCAGCTTCGGCTCAGGTCGCGCTCTCGCTATGCTATTCCTGAGTTTGAGCCCGGGGTCAGGCTCTGTGCTCAGGCCAGGCCTGGAGCCTGTTTCAGATTCTGCGTCTCCCTCTCTCTCTCTGCCCCTCTCCCGCTAGCACTCTTGTCTGTCTGTCTCGCTCTCAAAAATAAACAAACATTAAAAAAAAATATTTAAAAAAAGAAAAAAAAACAAACCAAAAACGAACCTACCTCATAGTCTGAATAATGTTTCCGGAGGACTTGGCGGGAAGGGTACTCTTCACCTGTATAGTAAATTACCCAAGTACTGAATCAGAGGCTAGCCATATCTTCTTCCTAAACTACACTGTAAGCCATGTGTTATATAGAAATGTTTGGGTAGAACTATGTACTTCATAAATAACAAGTACAGGTATCTGCATTCTCAGCACCCAAAATAGATCCAAGTAGGCATTTAGCAGATATCCGGTAAACTAATGAATAAACCTGCCACCAACGATTCCTCCAAACACACAGGAAATGTTCGGCCTTTTAAATCCTGGACATAAGACAAACTTAACCTTGTGAAATGAACTGGTACCCCCCAAAAGGACAAACTTCTCTGTAATTCTTTATTAAAAATATTGCTGTACACATAGAGACTGAAAACAGGATTAAAGGTGAATAACCCATATTGGGGTCATGACATTAGAACTTAACATACTGGTGCTTTTAGGGAAGTTGTTGACATCCAAACCACAGAACCAAGGTCAAAAGCAAAATACAAAGGTACCCTCAAAAATATTTACAATGAAGTAAATACACTAACAGAATTTAAAATAGGTACAAAAAATTGAAATGACCAACGTTACATGATTTCAAGGGTTGTCCTTTCTGTGCTTTGATCTGTCATAACAGGAAGGTGTGGGAAGTTTGTATCCTTAATTTGACTACTCTCAGATATTACAATCTTCCTATGAATTAAAAAGACTACCTTTTAGACAACCTCTTAAGTGGAATTACACTATGGAAAAGAGGGCTCCCCCAAAAAACACCTAAGCAGAACTAATAAGAGTTCTACTGGAAACCATTCCCAATAAAAACTAAATGAAAAATAAATATAAAACAAAGCTTAAAAAAAAGATGTATTACCTGACACCAACTGTTTTCTGGCCGACAATATTTACTCATGAAAACAGATCAGCTGTCCACCTTTATATTCAAGCCAAGTCCTGAGGTTACTAGGGGCTGAAGCAAACTAGCACTTAGGATGCAAACATTCTTGGGTTTGTGATTTGAACCTGCCTTGCAGAGGGAAGTTTGCTGGTCGATACAGGATGAGAAATTCAAGCCCTATTTTACCCCTGCCCTTCCTTATTAGCTTTCACAAAACATTGGTCCACAAATTAAATTTTCAAAAAGTTCCCAGACCCCAAAACTAAAATAGATGATCCCCTTTCATTTTCAAAGAAAACAATATTGGAAAAAATCTCCAGCCCGCTTATAAATTAAGCATTTCATATTTCTTCTAGAATACAAGTAGTTCTTTTTTGTACAAAAGAATCACAATATGATTTGTCAAAAAACATATAAAAAGACAGCTGCTCTTCCTCAAATACATGAGCTAATGATAAAAGACTTTTGCATGTTAATGTCTCCAAGTTCTTGTTCCTTTTACATAAAAAAAGAACATTATGGTGGCAAATGTTAATCATCCTTTGAACAGTGAACATTATGTTCTCGTAAAATCCATCCAGATCAAATGCAATAATTGATTTTCTTTTGAACTCAACAACTGATGCTACCAAACGTGGACTCAGACACACTTGTTAAAATGTGTAAAGCATGTCTGTAGTCTTCAAAGCTTTCAGGTGAAGAGAGGTGTTTTTTTCTTGATGCAAATCTCAAGGCAGAGAAAATCATTTTAAAGCTTATAAAAAGTGGACAGAGAAATATTAAAAACTTCTCTGAAAACTACAAATATGAGCAATTATTAAAATTGAAGACCGTAACATCAGTTGCAAGCGCTTGGAAGTCTTTCCTGACCTTCTGAGTTTCCACGTTTTCTTCATAGTTGCATGGTGAGCACCCAGTGCTAGTAAAACATTCAGTGCTGGGAAAGGAGACAGAGTCTTCATTACTGTGTTTTTGTGAAAGAAAACTCCTATGTATTTGGCAGTCTTCAGTATCAAAGAGTAGGTGTGTCATTAACTAGAAATTCCACGAATACCCAAGTTTGGCAACAACTGCACGTCCGAATATTAAGAAAGTTAAGAGGAGGAAAATTCCAAACTTTTGAGATTGACTTATTCAGGAATATCCCACATAGTGAAGTTATTATCAAAAGTACTATTACTTTGGGCTAAGCAGTGACTGCAAAGGCACAGCAGATTGTTATCCCTCCAGATTCAGGCTGTAAAACTTCAGAAAGCTCTCGATGCCAGACCACTGCTGTGTTTCGTTCACCTTCCGAACAGCGTCTCTGTGTCTGTATCCAGTGTAAAGTACCATAATAAAGCTGTGGTTCCAAGAACAGAACTTTATACAAAAAAAGCAAACTGGAAATAATCTAAAGCAATATACTCCTGAACTTCAGGCCTCTAACGCAATTTACCTTTTTTCCCATTAAAAAAAAAAAAAAAAGTTGCATAAATGTTAAGTATGTCTGACGAGCAGGGAAACACCTTTTTAAGAAAAGACTCTGGATGAACCTGGAGCCCAGAGCTCTGTGTGCTCCTGTGTGTAAGTTCCTGTGTATCCAATCCTTAGTCATAAAGGATTTAAGTCTACTAATAGGGGAGTTTGTATCCCACAATCCACTGGCCTCTCTTTTGTCTGTTCTTAAAAACAAAACAAAACAAAAACCCCAAAATCTCCACTTGAACTAACAGCGGTGGCAGACAGAGCTTGCACCCAATACTCTTACAAGGATTATACACCACACGGTGCTTCTGTGAAACCATTTACCTGGTCCATTACGTCGGTCAGGGCAACCCATCCCCCAAAGAGCCGATGCCGCAACCCTCAGTGACAAAAATGCTGCCCATCGTTGTTTCCCAAAAATGTCCTGGCAAACAGTTTCCCTTAGTAAGTAAGTGTACAATGTGGCAAAAGTTCCAAGATCAGAAAAAAGTCTTTAAAAAATTAAAATTAGTGCATACACAAGGGGAAAAACACAACAGCCGGAACGCCATTCACCTGATGGCGCTCCTTGATCCAAAGTATTCTTCACAGATCGGCCCCCGTGGCAGCCACAGCTCTAGGCTAAGTGGGACATTCTTCCTCTCGGGTAGCAGTGTACCTGACTGAAGTGCAAGCAGCCTGCTCATCTCCTGTCGGGTTTCCCAAATGTGGAAGGAGAGGATGAGACCAGTTCAGCTGGAGTGCAATTTGCTATCGGGTAAGGTCCTCAGCCGTGTCCTGCGTGCTTCTTCAGCAAATACTACAACTGCCCATTCGCAGCTGCAATCAGTTCCTGGAAAGTGTTTTCGAAGCAGCGCTTTAAGTCACTGTAAGTCACCACAAGTACGCTCTTCTCGTCTCTGGAAATGAGGCTTATTTTTTCTGGCACGCCAGCATCTAACTGAAACAGACGGAGACGCAAAACACGAAGTTCATACCAGGCACGAGACGATCCACTTTATCTACTTTAGGACAGCTTCTGCCACACTGACAAATATTTTAAAAATTTCTGTGCTGTGCCCTTCTAGATACACACGCTCGTCAGTGTGCACACTTCTCAACGGGGATGTTTTTTAAGCAGTCCTGTGTTTCCACCTAGCTTCCATACTTCATACCTGTTTGCATTATATTCCATCCTTTAATTATTCCCCCAATACTTTCCGTTTTTGTTGCTCTGTTTTGTTTTGTAAAGTAAGCTCCACGTCCAATGTGGGGCTTGAACTCATGACCCAGAGATCAAGAGCCACATGCTCTACCAACCGGGCCAGCCAGGTGCCCCAATATATTCCAGCTTTTTGGCATGACGAATTCTAGTGCGCCGAACACACTCGTCTACTTAATTTTTTTTCTTCCGTGGAATTACTTCCTTAGGAGAAACACTTACAAATATCAACAATGAGCCAAAAAGTACAAATAATTTTATGGCTGAACACATAGGGCTAAACTGCTGTCCAAAGGGCATCAGAAACCACTGATTTATGAGTTGTACCAATTTACAAGCTGCTCCCTATCAAATGCATGCCTTGATATTTTTATTTACATTTTCAGGTATTACCAAATGTTTTCATACATTTACATATGTTACTTCCACTTGTGTGAATGCCAGTTTATGATCTTTACCCATTTATCTGTCAAGATTTGGTAGTAATATTTTAATGAGGTCTTTATAAAGCATTTATACTAATCCTTAGTCCATCAAATAAATTATCTTGCTAGGTTTTCCCTTTTTTGGGTTAGTTTTCAATGTACATTTTCCTTCCTTTTCACTCATTCATTCATTAAAATGTTTACAAGTTACTAATTCCGAACGTTCAAACTTTCAAATCACTTTACCAGCTTAATTTGTTGTAATTCCCACCAAAATACGCTATGTAAAGTTTTAATTTTTAGATCACCAATATGGCCATCCATGCTTTTTAATTTGTTACACTCTTCCCAAACTTAGAAAATTACCACATTTTCAGATTTGGGATAAATTTTATTTACTCCTAGTTATTTTATGAAGTCAAACAGAATTTTCAAGTTTTTAATTATCCTCACATTCATTAAATAATCTTCACTTCAGATACCTATCTGTCCACGGCTTGATTTCACAGGATCTAGCTGTCACTGTTTTAAGTAGTGCTACGTATTTTTAATTACTGGTGCTCTGATACACGGATACCATTTTCTAAACTCTGGTAGAATTATTCTCCACTCATTGCTTTTAAGAAAAATGTTTTCCCCTTAAGGGAAAGGGCAAACAAATACATGTCATACTAGATTAGTTCAATGGCACATTCAGTTTGTTCTGTCTTAATGTCGATTATTGACAACACTCTCTTTAAAGAGTTTTAAGGAAATTCAAACAAGGCAAAGGAGTGCTTAAAAACAAAAACCACATTCTGCCTGAACAGTTAGCACACTGAACACGAACAATTCTACACCATGTGCCATGAGGCATTTTCTCCTCTAGTACTTGTAATTTAGGGAGAGTTTAGACCAGGCGTCAGCAAATGGTTTCCATAAAGATGGCCAGACAGTAAACGCCTTAAATTTCAGGGCCGCATACAGTCTCTGTCACATATTCTTTTTAGTTTTGCTTCTGCTATTTGTTTTCAGTCTTTTGAAAATGTAAAAAAAATTCTTAAGTTGCAGGCTCTACAAAAAAAAAAAAAAACAACAACAACAACAACAAAAAAACAAAACCACAAACAAAAACAAAAAAACAGGCTGGCTGGCTGCCCATTTTGCAGACCCTTGAGATTTAGATATAAGCCTACATACAAAGACTAATGTTTACTTCTGGAGACCCATTCTACACTCTGTAATTCCAAGTAATTCATAAGGAAAATGCATTCCTTCCTTCCTCTGTGAACCGTTTCTCTCCTAGCCCTTTCAAAAACAAAAGTTCACCTCTCCAGTGAATTTATGACGTGTCTCCATCTACTTAGTTCATGTCATCACCTAATTCTCCACTTAGAACACTGGGCCTCCTGTGCTTTTATTATTGTAATATTGTATTACTATGCCCACAGTGAACAGTAAATGAACAGATAACATGTACGGACATCCAACATGAGACTCACAAGAAAGCAATTCAACTGTTAAAAAAATACTTAAACATAAAATTTTTGTTTTTCCCACCCACTGCTTTTGTGACGTTTTATCACAATAAGATGATCCACAATGAAAAATTCTGTAATTATTCATGAAGATGTCAAAAAGGCCTGCCAAGTCTAGAAACTGTTATTAAGTAGATACACCTAATAATTATTAATAAAATGTCTTTTGGCTACATAGAATACATCTAACTTCTTAAGTCTCTTAGTATTTATAGAAAACACAACTTTGCATTGTGATCTTAAAAATCCAGATACAAATTACCTTGTTAAGACAAGAAATGATATGGCTGAGGTCAATCCAAGGGGCACCCGCTTCTGTCACCTGATGGAAAAGATGATCCCTAAAGAGTTTCAACAGATAACGGTCTCCAGTCTCCGACCAGGTAGGATCCTTCTGAAACCTGGGGGAAGGTAATATTTTACCTCAGTAACTCATGCTGTATGCCACATGGCTATGTTGATTCTTCAGACTCAACACTAGTTTGATTGTTTTCTCTGATAAATAAGTTAAGTACCGTTTGTGTGTCTGTGTCCGTGTATGTAGTGTTTTATGGGTTGTTTTTTTTTTTAATCCTCCAAAAGTTATAGGGAGGCTAAAAAAATTGGCCTTTTTCAAATTTTATGTGCCAACTGCCAAATATTAAAAAAATAACTTCACGGGGCCCCTGGGTGGCTCAGTCAGTTAAGCCTCTGACTCCTGATCTCGCCTCAGGTCTTGATCTCACAGTTCCTGAGACCGGGCTCTGTGATAACAGCAGGGAGTCCTTGGGATTATCGACTTCTCCCTCTGCCCCTCCCTTGCTTGGGTGCTCTAAGTAAATAAATAAACTTTAAAAAAAATAATAATTTCATAGAAAATGAAAGTATATGAAACCCAGTTTCTATTTCTTAAGGGTAACCGACCCTTACACACTATTTTATAATCACTTCCTTAGGTAAATGGAGGGAAAAGAAAAGGTCTTTAAAAATCTTTAGAAATAAGTTGAAAGAGATTATTCTTTTCCTCTTCTCACCTTTAGGATATAGAGTAGAGAGATAAGATCAGATCTGTCTTCTACTTTACTGGCAGCAAAAAATAGAAAAATGTTTAAGGAAACAAAAAGCGGGTAGATTTTGGTTTCCTACCATCATGAGCGTATGTGAGAATGAGCTGTGAAGAACCAGAGAACTGACCAGATGATCAGTTAGTGTCCAGTGACCTCTGGAACTTACGATCTAGTGAGGAAAACAGATGTTCAAAGAACCAAAACATGTTTTAAGTGCATATTTTGATAAGGCCATTAAGAAAAAGGGAAACGGTACGGAACGTGAATTCACCTAGGAGGACAAAGAAGGCTCTCCAGAGGAAGCAGTGGATGTTCCTCCCAGAGGAAGGACACCCTAGTCAGAGGCATCAGTATTTGCAAGGACAGAGCATGCCGCACTTCAGAAACTTAAAAAGGTCAGTGTGGTTGGAAGGGGCTGAGGGGAGGAAAAGAGAGGCCAAGAGAGGGACAGAGAGTAAGAGCAAGGAGGGGGGAAGAGAAAAGACCAGGGCAAAGAGGGACAGAAGGCAAGACAGGGGAGAAGAAAATTAAAAGGAAAAAAAAAAAGACATATCTGAAGCAAAGATAAGAAGAGAGAGATCAGGCTATGGTTAAAAATCTAGGTGTTTTCTAAGAACAAGATGGAGGGGCACCTGGGTGGCTAAGTCAGTGAAGCATCCTTGGTTTTGGCTCAGATCACGATCTCACAGTGTGCAGGGCTGCGCGCTGACAATGCAGAGCCTGCTTGGGATTCTCTCTCTCTCTGCTCCTCCCTCCCACACACTCTTTCTCTCTCTCTCTCAAAGTTAATAAATAAACTTAAAAACAGATGGAAAGCCCACCATTTGGGTTTAAACACAATCCTAAGAGTTGTGCAAAGATCACTCCAGGGACTGTCCATTAAAACGCTAATTAAACACATCCATTTATCTCTGTTTCCTCTCAAAACCCCACCAAACTGGCAATGAATGTCTAATAAAGGATATAATAAACACACAAGGACAAAGTGATCAGAAGCAACAAAAGAAGAAAAATCCACGAAGAAAAACTGGAAAGATGAAAAACAGGCTGTTAAGTGGTATGATGAGCTGACTTGAAGAAGACTGACCGCTAATGCTACAGAAGGCACAAGAAGGGGGAGCCACAGAAGGGAGCCATCGCCGTGAGGCCAGGCAGGGAAATCATTAGGTACTACTGAAAGTGCAGTATGGGCTCAAGGTGGAAACAGCGGAATTGATGGAAAATTCTATAAATAACAAGTAGATAACCTCTCTCCCATCCCTGCCTCCATTTCTGCTTTGCAGAAATTTTCCAGAAAAGGTACCGGAAATCTCTCTAGACAGGGTGAACAAAGACGCTCCCGCCCCAGGGTGCCAAGAAGAGCAAGCGATGGCAGGTAAGACCATTCAGTCAACCCCTCGTGGCTACTTGGCCATCCAACGCTTGACCACGAATTTATACTACAGACAGAAGGTTGGAAGGTTATTTTCCGGATGCTAACTTGCCCAAGGGAAATTCTGACACTTAAGAGTATACCAAAAACAAACAAAAATTATACATCACAGCATCACACTGCTTTACCACACATTCTACAATCTCTGACACCACCAGGAACTTATCAGTAGCTTTTTAGATGAAATTCTTTAAATTTCTTTAAAATTGCATTTACTTAGCTTTTTAGTAATTTCCACACCCAACGCAGGGCTTGAACTGACGACCCCAAGATCAAGAGTCGCATACGCTTCTCACTGAGCCAGCCAAGTACCCCAAAAAAGATTACTTTCAACATGAACACATAGCCAGGATCAGAAATCCACTGGAGAATGAAACAGAAGAAACTCATTTCCTATGAGGCACTGCAGGGAACAGAACAAAACTTAGAACAACAACAACAAAAAAAACCCTAACCAAAATCTGTAATTGAGACTCTTGCACAAACAAGAATTAGATGCTGTAAGACAGAAACGTTTAGAGAGGGGCGCCTGGGTGGCTCAGCCGGTTGAGCGTCCAACTTCAGCTCAGGTCAGGATCTCATGGCTCATAAGCTTGAGCCCCGCATCAGGCTCACAGTTGCCAACACAGAGCCGGCTTCTGATCCTTTGTACTCCACTCTGTCTCTACCCCTCCCCCAATCATGCTCGTTCGCTCTCTCCCTCCCTCTCTCTCTCTCTCTCAAAACTGAGTGAACATTAAAGAAAAGCATTTAGAAAACAGAAAGTTCTTGAAAATTAAAATTATGACAGCAGAAGCTTAAAAATTCGAAGGATTGGGAAAAAACCTTTATTTTTAGACAAAGTAAGTTGAGATAATTACCTCAAAAGTAGAACAAAAAAATACAGTACAGAAAACAGAAGGGAATATTAGAAAATTAATGATGATGGTCTAATATCTGAGTAACAGGAATTCCAAAGAGAGAAGCTATCAAAGAAACAATGAAGACAACTTCTCAGAGCTGAAGGACCTACGTTTCCAAGATTAAAAGGGCCTGCCCACCCTGCTGATTCATCAGAATGAATAAAAAACCCTACACCAAGGCATCTCACTGTGCATTTCTGAACATCAATAAAGAGAAGACCCTAAAAGCACAGAGGAAGGGGAAGGGTTTGAAAAGAAAATAGATTTGAATCCGGAAGTTAAAAGACAGTGGAGCAAAGCTTCAAATTCTGACAGAAATTATCACTACTATTACTTAACTATGTACTAGAGATACCAGCTAACACAATCACTCCAAAGCAACTGAAACTATCGAAATTAGAAAGTAGGAAATGTAACTACAATTATTTGAAGATATGACTCTGTATTGGGGAAACCCAAGAAATCTAGCGAAAAACTATCCAAACACTAAGGTATCTGGGCACAAATTTTACAGAAATTGATAAATTTCACGTGTACGATAATAGGCAATCTAAGAAGAAAGAATGGCAGGGGGAGGGGGAGGGGAGGGGATTCCCATTTACAACAGCAACAAGAAAAAAAATACCTGGTAAACTTAGTGTGCCACAACAACATAAGAACAACTTAAGCACTGAAGGACAGACAGTAAAGTAGGTGTGAATGAATTCAACGATATATACCATTGTCGTGGTTACGAAACTCAACATCTACAAACACATATGCTCCTTAAGTTTAATAATAAACATCTCATCTTATAAAATAAAAATACCACCAGGTTTATAGATTTTTTTTTAACTAAAAAAGCTGATTCTAGAATTTATACAGAAAATTAAAGTTTTAGGAAACAACAAAAAAACAATGAAATGAAGCTGAGAAAGAATGAACACTACCAGATTTTAAAATGTCATCCAAAAAAAAAAAGTTAGTCATGAAGGGGTGCCTGGTTAGCTCAGTCAGTTAAGCAACCATGCTTGGGATTCTCCCTCTCTCCTTCCCTCCCTCCCTCTCTCTCTCTGCCCCTCCCCTGCTCACTTGCTTACTCACTCTCTCTCAATAAATAAGCAAACATTCAAAAGAAATGACAGTCATTCAAACATTAATGTGAAAGAAGTACCGTCTTAAACCAGTGGGGAAAAGCTAGACTATTCAATAAATAGCTTTTGGGCCACTGGAGCATCTTCTGAGAGGGAAGGGTGGGGGAGCTGAATACATACCTTATATCCTATAAATATTCCAAATACATAAAAATTTAATACGGGAAGAAAATAAAACCGTAAGTACGCTAGAAGAAACAATGAGAAGATTCCTGTAGAAAAGGCCTTTCTATGATTCAAAACCCAAAAGGATAAAAGAAGTTTGATCAGTTACACTATGTATACAAATGTCTGCATGGAAAAAAAAACTGAGCAGTCAAAAGAGAAATGACAAATTAAAAAGAAAATGATCAAAAAGGACAAATCTCTCCAGCTCCTATAAATCAAAATGACAGACAATTCAACTGGAAATAAAAATGAGCCAACAATACGAACAAAGAAAAAAAAGGAAACAGAAACCGATCAAAAACATAAAAATGACAAGCAACATGCTCATTAAGAGTAAGTACAAAATAAAACTGCACTGAGATTCAATTTCGCATCCATCAGGTAGACAAAAATCCACAAGCTTGAAGAAGCAGTGTTGGTAAAAGGCTCTCTGCAAGGGTTTACGGTCACATATCCACAGACCTAACAACCACAACTGGGTCTATCTTTATGCACACATACAATTAAGTATGCATAAGTCAGTCCCTGCAGCACTGATTATACCAGCAAAACAGTAAAAACAACTCGAATGCCTACTGATCAGGAACTAGAGCAATAAACTATAGCATGTCCACAGAACGGACTATTACATGGCTATAAATTATGGAGGCATAGCATAGTGGTTAAGAGCATAGACTCTGGAACCATACTGTCTGGATTTGAATTCTGGCTCAGATGCTCACTTATTATGTGACCCTGGAAAAGGTATTTCACCTCTCTATGCCCACACATCTCTGTTAATCGAGAAGACTAATAGTACCTGTATCACAAGGTAGTTACGGGGATTGAGTTGGGACGTATTTGTAAACTATTGAGAATAGTGTTTGGTATACACTAAACATACCTAAACAAAAAGATTTCCAAAATATAGTTAATAAGGAAAAAGTAACATACAGAACACTGCATGGTTTACAATTTGTATATATTAAAAAGTGAGGAGGGGATGAAAGGAATTAAGAATGTATCATTGTAACTCAGGAAGAATATAAAATAAAGATTAGTGGGAGAAAAGGGAGAGACTGGGGATGTTACAGGTGTGAGAGATTTTTTCCCACTGCAAACCCTTTTCTACGTTTTAAAAAACTGGTTCATATTAACCTATTCAAAATTAATAAAAAGAATTTTCCCAGGACAGTCTAGAATTTTATACCCAGTTATACTGTCAATAAGTGTAAAAATAGAATAAAGATATTTTCAGACTTACAAAGACTCAAAAAACTCACCTTTCTCAGGAAGCTACAGGAGGATGTGCTCCAATAAATCAAAAGAATAAATCAAGGAAAAAAGCAAGAAACAGGGTATCCAACACAAAGGGAGAGACAATGAGAATTCCCAGGATAATAGTGAAGGGAAGCTCCAGTTCTAAAGTGTGAGTGTGAGCAGGCTTAGAGCTCAACCAGCCCAGATAGGAACAGAAGGACAGAGGCTCCGGGGGCAATTTCTCTAAGGGGGAGAAAAAAAAAGGAACTGATAGGTTACCTATTTTTGACCATATGGGAAGGTGTTTTGTTAACTCTGGCAAAAAGTCTGGAATAAAGTGGTGGCCAATATTTTTTCATTTGCTTATTAAGAGTTCTATAATAAGGCAATTATTAACCCGAGGAAAACAAAAATCAAAAAACAAAATACAAAAGAAAGGAAATATAGTCATGGTTTACTCTGTGGTGCAGCTATGAACAGTATTTACCCTGTTATACTAATGTCAACACTTTTAACTCAAAACTTATGGGTTCAATGGTAGAATGTGAGTGAGTGAGTGAGTGAGTGAGTGTGTGTGTGTGTGTGTGTGTGTATGTTTAGTTAAGGAAAGAGGGTATGAAAGATAAAGCCTCATCCTACACAGGACAAAGTCATTAGCTGAGTTAAATACTTAAAAAAAAAAAAAAAATCAAGCAATAGTATCACAAGCATATTATTTTTAAATAAAGAGAAAAATGCCAGAAGAAACAACTTGAAGGGTTTTTGGGGGGGGTTTTGTTGTTGCTGTCATCTTCTCTTCATTTAGAAACATTATCAGAGAAAATACGAATTGAGTTTTGTAACTGTGAAGAAAGGTAAGTGAATATGAATTTTGTGGTCAAAAACAAAATCCCTCAAGCAGTATTTATGTGTCACCTATCTCTATCAACAGAGGTAACATTCCTGAAACAGAACTTATACTACAGTGAAAGTAGCTATAATACTGTTCAACCTGTCTTTGACAATCACTATTTAGTACAGACGTCAACTCTCCTTCTTTCTTGAACGTACGATAAACTTTAACTTACAAATGAGGCAGAACTAAATGACAAATAATGAAGGGTGGCAAGGCCTTTCCAGTGTCACTGATATGACAGCTGTATGTATTGTTCATGTGATGTTCTTAAATAGAAGATAAGGGGCATGCAACAATTAGACATGTCTGAAATCTCTAATCTGACTAAGGTAAACTGAACTGAGCAAGCTTCAAAAAGGAGACAGGGTGGAGGCAGTACTGACAGTCATAAAATGTTCCCTCATGCACAAACCACAATGGAGCTTTCTAACAGTCTCTTTTCTGTATGGGTATGTGTGTGGAATCCCTAAGAACAACCACATCTAGGCTGTAGGTAAAAAACAGCATCCTAATGGCTGCCAACAGGCTTAAGGTCACTTCACATGAGAATTTTTCTCTTTCCAAAAAAACCAGTAAGAGTCAGGTATACTCATTCTTGTTAGTGCATTTGATTGAAATCATATTGTAAAATACTGTAAATCCTTACTCCGGCCTCTCATTGATTGTTCCCAATTTTGCTAGAAGCCTAAACAGTCTTCCATTTTGAACCTCCTATAAGACATTTTAAAAAGAGAGAGAATGTTAATATTCCAGCAAAATTTTATGAACCTGGTATCCTACACCAATATTACCTTTAAACCGTAAATCCTAATATCCCCACCTTTTGGTAATCATTTTGAATGTAACATGTCCATTTCATTCAATATCAATACTGAAGATGATCATGCAGCTGGCCATTTTTAAGAATGGTTAAAGTTACATGGGAAAAAAAAAAAAAATCAAGATTCTGTCAATTAACTGGAGCAAAGCCACAAACAAAAAGCAGAACACAAATGCCCAGAGGACATAAGAAATTAAAAAAAAATTTTTTTAAAGTTAAAAAATATCTGTAAACAGTCCTAGCCAATTCAGCACAAAAATTACCGTTTTCTCTTTGCACATACAGATGTCATTGTATATATCTTTTTTTAACTCTTTACCTTTGCAAGGTCTTCCTCTATGACATCATTTCTCATTTGAGCAGCATCCAACTGAGTATAAAATCGAGCACCAATCATGGGCATGATGTCATTTACACTTCGCATCCTGTTTTGGTCAGTCAACAAATACCTAGCGAAAATAAAGAATCACCTGAACGCCAAATGTGCAATTTAATTTTTTTTTAATTTTTAAAAAATGTTTTATTTATTCTTGAGAGAGAGAGAGAGAGAGAGAGAGAGAGAGAGAGAGAGCGCGCGTGCATGAGCAGGGGAGGGGCAAAGTGAGAAAAGGACACAGAACCGGAAGCAGGCTCCAGGCTGCCAGCACAGAGCCCGACACAGGGCTTGAACTCACTCACAAGCCGTGGCGAGATCATGACCTGAGCCGGAGTCAGATACTCAACCGACTGAGCCACCCAGGCGCCCCTCAAATTGTGCAATTTAAAAAAACAAACAGGACACACAAGCACATAGCTATCTCTGCTGCCATCACAGTAGTGTATACAATTCGAAAAGATTTTTTTCATCAAGTCAACCTCACTTTTAAGCGTTGATGATTTCTCTGGGAAATTTTAAGAGCCAATGGAAGAAACTGTAAACGTGTCTCTTTCTCTACATCTTTGCTATTATGAAAATGAAAAAGGAAAGTTGAGTATGGTTACACCTCACCGTTTGCATTCTCAAACCCTTCCTTACAATAGTGGGACATGAAAAGACTGTAACAAGCTTTTTTGGAGGGGTGAAATAGGGGGCGGTTGTAGGTGAAGAGATTTTTCCATTTGCTCTTCAAAATAATTTGTGTCGGGGCGCCTGGGTGCCTCAGTCGGTTGAGCGTCTGACTTCGGCTCAGGTCACGATCCCACATCTTGTGGGTTTGAGCCTCACACTGGGCTCAAACAAGGTTCCAACTTTTTAGAAAGGTGCCCTCTGCTCTACAGCGTCATTTACCCGTTGTCATCATCTATTTATTTCGGAAAAACTGTCACGCACTAACATATATCAGAAGAGGCCAATTTCTCCCACCATTATTACTGAGGCCAAAAAACCCCCCAAAACCCCAAAAAATCCGTTTCGAAAAGCGACCTGCTAGAATACAAAGATGACCATGACCTACTTCTGCCTATTCTGACAGGTGAGCCGTTTCCTAACCATCCTTGGGACGGGAGCCTCCTGCTCTCGCACTCTCTGCTTACAATTCTACCCCATTTTCTTCAGGGGACTTATCGCTACCTGCCAACATCTTACATGTTTCCGTGTTTGTTACCTCCTCCCCATCAGGGTGGAAGCTCCAGAGGTTGGGGGGTTTTGTTCATCTTGTTCAAGGTATCTTCAGGGTCTGGCACAGGACAGGCATTCTTTTGTTAAATAAAATCCTCCTGTGGATAATCTATGCCTTAGCTATTTATCTGTTAACTACTGACATATTTACATCTAACTACTTAAAGTTATTACAAGCTTTGTGACTTTGGCAAGTTACTTTACCTCTCTAAGCCTCAGTTCTGTCATCTCGAAAATGGAGCTAACTTATAGGGTTATTGGGAAAATTCATTTGTATCAGTTAGAAAGTGCCTGATACATGGTTTACCGCTCTATAAAGTTGTTACTTAGTATGCAAGTATGGCTTTTTAATTTAGTTTTGATTAAGGAAAATTTCAAACATTCATAAAAGTAGAGAGAACACTATAACAAATGATGTCCATGTACCCTTTGCCCAGTTTTGACAATTATTAACGGATGGCTGGCTAGTTTGTAACATTTATATCCTTTACTCTCAACTTTTTAAAAAGGAAGTTTGGAGATTACTACTTTGAGATGTTGCAAATGAAGGCCAGGAATTGCTGCTGTGAAAATACGTGAAACAAATATTTTCACTTGAAAGAGAAATCATGTGAGTATTCCCCGGAAGCAGGCAATCACTGGCTTCCGGTGCTCGGTCACAAGCAGGACACTTATGCCAGTGTAACAAAGTACGAGTGGGCAGCCCCATCCTCTAGCCCTCAATTTCGTATCCGGAGCTAGTCCAAAAAGAAACTGAATCCTCCAAGACTACACAGAAAAATCAGAAGGAACAGCTGAAAACTAAGGCACTGAAAAGGACCAATATGCTCCAGCTGCTTCTAGAACATAATAGAAAAAATTTCAAGAGATACCGTAGCATCTGTTCTCTACAATCACTTCTAATGACAGTAAGAATTATGGCGGTCCACCCTCTGGAATTCCCCGACGTTAGATGTGTCTGAGACAGGGAGAAGTCCCCCTGCGGTGACAGGAGTCCACAGTGGGGCTCTCCTAAGTCAAATGCATTTCAAGGACTTCTTGGGAGTCTAGAGATACTGGAGCAGAAGCCTGGGACCCTTACATCCATGCTTTCCGTAATGGCTGTTTTGGCCACAGAATCTGTAACTGGATTACATCTGAGGTTTATTTATGACAGCTCGCACAAAGAGAACAACCACTCTCTAGAGCAGCACTGTCTGACAGAATTTTCTGAAATGATGGGATATATTAGCCAGAAGCCACATGAAGCTTTTGAGCTCTTGAAATGTGGCCAGTGCAAGATTGATTTCTTTATTTTTAACTTTATTGTATTTTAATTAAACTAAGTCATATGTAGCTAGTGAATACCAATGCAACCTCAGTGGGTACCCTCTGACCAAACATTTAAAACATCAGTAACTAAACACATTGGTTCATGAATTTATTCAAGGAAATATACACTTAACAATAAAAATAAAGAAATTAAAAGTGCTTAACTGTGTTTTGCCTGATTTTGAACAGTAGGAACTAAAATAATAAATAGAAGCCCTCTTAAAAGGCCTGTGTGGAAAAAAGCTGTCTTATCTCATACGATCATCATATATGTTTAATTGTGTATTACAACTTACAGAATCAGATTCTTCAGGTCAGAGGAGTAGTTGATTGTCACCAGTTCCATGGCTTTCTGTAAATTCTCTCGCTGAATTCCTGCCAAAGAGTTGCAAGCCAAAGCCAACACAACTTTTCCTAATGATATCAGATCTGCTTGCTGACATGAAAGAATAAATATAACTTTTAATTTTTATTTTATACGTACAAATTTAACACAGTGACACTACTGCCTGCATGGAAAAAGCACCTTTACAAAGAAGCTGCAAAACTCAGCACAGGGTTCTCCAATATTGGTGCTCAGAGTCACCTGGGAGCTTGAAGGGGCTTCCCGAGCCTCTCTACCAGAGATTCTCATTCGGTAAGTCTGGGGGAGCAGGCCCAACATTTTTAAAGCACCCAGGTAATTCTGATAAATGTAGTTAGGGCTATACTCTAAGCAATTCATATGCCAGCTACAGAATTGTTGCTTCAAAATTAAAAAAAAAAAATTATTTAGATAGAGCTGACATTCTTATTATTAAGGCTGGTTACCACATATTCACCTGACTACGATCATTACAATCTATAACATGCCCCTCTCTCACTTTCCATCATGCCCCAAATACAGTGGGAGTTTGAAGAATTATTTGAAGAAAAGTTACTCCATTATTCAGAATGTAACATAACTATTACCTGATTTCAGGGTATGTTCTTTAGAACATCGAGAATGCTGCCAACCCCAATGACATCCCATCTGCCCTTATTTCCAAACAGCCCATTTTTACTCACATTATTAACAGATCTTTGAGCTCTGTAACCACCTGGTTTCTTTGTCTTTCTTTTCTTTTCTTTCTTTCTTCCTCTCTCTCTTTCTTTCTCTATTTACCTATCTATTTTTTTATGATTTACCACTGTGAGGCTTTTGCTCTAAAAGGATTTTCAAAGATAGCTGGCTACATTGAGGTAAGCTCTCTATTACCTGTCTAACTCCAGGAAACAGAATGGTTATCCCAAGTGGCCCTTCTTGGCAGGTAACTATTAATAATTTTATGCCTAGGAGAATGGAATAGCTCCGAGTTAAATAAAATCATTTGAAGTAATTTTGACAGAAAACTTCTGTAAATCTTCAAAATCTGAGACCTGATCTCAAATATTGGATACATTTACTGAATACTGGTCTAGTAAAAGGAGTTTTCAAAGCTAGCTATACATTAAAATCACCTGAGGAGCTTAAAAACATCAAACAGAAGAAGTAACCCTGTAGCTATCCCTTCACTCCAATTCTGGTATTATTAGTCTGGGTTAAGATCTAGGTGTTAGTGTTTTTCAAAGCTTCCACCACAGTTCTGATAATGAAGTCAGGATGGAGAACCACTGGTTTTGTGGAATGTTTATACATAGTATAGTTGCAAAACAGGCAAATATTTCAAGACAGTCACTAATGAAACTTTAGCACACTACAGCTATCCTCAACATTTTACGCAAATAAGAAAGTATAAAGAAGCCAAACTCCATTACTAACATTAAAAAGTTCAAATTCAAAAATTCATTCAGTACTAGCATTTGTGAATTTGACGCTCTGAACAGGAGACCCATTATAATGGGAAAACGGATTAGAAAAACTACTTTGACTCTATTGTGGTAAGAGATGCCAAGGATTCATGTCAAAGAAACTTTTTAAAACTTCACTTGTGGTACAGACTTAGGAGCCCAGAAAGGGAGGAGGTAGGGTGGCACGGGAGGGAGCGCTATTACTGTTCGATCATTTCTGTTCTCGGAAGGGCACTGCCATGAATGAACCCAAGAAGGATTCCCCTCAGTCATTCTCAGGATCAAGTAAAACATTCCGAGTTATAGTAATGAAACCATAAAAATCTTGGTCAAGACAAATTGGTACATGTAAATGCGAACTGTAAATTTCTCTAAGTGTTTCAATCCAATATCCTCAGCAAAGCACACTGAACGTTGCTATTATTTATCAGGTGTCTGAGCAGCACGTACCAACACACAGCCTCCCAAACCCTTAAAACAACAGAATTTCCAGTTTAGCTCCACCCTCAATTGATGCTGTAACTAAACCTCCCACCTAGAACATTCCGGTATTCCCTAGTATGAGCCAGGAAAACAAAAGTCCAAGACAGCCGAAGGACTGGATGGGTTTTTAAAATAAGAACATCTGATTTTTGAGTGCGTCCCACCACTTTCTAAAGCTGACTCAAGGTGGAATACGCACGTTTAGAAATAAAGTCTACAGGTCACATAATCCAGATTAAATTAGAACGGATCTGTTTTTAAGTAAGAGGTTAATGACGTCCTGCTTAAAATTAAGAGAGTTCAACATCATAAAAGCCCAATAACTCTCCTTTCCTTATTTGCCAGCTAAATAATTTTCCATTTGTTATTTTGCTTCTTACCTCCATCTGGTTTTTCCCCCCATTTGTTGAATTCTGGAGGTTTTCCCCCCACTCATTTTCAGTTTCTTCCTGATTCTTGATTTCTTGATTTTTCTGATTCTATCTATGGCTCTACTTATGTCCACTTTACTGAAAGTCAGTCTCTATTCACGTGTCTGAAACAGACTATGAAAGATAGACTACAAGAAACAATGCACTCCTTTCTCATGTACCCTCTTCTCCGTAAAATCACAATCCCCCACTTGGGACTATCTTTAATTCTCTCCTTTACCTTCCTATAAGCTGTGTGAAAAATCTTCCACACATACATAACCCACCCCCCAAAAATTAAGGAAAAAAAAAGAAAAAGAAGAAAACCTGAGATATCCTTTTATTGCTGGAAAATAAAGGGAAGGTGACAACTGGTTGAAAGCAGCAGGCAGCTCCTAATTTACCAATCAACTGCCCCAAGTGCTTACTGAAGAGTTGTTTGTTTGGAACTCTGGGATTACTTTTCCTTCAAAAGAGTTTTTCAAGGTAACTACCTGTCACTAATGTAACTGAAATGATGTACCTCTACAAAGAAAAAATGGAAAATAATACTGCTATAGTACTCACAGAAAACCAAAATCAAACCAGCCTTATACTAGAATTTTCTTTTAAAAAAAGGAACTCTATTCAGAAGAGACAAGAATGACATAGTGTAATGCTGAACGTGTGAAAAAACAAAACTGCAAGGTGTTTCGTCTTTTAATGTGGACATGGGGTTTCCAGATTCTTGCAACAGAGTTAGATGACACTAGTTCCAAACAGTGTCTGATTTCTCCTCCAAAATTTTCCTGGATGTATATTTTAACAGCCAATACTTAGTCTCTCTTAGAAGCACAGAGATCAAGAAGAAAATTGTTCAGAGCCAGTCAGGCACTAGGTGGAAGACAGAAGAAGGAAAGTAGCTAAGAACCACCTAGAAAAGAAAGAGGAACAGAGCAAACCCCCTGAGGCAGAAGAAAGCTGCTGCTGGCAGAAAAAAGCAGTCAGATTCTTCTGTGCGCCGCCCACTAGATGGCGCTACCAACCAGGACAGCTTGGCTGCCGCCCAGTTTAGCTGGGGGGAGGGGGGAAGATGGGTCACGTCCGCTTCCAACCCATACAGCTCAACGTGATGAGTGTGGCTCTACCTCTCGGGGACTACACTGTCCCCGGGCCAGCGGGAAGAGAGGTTTACGCATGAACTGGATCACTAGGCATCACTCAGACTCTACTTCTCATTCTGTCTCTTCCTTTTTGTTCAGAAACTTTGGCTTATAATTCAGCGAACTAAAATCTCTCAAAGATTTAAACTAAAGAAGTTGCAACGAGAAGGGCAAAGAAAAGGTGAAGTGTTTTTCTCCTGGACTTTCCACATAATTAAGAGATTCTGCCTTATATCAGACCTCTAGAGGTTAGTAAATGTTGAGAAACACCAAAAATTTCTTAACACAAAAAGAATAAATAATACGGTCTTAAAATGGCAGCTGCATATCCTCCAAAAAGATGTGAAGTATTTGGGAGTGGGGCTTTTAAGTCTAGATTTCATTTTATTTACTTTACTTTATTTACATTTACTTTATGTACACATCACCTGCACAGAGCAATTAAGGCAAAAGCAACTACACTTAACGTTCCTTGCAGAGACAGGCTCTTCTCTCACACCTTGTATTTATCAAGAAGTATGAAACGAACAGCTAAGACGAAGAACATAGAGGGGCCTAAACCTATGCTAGTATTATGACTAGACTAGAACCAGATTCTGATCGTGTAAAAGAAGGGAGTACGCAAAAGAAAAATTATTTAGAACATGTCGATACAACAATATTCCTTCGAAAATATTTCTAAAATGTGTGGATTGGTGGTGGGGCAGTATCTAAGAGTAAAAATAACAGCTGTGATTTTAACACATTAAACAAGTGGGAAAAAAAGTAAAATGTCACTGAATATGATCTATTCGCCAATTACTCTGTTTTAATCTATGTTGAGGACTTTCCCGACCACATAAACATATTTTCCTCCGAACGCTTAGTCTCTGACACTGTCGTTAACTCTCTGCATTCCAACTGATAAGGACTCTGCACTACACACGGCAGTGATTAAGAAATACATGTTCAAAGCTGACCTAGAGACACCCCCAGAATAAAATGAAATCTAGACTTAAAAGCCCCACTCCCAAATAAACAAAATCTTAGAAAAAAAGCCTTAAGTTATTAAGTGTCCGTGTTCACTCTTACTCACCTGGTACTGTGCCATTAATGCCAATGGATTATTATTCTGACTGTTATCAAATGTTAAAACATCAAAAACTCCAACACAATTTACTCGCAACCTTTAAAGACCAGAGAATTTAAACAAAATTATTAAACTGAGATTTTAAAAAAGTTCAACGTTTCCTATATTAGGAAGGATCTCAGAATCTTATCTAGTCTAACCCCCTATCCTACCCCCATATAACCTCTTTCAACCACCATTTTAGAGATGAGGAAATTAAGGCTCACAGATACCAAGCGATAGGCCTACGGGTGTAGAAGTCAGTAACTGATAAGGCCAGGACTGGACTGTTACTCACACCTTCGACTACCAGGCAAGTGGTGTTTTCACCACACCAAGCTGCTACTTTTATCAGTGATTCATTCACGAAAGAGAACTAATTAGCTTTCTAACATTTACTGAAGATGTATTAGGCACCATTCACATGTATTGATCATTCGGTTTTACATGTATTAGTCATTTAATCCTCTTAATAATCTCACGACACAGGTACCTTGTAAGTGTGGAAAGTAGAGACACCAATAGTCTTCTATGGTTGCTGCACACACAGAAGTTACAGAATTTGCTCAGGATCATACAGACAGCAACTAAGGAGACTCGGTATGATGAACCTGGCTAACCAGGTTCCAGACCTTGAGCTCGTTGTGTTATGCTGTCCAAGAGAAGTCTCAAAATCACAGCAACTCAAATAAAACTCTGGTGAAGTCAAGGGCTGTGCTCCTTAACTTGGTATCAGTGGTCCTCAAAGCACTGGACCCAATGAGCAGCAATAGTATCGCATGAGAACTTGATGGAAATATAAATTCGCAGGCCCCACTTCAGATTCACTGAAGGAGAACTCTGGGAGTGGAGCCCCATCACGTGTGCTTGTTAATGAGCCCTCCAGGCAATTCTGTTTCGTGCTACAATCGGAGAACCACGGTTGTACACAGAAAAGGTATACGGATATCACTTCTACATCCAGCCCCTGACCCTAACTATGTATACGTCCCAAACTTTTACATGATTCCTGGTTAATGACCAGGCATTGTATTCTTAAGAATTCAACATTTTTTTTTTTTAACTTACAAATGGACTCAAAGTCACAGCAGTTCTTCTGGATGGAATATACGAAAAGGTAGAATTAAACGAATCATCATGCTTTGTTTACTAAACTGTCACAGGTTAGATGCTCAATGAAGAAGCCAAAACTCAAAATGGTGGTACCTTGTTTTGCCAGTTATCAGAATCTTTGTTGGGTCCATAACTCGACACGCCAAACCTGCTGTGTGAATGGTACGCAACGCAGAACTCAGTTGGACAATATAGGCCCAAATAAGAGATTCTGGCAATAATCCGGCATGCTGTCTGGGTAATGGTCCATCATGTTGACCTATACAGCAAATAAATAAAAAATGACACCTTTTAAGTAATCAACTAAAAGACTAAAGAAGTCGAACCAAAGTTAACAAAGAAAATCCATGCATCATGGCACAACTTGTCAATATATACATACACATAAAATTTAAGTTCAGTCTGTTAGTAAGAAGAGACCCCCAACTTCCTATTCATGAGATTATACCTTTATGCTGTCAGCAGCAGGACAACTCTCACTGAAATGTTTTCTGTGAACCTTGTAATTACTGAACAATAAAGAAAATTAAAGGATTTATATTTAATGTGAACCAAATAAATGTAAATTCTGATTAAAAACAGGAATGATGGATATTATTTTACTTAAAATGTGGATAATCCTGGCCTATGTTATTGTTCAGGCAGGTGAAAACTGCTCATTCTATGCCTTGAAAGAAAAATAAAAGCCTCTACTATCATTGATGCTGAATGTTTTCTTATTCTCCTTAAACTGCTCATCTCCTCTCTTACAGCCATGTTAGTTAGGATGACATCTGACTCATAAAAATATAAACGTAAAAACCTGAATATCACTTATGTCTAATAATGAAACACAAAAATAATCTGATCTACCATGACAGTAATCATTTTGATTCTACCAACTCGTTTAAGTGCTTCCTCTTCTCTTGTAATGAGAGAGAGAGAGAGAGAGAGACAGAGAGAGAGAGAGAGACAGAGAGAGAGACAGAGACAGAGAGAGAGAGAGAGAGAGAGAGAGAGAGAGAGAGAGAGAATCCTAAGCAGCCTCCAGGTCGGCAGAGAGCCCAATGCCACTGCGGGGCTCGATCCCACAATCCTGGGATCATGACCTGAACCAAAATCAAGAGTCAGATGCTCAACCGACTGAGCCAGCCAGGTGCCCCTCAGTGCTTCTTGATACTATTTTCTGGGTCACTTACACATCAGTGGAAAAGGAGCCACATAAATTTAATTCAGATTTTCTAATTCTTTCAGGGAATATGACACCTTATAAATTCAAGTGTTCTTAGGGTTGTAAACAAATTTTTTTGTGAATTAGGCATAAAAGCAACACAGTTAAATGGTTAATTGTGGAGATAACAAGTAGCAAAATTTCTGGCTTGGGATAAAGTTTCCAAGGAAAAGCAAATACAAAATTGAAAAGTTGCTCTCCCTCAATTTAGACAGATTAAAGATAGTACAATCTGGAAAACAGTGTCCGAAGTGGCGCTAGTGAGAACTGCCAAGACATCGTCAAAGATGACTATGAAGAGTTTAAATAAAACTATTTGATAAATGTGGTAATAAGGGAAAGCAGTATTTATAGCCAACAGTGTTTTGCTTGCTCTGAGCCAGATTCTGTCTTTACCTGTATACTGTTAACAGCAGCAGAGTTACTTTACCCATGTTACCTCACTTCAAACGTTTTTTTTAAGTTTATTTTTATTTATTTTGAGAGAGAGGCAGAGAGCAAGCAGGGGAGGGGCAGAGAGAGAGAGGGAGACGGAATCCCAAAGAAGCTCCGCACTGTCAGCACAGAGCCTAGTGCGGGGCTCAAACTCACAAACCATGAGGATCATGACCTGAAGCAAAGTCAAGAGTTGGATGTTCAACCGAACGAGCCACCCAGGGTGCTCCTTCTTATCACAACCCTTATATAGTATGGTATGATTATTATTTCCATTTTCTAAATTAGTATATTTCTTACAATACAAAATTTTTTAGTTTGTGCTAAGTTAAAGAGTGTAAGAAAACATCAGACTTCCATCTATAGCTCTCCAAAATTATAATTTTTCTTTTAACAGTTATAAAGGGAAACTAGAGAATTGCCTTGGAGTAGAAGCTGCTACAAATTAAAGGACGTATGCTATGTCCAGGGAAATTACGAGCATTCAAACAATACCTTTAAATAACAGAAAAAGGAGTGATTCCTGTGAAAATGTAAACATTTCAAAATATATCACATAACGGGTTAACACCAAAAATAAAGATAAAAAAAAACTGGAAAGGAGTGCTAATATTCACGGTTCTCAACAGGGGTCCATTTTGCCCCTCTGGAAACCTGTGGCAATGTAGGGAGGAGCTATTTTTGGTGTCACTGCTGGAGAAGGGGCCTGCTACTGGCATCTAAAGGACAGAGGCCAGGGACGCTGCCGAATATTGTGGAATGCACAGACAGCCCCCACAAAAATAATTATGCAGCCCTAAATGTCAACAGGGCTGAGGTTGAGAAACCCAGTTATAAATTAAAGCCAACAGTCATCTCGCAGGTGCTGCTACTAAAATAAACTTGAACAACTACAGCTATATCCACATCTATAGGAAAAGCTATACCACATCCCTTTTGACAAAATTATGTATGTGTCTAAAGATGACACGGCAAAAGAAAAAAAAATGACCACACCATATGACCAGATTTTCAATGCCAAACAGCCACGGAACCACAGCTCTCTTCTTCCAACTGTCAGAAAGCAAAGTTACAAGTAAACAAAAGTAATATCTCGTCCACAATTCGAATCCTTAAAGGAGTCACAATCCAAAAGAGACTATACTGTGGACTCACATCTTTCTTCCTCCTTAATTTCTCTCAGTATGTGAGTCAAGAAAATCTTTAAAAGATTAAAAACTACAGTAAAAAATGCAATGCTTTGTTAACTGTACTTCAATTAGTAAAATTTTTTAAGAGACTTCAGTGCTTTCTCCCTGCCCCCAAACAAGAAAATGATGCATACGTTTTCCTTACCCAAATACCTAGTTAATTAACAAACATCTCAAAATGGATGACCTACCTACTTTGACTCTGAAGCAATTGACCCTCTAATAAACATTTATTAGAGCATAATTACAATATTTTGGTTCTCTTAAGTACTGAAACTATACATATTAGAAAATATCCCATTAAAGTAAATGTTACCTGAAAATTTATTTTGAAGATTAATTCCTTAAGTAACATGTAGTCCTACCTTTTAAAAAAATTTGTTTAGGGAAATCACTTCATAAATGATATATAGTCACACTGGGCTATAATAAGAGAGTCATTAAATTATATCCAGAAAATACAAAAGTTAGGGGGAAAATACTTATAACAAATGAAAGATGCAATGCTACAAAATGATAAAAAGAAAAGGAAACAATGTGACAGGAGACCAAAAAACAAAACAAAACAAAAAAACCAAGACTGGAAAGAAATATACCAAGAGAAAATGTGGTTGTACTTTGGGTGGTGAAGCTATAGGCATTATTTTCCAAAATGCCTTTATCCAGAAAGCTTTGTAGTTTTATTTTATTTTTTTAATGTTTATTTATTTTTGAGAGAGAGCGAGAGAGAGAGAGAGAGAGAGAGAGAGCGAGCGAGCGAGCGAGTATGAGCGGGGAAGGGGCAGAGAGAGAGGGAGACACAGAATCTGAAGCGGGCTCCAGGCTCTGAGCTGCCAGCACAGAGCCCGATGTGGGGCCCGAACCCATGAACCTCAAGATCCCGACCTGAGGCCGAAGTCGGACGCTCAACCGACTGAGCCACCCTGGCGCCCCCAGAAAGCCTTGTAGTTTTAAAAGAAAAAACCAAAATGTTTAAGAGGAAAACACTTTCACCACATTCTCGGTTATTTACATTTCAGAAACCTCCACGAGTCTTTCACACCCTGCCTCCATTCTCAGCCTATACACACAATACTCTATTTCCCAGCCGCTTATGGACTGGCTTCGATTCTTTGAGACGTTTCTTTTTTTAATGCGCTATGATCACAGAAACAAATTCACGTGCATTTTAAAATAGAAAACCACTCTTCCACAGAGCAAAGGCATTTGTCAAAATGAATCTTGCTTGCGTGTCTTTCTTACCCCACTTTCTCTTTGTGAAATAGGCATCAGCATTAGGGTCATTGAAGTGTCTGCTCATCATAGTCTCTCCTCCCGCATGGAAATCATATGCAAACACAAGGGCTTAAAATAAAACACAAAACACTCATTATTGCAATCTGGCTTCAAGTAATGAAGCCCACAAAAGCAGAAAGACAAGTACAAATTACTCACAAGGCTCTGCAAATGCTTTAGTGGTAAATACTTCACGCAAGGTTACGATATTTGAGTGCTGAATTTTTTTCCACATATCGACCAACACCATGCACTTTGTGTTAACGAGACGAAAACCTATAAAAGGAAATTTTTTCTACTAAACTGCAAATGAAATCCCTCCTTTATTCCATCAGAATCGCGAAGAGAAGGCCATGTGATGTATCATTTATGAGCTACTAATTTCCAAATGAATTAACAAACTTATTTATTATCCTTTATACACATATTAAATAAGTAAATACATGCAGGAATATTTCAATAATCTTAGCCTCAACAATATGCTTCAAAGAGTGGCTAACTTATCTTCCGTACCATGTATCCTCCGAAGGCAATACGGCAGATCGTCTTTGCTGTTTACAGCTTTGTAGCAAGATGTGATGTATCCAAAATTACTTGATTTCTGTATCCGGTTGGGCGGCGGCAGTGGTTCTAGAGGGAACAGGCTATGGTAGCTGTCAACTTCTGTAGGGACTGCTAGAGTAATTCGTAAAAGACAACTTTAACTTGCTGATATGCATAAATCTCTCAGAGCAAAAAAGAAATCGAATTTACCAAAAACCACGGGTATCAAAACATACTTTTGAATTCTGGAACAGTGTCAACACTCCTAACAATTCTATAAAAGAAAATGGTTTCATTATCAATAAAAAATAAGCATTATAGGACAACCAAAGAACCAGATTTCATACACTCAGAAATTTTTTTTTTAATTTCTTACATAGGTTTCACACCCACCCCAGGGCCCGACATGGGGCTTGAACTCATGACCCTGAGAGCAGGACTTGAGCCGAGATCGAGAGTAGGATGCTAAACGGACTGAGCCACCCAGGCGCCCCTTGAAAATATTTATCTTTTATAGCACCACACAACTTTTTGTTTCTCAGTTATTAGAAACAATTTGTGTTATCACTTACAGGTATTAAACATTTCTGATTTTGATTTTGCTTCTTAAAACACTTTGGTTTGCACAAAATATATTTAGACAATGGTGTTAAGCATATGAATTCTTGTTTTTTAAAACATACAGAAATTCAAAACAAGTAACATTAAATTGGAGAGTGTGTATGTGTAATATATCTGTGGGTATACGTATGTATAAATATGGCAATCTATCAAGACTTTCAACCATTCAGTGGAACAGCACTGTTTTACTCCCTAGTAAAACATAAAAGAAAGAAAATGAAAACAACTTTATCCTCATGATTTCCACGTTCTTCAAAGCAAGAAAAATTATGTTTAAGAATAGCTGGGATAGGGGCGCCTGGGTGGCTCAGTCGGTTAAGCGTCCGACTTCAGCTCAGGTCACGATCTCGCGGTCCGTGAGTTCGAGCCCCGCGTCAGGCTCTGGGCTGCTGGCTCAGAGCCTGGAGCCTGCTTCCGATTCTGTGTCTCCCTCTCTCTCTGCCCCTCCCCCGTTCATGCTCTGTCTCTCTCTGTCTCAAAAATAAATAAATGTTAAAAAAAAAAAAAAAAAAAAAAGAATAGCTGGGATAATGCATCGTCATTGGCTCATGATACTCTAGTCAGGCATTTAAAAAACTATTTATCTTGAATCCCAATCTGTTGTTTCCTATAAGGACTAAATAGGGGCGCCTGGATGGCTCAGTCAGTTTAAGCATCCAGATCGATTTGGGCTCAGGTCATGATCTCATGGTTCTGTAAGATCAAGCCTTGCATCGGGCTCTGTGCTGACAGCTCAAAGCCTGCTTGAGATACTCTCTCTCCCTCTCCCTCTCCACCCCTCCCCTGCTCACTCGTGCTCTCTCTCTCTCCTTCTCTCTCTCAAAATAAATAAATCACCATTAAAAAAAAAAAAAAAAAAGACTAACTGTATTCAGTGGTTGGTTTCTGTAAAGAGTATAGGCAATTTACTTTTATTTTTAAAGTTTATTTATTTATTTTGAGAGAGACAGAAAACCAGAGTGGGGGAGGGATAGAGAGAGATGAGTGAGAGAGAATCCCAAGCAAGCTCTGCACTCTGGAGTGCAGAGCCCGACACGGGACTAGATCCCACAAACCGTGAGATCATGACCTGAGCAGAAACCAAGAGTCCGAGGCTTAACCGACCGAGCCACCCAGGTGCCCCTATGTTTCCTTCTTTACCGTTCCCTATTTTCTGATACATACATGTATCAGTTTTGCAATTCAAAAAGAGGAGGATTTTTTTAATGCTTCAAATACAATCGAATTACATTTTCCAACGGAACAGCTTCCATTCTCCTAAATGTCTTGAATGACTTAGGAATACTCAAGAGATTTCAAATGAAAAGCAGGTAAGTGAACATGCACAGTACACACAGAAAACCTTCTAGAAAGAACACAGCAAGAACTTCAACAATGGTAACCTCTGAGTGGGAGCACTGTTATTCTCTTCTTTACACTATGCCATACTTCCCAAACTTTTTACAATAAATATATTTAGCACTATTTTTAAAACACATCAATAAATCTCTTTCTAAAAAACACACAGACCAATATGACTAATAATTTTTCACTGAACGACTGTTAAGGAATACAGGTAAAACCCTAATCAGAAAACTGTAACTCCAGAAGACAGGCTCATAATGGCCCTTCCTGCCTTTGCTAAATTGACATTCACCATCTCTTTGTTTTCGAAACAACCATACGAGACAGAACTCTATTTCATAAAGAAAATAAGGATCACACATCTAGAAAGGGAGTTGGGATGCAAACTCAGGGCTCTGATTCCATAGTCTCGTGCTCTTAACCCCCAGACGGCATTTTGGCCAGAGTGCAAAAAACAGACACTGATTCAAACAGACACTAACTTTCAAAACAAGGTCACGTGACATATTCTACTGAAATAAAGGCAGTACAAGGGAAGTATACACACAAGGAAATGCAGCTGCAACTTTGCCCATTTATCTTTTAACAATCAGCGTAATTTCCACAAACAAATGATGAATAAATTTTGTTCCCTGGTTATTTCATGAGGAGCATCTAGTAAGAGAAATAATTAATTTCAAATTAGTGAAAAGGTAATGAGTGCCTACTCATTAATGAAATACAGGTTCTTATCAAGACAGGTTATTAATCAAAACAGGTTATTAATTTTGATTAATAAGGTCTTATTCAAGACAGGTCTTAATCAAGACAGGTCATCAAGACAGGTTATTAACTTATTAATACAGGTATTAATGAAATACAGGTTCTTATCAAGACACCAAGAGAAAAATAAAGGACAGAGATCTATATGGAAACATAATATAGTACAAGCAAAACAGCTATTAAAAAAGTACAACTCACCATGGCACTGGTTCTTAAACTTCGACACCCTTCAGAGTCACTGACAGTGATAACAATACACAGTTTGCTGGGCCCCATGCCCAGTGTTTACTTAGTTGGTCTACAGTCGGGCCCAAGAATTTGCAATTCCAAGAAGTTTCCAGGTAATAATGAAAAGATGCTGCTGGGGCAAGGACCACATTCTGAGAAGCACTACGCATGGAAATACCCAGAAGGAAGCCATTCTCAAGGAGCCTAGAAAAGATCTCGCAGAGGATTTGGTACGTGTACCACAAACTGAAGGATGGGACTGCTCTCAGTGATACTCCACAACGAGCGAACGAGCGCTTTGCTTTGCGGTGAGGGAGTAAACAGAACCACCACCGCCACCCAGGCCTCAATGCGTATGCTGTGTTCAGGAACCGTGAAATCTCACGCGGTGGGAGAGCAGGGTGTATTACAGAAGAGGTACAACGTGGAGAAAAAGCTGAGGGGGTTCTGCTGGGACTGGATCAGAGGGGAATATAAATGCTAGACTGAGGACCTGAAATTCACTACGCCAAGCAGCGGAGTCATAGCACCAGTGTGTGACAAAGAGATTGAGGGAGGGTCACAATCAGCTAAAAACTGTACTAACTCCTTTGTCCCTGTGTGCCCTTTCGAGCAAGCCTTGTTGAATTCTCTGCGTCGCGGGGTGGAAAAAATCGTGCTCCAGTGGAAGACCGTGGAGTATCCAATGGATGGCTTTTCGATGTCTGATTCTGATGTCACGGAAGGTATTCTGCACCTCTGTAAACTGCACACAGGTAACTGGCAGCACTGCAGAAGAACGCCTGTCTCCTCCGTGGAAAAGCCAGTTTGCACACGCCTTTCGATACCCCTGAGCTAGCAGTAACAGGTCCTACAACCGGCTCCCTCACGACTTAAATAAAATCTTCAAAATGTTCATTTTTATGTGTGTACATATGGTGTTACCTTGTTTCAGAAAGTCATCTTTGAACACTACATTTCCCAGTCTACCCTGAAATGATCGTATGCAGCCTGATATTAACCTTAAAAAACCGAATGTTTCCACTGATAGGAATATTCATTGTCGTTTTGCTCTTCGTTTCCAGCTCAACTTAACAAATACATAAAATTAAGTATGAATAAAGGGAACAGGGGGTGCCTAAATCACTGTTAGGCCATCGAAAATCAGACTAGGGATACCAACGTGTAAGATTATGGACAGAGCTGCATTCTTCACGTCAGCCCCAAGTTTTAGTCTGGGGTCCAATTCCACCAAGTGATAGTAAAAACAGTGATAAAAAACAAAATGAAATGTTAGTGTCTTTGCTCTATTCAACACTACCTCCCCTCGAAGGACATATAAAATAATAGGTCCAATCTAAGATATCGAATGTCTGAGATTCGCTACGGTTTCTCAACCTTGGCGCTACTGACATACCAGACTGGATCAGTCTCTGTTGTCAGGGACTGGTCTGTGCACTGCAGGGTGTTCGGCAGCCCACCGGTAGCCAGCAGCACCCCACCACCAGCTGTGACAACCAAAACCGTTCCAGACACGACCAAATGACCCGTGATGGGGTAACCACTCCTGGTGCAGAAGCACTGATCTACAGGAAATAAATTATGACTTCAAACTTGAGAAGTACTAATCTGATGAGGTATGGAATGGAAAACGGAGAGAAAAAAGACAGCAAGACCAAATATTAATGCATGGGTCAACATGAGATGAAGATTGTAGTAAACAAAAGACATGAAAAAGATCAGTTAGAGCAGTGACCCCCCCCAAAAAGCATTTACTAAACCTTGTGGAACATGGGGCACAGAAGCAGATTAACCATAACCTTTAGTCTGTGACACTCAGGTCACTGGCTCATGTCTACGTAAAGGCCTGGTTTTATGTAGTTAATTATTCTTAATAGCATAACAAGCATCTGCAAACTCAGTACTCATCAGACCTTTAACTTACATCTAAATTATGGTTCTCTCTACCAACCTCTGCCTTCCTTCTCTCACTTCCTTCCGTTTTTATATGGCTGTATTGCACATAATATATACATATGCATATACACATACATTTACATAAATGTAAATATATGTATAAATTTTGGTTAACTTTGTAAAAAGGTAGTATGCTTTATATAGTCTCTTGCAACTCACTTTACTTACTAATCTTCTTCTGTGTTGTTGCAGCTCAGTGAACTTCCTCCCTTTAAGCTGCTGTACCACCTTCCATTAGCTGACAGCAGCACAGTTACTCTGGATTGATCAAAGTTTCTGCTATTTGGAGCGACAATGTTATGGATACTTCGTCACACATTTTGCGGCTGAAAACGTATAGGAGTTTACCTGTTTCCAGGAGGAGAAGTGCTGGATCACAGGTTCACCCGACTTATGCTCCCTATAGCAACGCACCGGAGAGCCTGTGGATCCATATCCTAACACTTTACACGACTGGACTTCGAGCTTACCTGCATTTTCCCTAATTGTCAGTGATGTTTCACATCTCTTCATACGTGTACTGCTCATGTGAATTTCCTTTCTTTACGTGCCTATTCCTATCTTTTGGCCATTTTTCTGTTGAGTTTTTTTTGCTCTTACTGAATTGTGTTTCTTATATTCTTTGTCAACTGTGTAAATATCTTCTTCCAGGTTTTTTCTTTACTGTGGGTATCTTTGGATTGCTTTTCAATTCTAACTTAGTAAAATTTAGCAGTATTTTCTTTAAGAGTCAGCAATCTTTGCCTCCTGTAGAAGAAATCTTTCTCTACTGATATGTTAAATCTATTCGCTAATATTTTATACTATAAAAAGTTTTGTTTTTTTTTTAATTTTTTTTTTCAACGTTTTTTATTTATTTTTGGGACAGAGAGAGACAGAGCATGAACGGGGGAGGGGCAGAGAGAGAGGGAGACACAGAATCGGAAACAGGCTCCAGGCTCCGAGCCATCAGCCCAGAGCCCGACGCGGGGCTCGAACTCACGGACCGCGAGATCGTGACCTGGCTGAAGTCGGATGCTTAACCGACTGCGCCACCCAGGTGCCCCCAAAAGTTTTTAAAGTTTTGTACACAAGTGCCCACCCCCTCGCTTTGCCCTGGGCATTTCTTCCATTTGGCTGTCCCTGAGCTGTAGCCTCTACACACTAAACCAGCAACAGGTCCTAAAGTGAATCACTCTAGCAAATTACTGAACTGGTGCGGCGGGGTGTGGGGGGAGGCTGGTGGTAGTGGTTATGGAAACCCCCAAATTGGTAGTTAGTCAGAATGTGGGTAGCCTGGGCACCCCACCTTGGCGGGCATCTGAAATGGGAGTAGTCTTGTCAGACTGTGCCCTTAATAAATAAACCGTTAGGACATGAAGTAAATGCCAGAAGTATTATGAGTAAAAACAGCTCATATGCTTTGACTGCAATTATACTGCATCTATAAATCAGTTAAGGAAAACCGATATCTTACTCATTATGTCTTCCTATTTATAATATAATATTTTGGGGGCACCTGGGTGGCTCAGTCGGTTGAGTGTCTGACTTTGGCTCAGGTGATCTCACGGTCCGTGAGTTCGAGCCCCGCATCGGGCTCTGTGCTGATGGCTCAGAGCCTGGTGCCTGTTTCAGATTCTGTGTCTCCCTCTCTCTGCCCCCCCCCCCACCCCCATGCTCTGTCTCTCTCTCTCTCTCTCTGTCAAAAATAAACATTAAAAAAAATTTTTTTAAATATATAATATTTTGCTCTAATTATTTATCTTACTTAATATCTCTTAGTAAGTCTCCCCCATTGAGATCGCACACATCTTTTGTTGCATTTATTCCCTAGCTACTGATAAGCTGAAACCACTGTAAGTTGCATCTTTTCTTTTAATTATATTTAAGTTATTGGCTACTGGCCTACAGAAATTTAACTGACATATATTAATCTCGTATCCAGCTATTTCCTAAGCTCTATTATAATTTCAAGTTATGCCCAACCTCTGGTCATACGACTTATACATGATTGCGGTCATAAAGACTGGAAAGGCAAAAATAAACCTACTTATTTTTCTTTTCTTCTTTTATCCCAGCTAAGACCTCAAAGACAATGTTAAATAATTAAGGAAAATTCCAACCTGAATACTTTAAAGGTTATGCCAGATCAGTTCCCTGTCCATCTAAACTGAAAAGATTGGTGTTAGGGCATAAGAGCTAGACATATTATTCCTTTTAATTCTTTAGCAATCAAGAAAATGCACAGTAGACTATGTTGAGTCCTTGATTACAACCACATGCTTTGAGATTATCTCTATGGCAAATATATTCCTACTGCATTATTTATAAAGTTTTGCTAAATTATACCATATTTAATCTTGCTATATACAGAATAAGCTAGGGAAAGAGATTTTAATGTACTCTGAGAAACACTGTGGTACAGTCAAAAACCTAGCTTTAAATCCAGACTGACCAGCTGATTACTAGCCATCAGTGCTAAAGGCAAACTACTTAGCCTTCCTGTCAACCTCAGTTTTCCTCATACGTAAGAGGGAGAGGATAGTATTCGTGTCAATGTCCTAGGATTTTTATGAGGAAGAAAGTAAGACATATAAAGAATTTAATCAGCACATTATCTGGTACACCACAGTTTCAAAAGTAATAATTACCTTCCCCGTCTGTTTAAGTATCCATACTTTATCAAGTTTCAGGAAACAATATTCTAATGCACAGTGCGGTAAATCACCATGAATTTTAAAACCACCTAACTTTTTTGACAAACTAGAATAATGTCACATGGAGAACTGAAATGGACTCGATGATCAGTGGCATCTTGGAACTCTTCAAAAGTGGATTTCAAATAAATACACTCATAAAATTGTAACTAGCTGTTCAAGGCATAAAAACATGTACATCGAGATCCTGATAACCTTTAAAAGGAAGGATGAACCAACTCGCATTTTACCTGGCATATCCGCTTGGTCGATTTGAGCCATTGTTATTAAATGCCTGTTAATCAGCTCCTAAAAAAAGAAAACAAGTATATTTACATATAAACAGAGCTTCTAAAATCTGATTTTCTTATTATAAGTAAATACGTATTAATATTTTTTGATATGCACACTTTTTGATGTCGACAACATGAAACGACATTTCTAATAACGACAAAACGTCTAAATTCCAGGCCTGGAGAGACCTGCCCATAATTAAGGTCGGGGTTAAGTAGCTACGCTTTGACCCAAAGCACGTAACTATAACTCTGTGGCTGAAGACAAGGCCCACCCTAAGCTCGTCAATAATTTATTCATCAACATTATACTGGTACAACTTGTGTGAAATAACATTTTTTTCTGAGACTATAAGTATACAATGAAATTCTACGTATCAAATAATGTCCAGCTGTTTACCTAAAAAAAAAAAAAATTATTTTATAAAACCTACTTTATAGAAAATATTAAGCTCTATTACTTTTTAAAAATTTTTTAAAGTTTATTTATATTTGAGAGACACGGGGGGGGGGGGGGGAGGGGCGGTGGCAGGGGGAGCCGAGAGGGGGCGGTGGGGGGAGGGGGAGAATCCCAATCAGGCTCCATGCTGTCAGCACAGAGCCGGACACGGGGCTGGAACTCACAAAACTGAGATCATGACCTGAGCCAAAACCAAGAGCTGGAAGCTTAACGGACTCAGCCACCCAGGTGCCCCAATATTAAGCTCTTTTAAAATGAGGTTTATTTCTAGGCCAAACTACTTATTCTCAACCTCCAGATATTAACAAAAAGTGGTCTGAAGGTTAGACACCATTTCAATAATTTATTTATATATTTCAGAGACCTTTCAATGCACAGGATACGAAGCGCAAAAAGGTGGCCCATTTAAGTAGCTATTTATTCTGTTTTACGTCCTAACACATACTGATCTACAAATTTTCTTGAAAAACGGGTTTCCTTAAATAAATATGCCAATTAGGACTCATACGCTCTACATTCTAGCTGCTTTGGTGCATACAGCATGTTTGATCACATGATCTCATTTGAAAAGAGCTCTGTTCTTTCTCCGGCTCGGCGCTACAGCACAACAGCCATTACGGATTCGCCCCAGGAACTCTGAAAGCCTACCTGTCGGAGTTCGTCGGCCATGAAGAAGGAGGGTGCATTTGCTTTTGGTTGCATGTAGGCAACATGAGGTGCAGTTGGAGGATATATGTGGTAGTTTGGAAATACCTAAAAAGGCAGGGAGGGGGGAAATGTAATAACCAACCTTTCTCACTCGATCAGCTTTTTCATTGTTTCGGTAAAGCTGTAAGCTTTAAATGACAGCGATAGATAAATGGATACATTTTCATCTTGAAATCATAGTGAACTAATAAGCACCTTAGAGGACAGCTGTTGTCGGGACACTTTCAGAATGAACTCACTTTATACAAATAATCTTGTAGTAATCAATGTAAAAGTCTGACGAGAAAGGAAACATTCCTTCGGACACAGTAAAACCTAACTTCCAAGGAGAGGCCAAAGCTGCACTTTGGAAGAGGTTATGTAGTCCGTCAGCATTTTTTAAAGCAGCGGGAAGAGAGAAGAAAGCCGGTGACAGAGGTGTCTGGATGCGTCAGATAACGAGGTAACCCTGCCCTGGCTCCGCAAAGAACCACCCCCTTGCAAGGGCTTCTCGTGGCCAACCTAGACAGACTGCTGCGTCCACACTGGTAAGCACCTCACCCTGCAACAGTGAGGAGGACGGACCGACGGACTGACTCTGGGTCTGGTCCGCGGCTCAGGCGAACAGAAGAGTGAACAGTCTATTTAAATACCTTCAGGGCAAAACTACGGCAAAGTTACCGAATCTGCTTCAAGCCTCTTTGCTTTCATTTTTCCGAGTGGACTTTTCCCCACCCCCTGGCTTCTTCTCTTCTGCCTCTGCCTCTCCTTCCTCTTCACCGGCCCCTGATACAAAATAAACGTACATTCTAAACTATCTTTTCCTTTTTCATTTTGAAAAAGCTGAAACAGACGCTTTGTTTTTCGTCTTTGTAAAATGAATTCAGCTGATTTCTGCTGCCCTCAGATAATCATTCTGCTCTGGATCTCAACCAGGAAGTGGTTTTGCAACACCTGTATGTATGGTTTCCTTTAACCTATATCCGCAGGGGAAGATTTCCTTTCTCTTGCCTCGGTTTTCTTACACCAGAGAGCACAGTTTGGCTTAATTAGCTCAAGTTCACCATGAGCACATTTCTAACAGTGGTCTGAAGGGTAAAAACATCATAAAAATGTGCCCTATGTAATCTCTACAAAAACAGCTGAGAGAGTTTTGTGACAAAAGAACCTCTTTATAGATTAAACTAAACTACTTTCTACAAATACGCTATAATAAAAATGTAAATAATTATAATAAACCCCCAAAAAAGGTAACACATTGATGGAATTCTTACTTGAAAGAACCAAGGAAAGTCTCTACTCTACCTCAATTATTTGACCTTCTGTTCGGCAAGCTGTTCTGTGATAATTTTTGAAAGATCTCTGACCAAAAACAAAACAAAACAGAACAAGACTATTAGCTATTTATTAGTTCTTGAAACATTTTACATAATTTACAAGTACTTCTATAAATGTTTTCACTAAATTATTATCCCCATTTACAACTGGGGAAATGGTCTCAGAGGTACTAAGATTCAAAAGTCACAAAACAATGGCAGGACCGGGAGGGACTCTTAAAAACACATAAAAGAACTCTGTCATCTTTCCTTTCAAATTGCCTTTTAGTAAGCCATTAATCAAAATAAACCATTAGTTTAACTTGTGAGATCAAAATCTGCTTACTAAAATCCAGGCATACTTTTCATGGAAACACCCATCCTCTGTAATTACGTCAAATGGCTACCATTTCGATCAGTTCTCCTACCTGAATGGAACTTGGCTTTCGAACTCACAAGCTCTTCATCCACTACTTATTTCACCATACCGGTTAAAAACCAATTTTTGGACATAGCCAGAATGAAGCCAAGAGATACAATTTATGGAACATGACGACACTTCCCTCTTTGCCCCTTGCCCTCTCTCCCTCTGCCTTCCTTTGGTAGCTCTTTCTTCATCCATGATCAGGGTTTCCCCCGCTGGGCTTCCTCCTTCCTTACCAATAACCCACACTGGAAGCCCCTTATC